>NW_003852636.1:1185301-1325229 GCF_000181295.1 Otolemur garnettii | reverse complement strand
TACAAGTGAATCTTTCTAAGAGTAGAATGTGAATGTTTTAAAACAATAACTGAGAAAATGACATGAAGGCTGTGTTGACCAGTTTGATGGAAGTATTTCGGATTGCATGTGAAAACCCCACACTGTACCCCAGAAGTGCATTAATGTACATAGTTACCATTCAATAAAAAAAAGGATGATATCCACAATTATAAAAACATACTAAGGTATAAAACTCACTATTAAGAGCAGATACACGAATGAGAAAGATAAAAGAATCAAACATTATCACTACAGAAAACCACCAAATTACTAAGATAAACAATAAGAGAAGAAGAAATGAATAAAAGGTATACAAAACAATCAGTGAAAACTAACAAAATTATAACAATGAGTCCTCACCTATCATTAATAACCTTAAGTGTAAATGTCTTAAATTCCCCAATTAAAAGATAGATCTACTAAGTGTAGAATATAAATGTCTTAACACAATAACTAAGAAAATGTGGTGAAGGCTATGTTAACCAGTTTGATGAAAGTATTTCAAATTGTATATAAAACCAGCACATTGTATCCCATAATTGCATTAAAGTACACAGCTATGAATTAATTAAAAAAAAAAGATAGACCAGCTGAATGGATAAAAAGTCAAGACCTAACTATATGTTGTCCACAAGAAACTCACCTTATCTATAAAGACACACATAGACTGAAAGCGAAGGATGGAAAAAATTATTCCATGCAAATGAAAACCAGAAGTATGTAGGACTCACTATACTTATATCAGGCAAAATAGACTTTAAGTAAAAAATACATTTAAAAAGACAAAGATCATTGTATAATGATATAGGGATCAATTCAGCAAGCAAATATAACAATTATAAATATATATGCACCCAATATTAGAATGCTGAGATATATGAAACAAATACTATTAGAGCTAAAAAGAGAGATAGATCCCCATACTGTAATATTTGGGGAATTTAATACCCCACTTTCAGCATTGGACAGAAAATCATCTAGACAGAAAATCAATAAAAACAACACACTTAGATCCCTAAATATTCTCCATACTTCTTTCCAAAAGGGATGTATTAGCTTGCACTCTCACCAGCAGTGCAGAAGTGTTCCCTTTTCTCTACATGCATGCCAACATCTGTAGTTTTGGGATTTTTGTTACGTGAGCCACTCTAACTGGAGTTAGATGATATCTCAAAGTGGTTTTGATTTGCATTTCTCTGATAATTAAAGATGATGAACATTTTTTCATGTGTCTGTAGGCCATGCACCTATCTTCTTCAGAGAAGCTTTTGTTCAAGTCCCTTTCCCACAATAAAATGCGATTACTTGGTTTTTTCTTATTAATAAGTTTGAGTTCTCTGTGGATTCTGGTTATCAAACCTTTGTCAGAAGCATAACCTGCAAATATCCTCTCCCATTCTGAGGGCTGTCTGTTTGCTTTACTTACTGTGTTTTTGGCTGTGTAGAAGCTTTTTAGTTTGATTAGATCCCGGTAATGTATTTTTGGTGTTGCTTCAATTGCCCAGGGGGGTCCTCCTCATAAAGTATTCTCCCAGGCCAATTTCTTCAAGTGTTTCTCCTACATTCTTTCTAAGAATCTTTATAGTTTCATGTCTTAAGTTTAAATCTTTTATCCAATGAGAGTCAATTTTTGTTAATGGTGAAAGGTGTGGGTCCAGTTTCAGTCTTCTATAAGTTGCCAGCCAATTCTCCCAGCACCATTTGTTAAATAGAAAATCTTTCCCCCAATTTATATTTTTGATGGGCTTATCAAAGATCAAATTACGATAAGTGTCTGGGTTCATCTCTTGGTTCTCAATTCTGTTCCACACATCTACCTTTCTACTTTTGTGCCAATACCATGCTGTTTTGATCCCTATAGATTTATAGTATATTTTGAAGTTTGGTAGTGTGATTCTTCCTGATTTGTTTTTATTTCTGAGTAATGTCTTAACTATTTGAGGTTTTATCTGGTTCCATATAAAACAAAGTACTATTTTTTTTTCCAGATCTTTAAAGTATGATGGTGGTGCTTTGATAGGGATTGCATTAAATTTATAAATTGCTTTAGGTAATATGGACATTTTAACAATGTCGATTCTTCCCAGCCATGAGCATGGTGTGTTTTTCCATTTGTTAACATCTTTAGGTATTTCTTTTCTTAGAGTTTCATAGTTATCTTTATAGAGATCTTTCACGTCCTTTGTTAGGTAAATTCCCAAATATTTCATCTTCTTTGGCACAACTGTAAAGGGAATAGAGTCCTTGACTATTTTTTCGGCTTGACTATTATTGGTATATATTAAAGGTACTGATTTGATCCTGCAATCCCTCTACTAGGTGTATATCCAAAAGACCAAAAATCACTTTATAACACAGATATTTGCACCAGATTGTTCATTGCAGCTGAATTCATAATAGCCAAGTCATGGAAGAAGCCCAAGTGTCCATTGACCCATGAATGGATTAATAAATTGTGGTATATGTATACCATGGAATATTATGTAGTCCTAAAAAAGATGGAGACTTTACCTCTTTTACATTTATATGGATGGAACTGGAACACATCCTACTTAGTAAAATATCTCAAGAATGGAAGAAAAAATATCCAATGTACTCAGTACTATTAGGAAACCAATTTACAATCATTCATACTTTCATATGAAGAATAGATCACAATTATGGCCCAGGATGAAGGCGGGAGGAGCGGAAAATGGGAGGGGACAGGGGGAGGTCAGATTGAGGGAGCATGAATGGTGGCATCACACCTATAGTGCATAATGTAAGGTTACATGTCAGATCTATTAAGTATAGAGTATAAATGTCTTAACACAATAATTAAGTAAACAAGATGAGGTATATATTTACCAGCATGATGTAAATGCTCCTAATTCTATATGGAATCAGCTTATTGTACCCCATAAATGCATTAATGTATACATGATCTATGTGTTTATGATTTAATATAAAAAAAATTTTAAAAAACACAAAAAATACTTAAAATGCAATATAGACCAAATGGACATACGACACTTTTACAGAACATTTCATCCAATGGCATCAGAATACACATACTTATTAGCAGCACATGGAACATTCTCCAGGATAGACCACATGTTAGGCCACAGAGTTGCAGCAAATATTTTTAAAAATCAAAATAAAGTTAAGTATCTTCTCAGATCATTTTTAAACTAGAAATGAATACCAAGAGGAGCTTTGGAAACTGTACAAATACATGGAAATTAAATAATATGCTCTTTAACAACCACTGAGTAAGTGAAGAAATTAAGAAGAATCCAAAAAAATTTTGAAACAAATGAAAATAGAAACAACATATGAAAACTACAGGATGCAGGAAAAACAGTGCAAGAGGAAAGTTTAGAGCAATAAATGCCTACATCAAAAAAGTAGAAAGATTTCAAATAAACAGCCTAATAATGCACCTTTCTAGGACCCAGAAAAATAATAAATCAAATCCAAAATTAGTGGAAGGAAGGAAATAATAAAGATCAGAGCAAAATTAAATGGAACAGAGATCAAAAACTACATAAGAACAATGAAATAAAAAATTGAGTTTCTGAAAAAATAAATAAAATTGACGAACTGTTAGCTAGACTAAAAAAAAAAGAGAAGAGCTAAATTAATAAAATCAGCAACAAAAATAAGACATCACAACTGAAACAACAGAAATATAATGGATCTTTAGAGACTATTATAAACAAGTATACACCAACAAGTTGGAAAACCTAAAGGAAATAGGCCAATTCCTGGACACACATAAACTACCAAGACTGAACAGAAAGAAAGCAAAACTTGAATATTCCAGAAATAAGTAATGAGATTCAAATCAATAATAAAAATCTCCCAACAAAGAAAAGACCAAGACTAGATAGCTTTACTGCTGAATTCTACCAAACTTTCTTTTTATTTTATTTATTTATTTATTTTTTAGACAGAGTCTCACTCAGTTGCCTTGGGGTTGAGTGCCATGGTGTCATAACTCACTGCAACCTCAAACTCTTGGGCTCAAGTGATTCTTTTGCCTCAGCCTCCCAAGTAGCTGGCACTACAGGTGCTTGCCACAATGCCCAGCTATTTTTAGAGACAGGGTCTTGCCCTTGCTCAGGCTGGTCTTGAACTCCTGAACTCAAGCAATTCACCCACCTCAGCCTCCCAGAGTGCTAGGATTACAGGCGAGGACTACCACACCCAGCCTTTGAATTCTACTAAACTTTTAAAGAACTAACCCTAATTCTTCCCAAACTATTCAAAAAAAATTGGAGAGGAAAGAATTTTTCCTAACTCATTGTATGAGGCCACCATGACCCTGATCCCAAAATGTGGGAAGGATACAACAGAAAAATAATAGTGCAGGCCAATATCCCTGATGAGCATAGATATAAAAATCCTCAATAAAATATTAGCAAATCAAAATCCAACAACACTTCAAAAAGATAATATACCATGCTCAAGTGGGATTTATCCCAGTGATGCAAGAATGATCCCATACATACAAATCAATAAACTTGATGTACCACATCAACATAATAAAGGACAAATACTGTTAGGGGGGTAGGTCTTATCATCTAAGTAAATATAGAAAAGGCATTTGATAAAATTCAACATTTTTTCCTGATTAAACTCAACAAAAAGACAAACAATCCAATTAAAAATTGGCAAAACCGTCCTACCTGGATGGAGCTGTAGCACATTCTTAGTAAAGTATCACAAGAATAGAAAATCAAGTATACAATCTACCTAATACTAATATGAAGCCAGTAGATAAACAACTACACGCCCATGAGAGAAAAACATTAAATTCAAGTGAGGGGGAGCAGGTAGGAGGGAAAGGGGAGAGGGAAGGAGTGTGGGAAATTGGTAAACTCTTACCTAATGTGCACAATGTAAGGGTATACAGGATCGCCCCTAGATGAAGGGCCCAACTACAAGTTGAACTTTACCTTAGAAAAACAAACAATGTAACCTAATCATTTGTACCCTCCTATTAATCTGAAATTAAAAAAAAAAAACTGTCTACAGATCTGAATAGATATTTCTCAAGGACGATACCCAACTCACCAACACACGAAAAGATAATGTCTTTAGTCATCAGGGAAATGCACATCAAAAATGCACAATGAGCTATCAGTTCACACCCACTAAGTTGACTATAATCAAAAAGATTGTCAACAAGTGTTGACAAGGATGTGAAGAAATTGTAACCAATGTACACTGATGGCAGAAATATAAAATGGTGCAGTTGCATTAGAAAACAGTTTGGCAGTTCCTGAAATTGTTAAAATAGAGATACCTTATGACTCAACAATTCATATATATATATATATATATGCTGTGTTTTGCCAAAAATAAGACCTACCCCCAAAGTAAGCCCTAGCAGGATTTCTACGCATTTGTTAAATATAAGCCCTACCCCAATAATAAGACCTAGTGATGGGCAGATACACTGCATAGCCACAGCATGCATTTCGGCACAGAGCAGTAAGGAAGACTGGAATACCTTTTATCCGCCATGGCTCCTTTCTCTGAGCCATTCACACTTGCAGGTACGTGTGTGGTAATCGTGGTTGCAGGCATCCTATTGAGCACTTGTGAATATCTAGGGGAAAGGAGTTCACACATCCCTAGCACCAGCCCCACCAACAAGGTTGGCTCCCCCGTCAGGTTCCAGAAGAAGATGACTTAACTGTATTTGAATAAATGTAGATTGTTGTATTATACTTAATAAAAATAAGAATTCCCCTGAAAATAAGCCCTAGTGTGTCTTCTTGAGAAAAAATAAATATAAGACAGTGTCTTATTTTCGAGGAAACACAGTATATGAAACTAAAACAACTCAACAGTAAAAAAAATTCTGATTTAAAAATGAGCAAATGAACTGAATAGACATTTCTCAAAAGAAGACATACAAATGGACAATGTCTCCAAGAGAAGTGAAAACATACATCTACAGAAACACTTGTACACAAAAATTCAGAGCAACATTATTCACAATAGCCAAAAAGTAGAAACAACCCAAATTTCTGTCAACTATTGGATGGATGGACAAAATATAGTTTATCCTATTATGAAACATTACTCAGCCATGAAAAAGAATAAAGTACTATTATATGGTACAATATGGATACAGTTTGAAAATATTATGTTAAGTCAAAGAAACCAGAGATCATATGCCACATATACTACACAGATGAAATATCCAGAAAAGGAAAATCCATAGAAATAGAAAGTAGATTAGTGGCTGTTAGGGGCATGGAGAGGGGAAGGTGGGAATTGGGAGTGACTGCTGTTGGGTATAGGGTTTCTTTGGGGGATAATGAAAATGTTCTAAAATTAGATAATTGTGATAATTGCACAACTCTTTTGAATACAATTAAAAAAACACTGAATTGTATACTTTGAAAGGGTGAATTTTATGGCTTACTTTTTTAAAAATTCAGATTAACATGAGGTTATAAATAATTGGGTTACATTGTTTGGGTTTCTAAGGTAAATTTCAAGTTGTAGTTGAGGCAGTTGAGCCCTTTATCCTGGCATGTGCTATACAAAAAATCACTCAAAGGGTCCTTTCTCTGTGAAATGGTCCTTGGTTGCACAGCAAGTGTGATGGGAGAGAGACTTGGGAAGACCTGAACTCCTATTTATGGAGTGCCTCCCATTGGTCAGGCACTGTGCTGAGCACTTTATATATCTTAAATCTGCAGTCCCCAACACCTGCCTACATACCAGTACTGAGCTGTGGCCTATTAGGAACTGGACCACACAGCAAGAGGTGAGAGATAGGCAAATGAGTGAAGCTTCATGTGTATTAGCAGCTGTTCCCCATTGCTGGCATCACCATCTGAGCTCTGACTCCTGTTGGGTCAGCAGTGTCACTAGATACTCACAGGAGCGTGAACCCTGCATAAGAGGAATCTAGGTTGCACGCTGCTTAATGAGAATCTAATGTCTGATGATCTGAGGTGAAGCTAAGGCAGTGATGTTAGACTTGGGGAGTGGCTGCAAATATGGGCTGATACTGTCTAGCTGCAGGAAAACAAGCTCAGTGTTCCCACTGATTCTGCATTATGGTGAGTTGTATAATTATTTAATTATATATTACAATGTAATAATAATAATAGAAATAAAGTACACAATAAGCACAATGTGCTTGAATCTTCCTGAAAGCCCCCACTCCAGTCTGTGGAAAAGTTGTCTTCCATCAAACTGGTCCCTTATACAAAAAAGGTTGGGGATCGCTGCCTTAAATCATTTGAATCCAAGACTAACTCTGTGAGAAATTATCATCTCCATTTTATAGCTGATAAAACTGAGGCACTGGGCAGGAAGTGGTGAAGCCAGGCTTCCAACCCAGATCTGTGCTCTGTCTCCTTCCTCCTGGGGCCTGGCCATGGGAACTCCTGCCATAGAAGATCCTGGTCCTTTGTCCCATCTCACTGGAGATAAGGTGGAGGAGATGGTGGACACCATCTGATCTCAGTCTCTGATGTTCAGTCCTATTGAGTTCACCCTTTTCGGCTGAAGGTGGGGTAGGGAAGGTGCAGATGAGCTCATCCCTGGCTGCTGAAAACCTGTCTGGAGCTCCAGGCTTACAGGCTGGGTATATTTTTATCATAGATCAGAGGGAATTTGCTGACCACGGGATCAATACCAGTCAATTATTCATGGTCAGACAGGGTTGGGGGCTGGGCTAGCAGCTGGTGGCACCTGAGCTTGAGGGCTCCTGCAAGAATTTTCACTGTGTGAGACAGCACTCCCATCTTTCCTGTCCCTCACCCTAGTTCTATCCAAGAAGTACTAGGTGCTTCATAAGGGAGACCTCATTCATACACACTGTTTCATGAGTAACTTCTAAGGTTGACTTAATCCCCATTCTACTAAGGGGCAGAGGGATTCAGTGGCTTTCCCAAGGTCACATAAGTAATAGGTGACAGGGCTGCATTTCAGATTGATGTGGCTGGAGAAGGCCCTCTGAGGAAGTGACAGCATCTCTCTTTGTCTCCTCTCTCTAGCCCCTCCACTCCACTTCCCACTTCAGCCTTCCCACCTGCCTGAGCTCTCTGAGGGTGCTCTTTCAAGCCCTGTCAGCTGACCTAGTGAGTCACACTGCAATTCTGACTTGACTGATGGGGAAATTGCTGCACAGGAGCAGCACATCAGTGGCAGGGGCCAGACCAGAACCCAGGTCCTCTCTCTTTAGGCTGTGCATTTTCTCCAGAGCAGGCAGACAAACTAGTTTTTGAGACCAGCTAAGAAAGTTTGGGATGAAGGTCTTTAACCATGTCCTATCCACAAGACGATAGGGCCCAGTGAGGAGTCTAGACCCCAGCAGCTTCTCCCACTGAGAATGTGCTCTAATGACCCTCTGTTTTCTCCCTGCCACACCCCCATGCCCACCACCAGTTAGGGCTTTGCAAAGGTGCAGAGGAGACCCTGGGGAGCATTAGTTCCCAGGTAGGTAGAGGAGCAACCTCTAGATTCTGGCCTTGGCTCCAGGCTGACTATATTCCTGCCATTTCAGGCTGTTCCAGCAGAGGCAGGCACCTCGCTCCTCTTCCTCTGGCCTCCCTCAGGACCCAGGCTGCTGCCTGGAGCCAGGCAGTCCAAGGAAGCCCAATCCTTTGTCCCCAGAGACAGCTCAAATGACCATTAAGCTCTGAGGAGATGCAGGTCATGGTAGGCAAAGGCCCAGGTCAGAAAGCATTTTGTTCTCTAATTGGCCTCCTCTGGTCACCAGAGAGGGTCTGGGGCCTATAAGGGAAAGAGTCACATCAATTCTCCGTGGCTGCTCCTCTGTGGTCCAAAACATAAGTGCTCCAGGTCTAGTAGGCAAGCAGATGTCTGAACAGCCCATGCTACATAGCAGGGAGGGCAAAAAGGGGGGTTCACATATGATTTTAACCTAATGGAGTCCAGCCCAAAGGCCGTCCCTGGGAGGTATGGGAGGGCCAGGCAACATGGGGGCACCTTCTAGGATCAGAAAGAACTTCCCAGCCCTGCTTCTCTGAGGTTCTGGGATCTGGAACTGTTTAGCCCTTCTTGTGGCCACTGAGCCTCATGGGCCCTTATGAAGCATCTATTCTCATACCCTTTCCCATTGTACAGATGGGCAAGCTGAGGCTCAGAGAGAAAGAAGGCTATATTATGCAAATCAGTGGCAGAACTAACATCAAGCTGTACACACACCCCATCCCTCATCTTGCCTGTGTCCCATGACTTCAGCTTAGAGATACTAACTCATAAGAAGGCAAGTCCAGGGGGCGAACCTCTGTCTTTCCCGCCTCAGTGTTTGGTGTTGACTAAGTGCTTAACTCATGCTTTTAGATAGATGATTTCCTGACCAGAACAGCCCCTTAGAGATGAGTTGAGCTTTAGAGAACCCCAATGACTGATTCAAGGAGGGCTAGCCCCTGGCCTTGCCCTCGAGGCTTCCTGTGTACTCTTATAGTCCTCTCAAAGTCATCTAGTGCCCTCTCCTGTCTTTCTTTGCTCTGCCATAGAAGCTTTAGTTCAGAAAAATATTGTGTTAGACAGGCTCTCGTTTCCTGCTTCTATTCCAGTCTCAGATCCTGCCATGTCTTGAGCCCCATCCAGGGAGGACCCACCCAGGAGCATACAGGAAGGAATAGGGTACCAGAAAACCATTCAGGCAGTCACAGACAGGAAGTAGCCTTTGGAATTTGCCCCTTGGCTCCCTGACCACCACCTCACTTCTTTCTGGGTAAGTAAAGAGCACTGTCAGGATTCTCAACCTCTTTCCACACAATGCCACCCAAAGCAGTCCCAACCAGTCTTTCTCCTCACACTCTTCTTTGCTGGCTTGAGTCCTTCAGGTGACATCCCTGGGCTTGCACTTGGGACCCACTCACTTGCTTTCATGGCCCTATTTTACTTAGAAATTCTACTTTCAGAATCATTCCTCCTGTGCCCCTCTATTCCCAAACCACTCTCTGTCCTGACAGAGGCCTTATGGATAAGGTGACCAGATTTTAACATTAGTAAAGCAGGACACCATTGACCAGGGTTGGGGGGCACTTAATGAAGGCCTCTTGATCACATAGCACAGGCTTTCAGAGCTCAGAGGGCCCTTGGAAATGAGACTAGCTTAGAGGCAGGTGCTGATGGGATGGCAGAGAGTAGATGCGCCAATCTCAGCTATTCTCCATTGTCAGCTCAGCAGACCCTATCTGCACCTCAGCTGGCTTTCCTGAGAACCCTCCCTCCTGCCCCAGAGCCTAAGACAGACTTGAGAGGGGCTGGTGGGATCGTGATAGTAGTAGCTAAAATGATGTTGAGAGGGCAATTCATAGCCCCGGTTTACAGAGAAAGAAACTGAGGCTCTGAGAAATAAGTACTCCCTGAGTTAAGCAGCAGAACTAGAAGTGGAATCAGGTTTGGCTGATTCCCACAACAGAATTTGGGCAGTAGGAATAAGCTGAACTGGGAGCAAGGGAAAAGCCTGGAGGCTGGGTAGCAATGATATGGGCTTGGAGACAACCTGTATGAGCCTCTGAGAAAGCTAGGGAATACTAACTGGCATTTATTGAGCACTTACTGTGTACTAGCCACTATGCTCTACATACGTTTTTTTCTTTGACTACACATACCAACTCTATGATACAGATAATATTATTCACTCTTTAACAGAAACTAAGACACAGAGAGCTTAAGTAACTTGCCTAAGTCCACCCAGCAAATAAGTGATGGAGTCAGAACTTAAACCCTATTTATTCCACTTGCACTTTCTACTTGTCCCATACAGATGGGAATGGGTGACTTACTGGTCCTGGGAAGTTCTGAGTGTGGATGACCGGCTAAAAGCTGGATGGAGGGAATAGTCTGCAGATTAGGGTATCATAGCTAATGTGCACCAGCTAGAGACAGAGGTCAAAGAGCCAGGAAGATGAGTTTTGCTGGGAATGGGGGAGGGGAATAGGAGAGGCTTAGAATAAGGTGCTCTCAAGGTGTTTCCACCCTCTGCAAGAGGGTTAGACAGGGAGCCCTGCAAAGTGGGGCCAGCTGCCTACCTGGGCAGTTGGGGCTGGCTGAATCAGGGGTTCCAATCTGAATGACTTTGAGAAGCGAGGAATAGAGGGTCTGGTCTGAGCCAGGAACCAGGAGCCTGGAGCCAGCAGCAACCAAGCCACTTGAAGGAGGTGAGGGAATAGGGTTCTTGCTAGGCAGGAAGTCAAGGATCTATGCAGGGGTCCTCAAACTTTTTAAACAGGGGCCAGTTCACTGTCCCTCAGACCATTGGAGGGCCAGACTGCAGTCCCTGGGACGAGTTAGCTGCTTAGCAGGACAGGCAGGGGCGGCAAAACACCCTGCGGGCCAAATAAATGTCCTCAGCGGGTGTATGTGGTCCGTGGGGCCATAGTCTGAGGACGCCTGATACTGCCACACAGGCTGGTGAGGAGCATGCAAATACACATCAGAGAGCCACCAGCTGAGCACACAGCCTCCTTCAGGGAAACAAGATACAGATGCCAACTTCTACAAATCAAGGCCTGCTGCAGGAGGGAGAATGCAGGGCCAGACGGGGGCTGGGGTTAGCCAGGAGAACCAGGAGCTGGTCCTGAAGGGTGGCAAGACTGTGAAATGCTGAGATGTGGGGAAGTTTTCCTCGTTGCCGACACAGCACACATAAGGGCCTGGTATGGAGGCTGCTTGTGTAAATATGTATGGAATTACATCTGTTGGGTCCGAGAAAGCCTCCCAAATCAACCCCAACCGACAAACTCGAGACTCACTGCGATGTAACGGACATAAGATGAGATTTAATACAGACCCGGGAAGCCCGGGGGCCCCGGGCCTGGACTCTCCTGGCATGCAAGCCGAGGACGAGCCCCGAACTCAGGGTGAAGGCAGTTTTTATGGGGTACAGAAAGCAAGAGGGGTAGGGTCGGATACGAGTACACTTTTCATTGGTGGTTGGTGATTTCATTAGTAAAGGTGAATTTGGATTGGTACAGGTAAGGGGTGGAGGGTCCCTTAACCGGGGGCTAATAGGAACTTATCTGTTGCCTAGGGTGTGGTTTAAACTAGGAATAGAATGGGGAGGGTTATAGGGTGGGCCCTGCTAGGAAACTATGAATAGAATGGGGAGGGTTATAGGGTGGGCCATGCTTAGAATGGGGAGGGTTATAGGGTGGGCCCTGCAGTTTAACAGAGCAGATAAGAAAATGGCGCTGGTCTGGCCCTTACAACATCCATACACCCGGAGCTTGAACACACACAGCCCCTCCCTTCTTTGTTATGCCAGAACTCCACATCACAAGGCAAGATTTGAATTGCTCACTTTTGCCTCCCGTCCCCATTGGACTAGGAGCAGCACAGCGCAGGGACCTGTCTTCATAGCTACAATTTATCGGGAACCAACTACGAGCTGGCCATGTTATACTTTGCTTCTTTCCATTGCCCAAAAAGTGCCATGTTGTATCTTACTGAAGTCCATGTGCCTGGGGCCTAACTAGGTGGTAGGCCCAGTGCAGGCATTGTAGATGCTGGTGGTAGGAACAAATGAAGAATAAGTGTAGGCTTTGATGACTAACTTTGGTCACCAGGGTGAGGCCGAAAGGTGGTATTAGGGGTGGGGTGTGAAGGAGTGTGTGCATATCAACCTGCCAGTCTCCACAATGGCTGACTCAGACCCCTGGGGGCCTGTGCAGAGAGAATGAGGGGGCCTGGGACAGAGTCTTCCTGAGTTTCCCAAGGACTAGTGGGAGACACCAGAAACTCATCTATGTTCCTTGCCCTGGGATCCCCATTGTAAAGTCTGTCACCCTCCCTAACCCCTCCTGCTCCCAACTACTCTCCCTTCTCCATCCCCAAATGAAATCTCATCTGTAGAGAGTGGGCTGTGAGACTGGCAAGGACCTCACAACCTGGGGGAACATTCAGAGAATGAACCCCCAACTGCTTTTCCTTCATTCTGAAACAGCCATATTCCTTTCTTTTTGCTCCCTCTGCCAGAAGTCACATATCTTCTTCTTTGTCCAGCTAACTATCACCCTTGTGATCTTTGCCTTCCTACCTGTAACATGTTAATGAAGTTGAGTAGAAACTACTAAGTCACATAGTTCTTCCTTTGTTTCATCAACTATGCTGAGATCCTGGTGATCTTGCCCTTCTTATTTCTTGTCATATGTTAATGAAGTTTAGAAGAAACCATTAACATGATGATTTCTCTTTATTAAAGTCATTTATATTTTCTAAATTGTACTTTAAGACCAAAATTATATCTTTTGTTTATGCTATTTCCCCATATTGTCTATGCTACTTCCCCCTGGACAACCCTGTACAAATACTATAAAATAAAGCTGATTTTGTGCTTTGATGCTGGCTGCAGCCATCAGCTCAGTCAGACCTCCGGATCCCATCCTTTGTTTCCATGTCTTCTCTTATGCTGTATTTTTCTCAGTCCCCACCAATTCCACTCTGGTTCACTCCCCTTCCTCTACTGGTTCAAGACACTCATCAGCATATTAATAGGACATTATGGTTTCTAATGAGGATCCAGAAAACATTTATGGAGCCAATTAAAGACAGCTCCACCCCATTAAACAGCCCAGAGCTCTTGTGTGTGTGTGTATGTGTGAATGTATGTGTGTGTGTGTAGGAGGAGAGTTCAGATGGGGGGAGGGATAGGACAGCTGAGGGGGGATGGGAGTGTGTTTTTTTCTCCTCAGGCCTGACAGAGGGAAGATGTAAAGAGGGTCATGGGGAGAGGAGCTAGGCATAGACTCAGACCCTGCACATCCAGCTCCCCCCCCTTTTTTTTTCTGAGTTCCCAGTTAAGAATAGGACTGGCAGAGGAATGGCATTACTGTTGTCCTAGTCCCAGAAGGCTTCTCAGAGCAAGGTCTGGGGTCTGGCACTGAGAGAGTCACCACACTCACTGGGACCTTCATCCAGGCCCAGCCTCAGCCCTAATCTTCACCCTAATGGTAGTCAATGCTGGCCATACAGCTATCAGCCTCTGTCTTTTCGCTTCAATCAGACATAACTCAATGACATATTTAAACAAGGACCCACACCAATTAGGCACTTGCTATGTGCTAAGTATCACATGGGACACTTACACACTTGGGATTTCACATAAATCCATAAATTTGGATTTCACATGAATCCATAAAACAACTGCACAAAGTAGAGATTTTCAGTATCTTTTATGCACTAGAAAACAAAGATCAGAGAAGGAAAGCAACTTCCCCCAGGTCACAGAGCAACTCTGGGATTCTAATCCCAGTCTGTTAGATTCTGAAGTCTACATTCTTTCCATTATGCCATGGAGGTTAATTAGCAGCTCCTTAATGTAAATGACTGAGTTGTGTCCTGCGTTTCACCTCCGAACATCCTACTCCTTTCTCCAGAGGCAGAGTGGTATCATGGAAAAGATGAGAAGGTGGAAGTAGAAAGATCTGAATTTCAATTCCAGCTTTGTCATAAGCTAGCTGTGTGAACTTAGAAAATCTCACTTAACCTCTTTGAGTCTCCCTTTTCTCAGCTGTCAGAGGCCAGAACTCCAAGGTCCTTGTGAAGATTCAAGGAGAAGGGCTCTGTAAACATTGACCGCCGACCTACTCTATACCTCATTTTATACTCTTTTGAATAGGTTAATATCACCCACTTTCCTTTTCAGTAGGTGGTAGAGAAGCTGTGGCAGGATTAAGAGATACAGTGCAAGCAACAAAGAGCTATCAAATGAAAAGGCTATTGCCTGCAGCCCTCTTCATCCTCAGCCAAGCTGGTAGAAATATTGTGTTTATAGGCAGGACATACCAAGACATCCCAGGGAGCTAGCCCAGGCTCAGACCCTACACTCAGGAATGGACAAAGAGGTTGTGTTCTAAGACACTCCTTGGAAGGCATTTCTCAGTGCTCTATAGTCTTTTATCCTTGGTTCCTTAAACATGGGAAACTGATAGGAGGGTCACCTGCCTTTGTCACTACTTTCGCCTTCAAACACTGCTCCAGCCACCCCAGAACTTAGACACAATCTAACCTCAGGGCTTTTGTGCTTGCCCTTTTCTTTGCCTGAAGCACTCTTCCTCTGATATCCTCAGGCTGGCTCTCTCTGTGTCTTGATTCCTGCTGAAATGGCCATTATATTTAAATTTCCACGCACAACTCTCCTCCCACCCCTAGAACTCCAATCCCTCTCACCACTTTACTTTTCTTAGAATACATACCAACCTCTTAACACTCATTGGCGCTTATTGGCCTTATTCATTGTTATCAGCTCCCATGGGAATGTGAGTTCTATGAAGGCAGGGATCTTTCTTTTGCTCATATCTGTATCTCCAGAGCCTAAAACAGTGATGAATGAAATAGCCCAGGGACTCCTCCACATCAGCCCTGGGCTTGTGTTCTCTCTGGCCAGGCTGGAACTTTTTTTCTGGAAGGAAAACTTTGCTTTATTTATTCATTTATTTGGCATGTTTTGTGTGTGTGTGCATGTGCACATGCAACTGTGCTAGTGTGACAGGTATTATTCTAGGTGCTGGGATTAGAGCAGAGAACCAGCCAGATGTGATTCCTACCCTTAATGAGCTTCCATTTTGGAGGGTAGGAAAGACAAATAAACAAACAAGCTGATTTAAAAGAATGTTCAGTGCTGCAGAGAACATAAAACAGTGTGATGAGCTAGAGAACTATCTGTGGTCAGGGAAGGCTGCTGAGAAGAGTGACACGGAAACACTGCTGATGACATTGGTTATGAGATGAAACCAGCCAGGATGAACTCCAGAGCAGAATATTCCAGGCACAGGGGCCAGCAAGGGCAAAGTGCAGACCATGAGTGAGAGTTCTTGGGATTGATCTGCATCTCACGCCAATCCCCGTTGCACAGTATCCTGGAAAGCCCATGTACCCTCACACCTGGCACAAGTGCATTTATGTATATGTGATTTGTGGGTGTGAATAAGAGTTGGGGTTACTGAAGAAGAGGTGGCATGTGTCCTGGGCAGAGATGGAAGGGTACATTCAGTCTGGGAAGCAGCTCTCTTGGTTCTGGAGAGAGAAAAGTACGGTGGAAAGAAGCCAAAACCTAGAGTTCGGAGGCCCTAGGTTCCAGTCCAGGCTGCACCATCGACTCAGAAAATGTTGGCAAAGTCCCTTTCCCTCCCTATGCCAGCATCTTTATCAATAAGATGAAAGTGGAGTAGTGAGCCTCAGCCATGTCCCAGATCCCTTCCACCTTAAACAGTAGGGGCAGCCTAAACTACCCAGAAACACTTTCTACAAACTGTGGATCTCAGTGGGCACAGCCATCCTCTCACCCCATGATGCCAGCCTCTTCCTTTTGCTTCCCACTCCAAGGATGTGGCCTCTTAGTCACAGCAGTAGTAGCAGAGGTGGCAATAGATGGGGTAGCACTTGAAGGTTGCAAATAGTGATACCTGGGTCCCCTGGTCCATGATGGGGAAAAACCCTCCCTCCAAGTGCCCCTCTGTCTCCCTGGCTAGCTCATTTCTTCCATAGATGGGGAGGCCATTCCCCAGATGCTGGCACACACATGTCAGGCTTCTCAGGTTCCCTGCCAGGCCCTGTTGAGCCAAGCTTCTCAGCCTGGGCCCTGGGACTGCTCCCTTCCTCTGCCGCCAGCACCAGCACCAGGCCCCACATTGCTTTCACTGCTCCTCTCTGAACTGCCTCCAGCTTGGCTGCATCACTGGGATAATGAGGTGTCTGCGACTGAACGCAGAGGGCTCGGTGGGGCAGAACAGCAGACTAGAGGCCCGGGAGACAGGCTGGAGCAAGCACAGAGATTGTCCCAGCTGGCCCCCAATGCACCAGGTACCCCTCACCCACCTCGTGGGCCCCAGTGACATCCTAGGCCCCACTGCCCACACCTCAGGGGCAAAAGCTTCAGATGAGGAAGAGACACACAGCTGAAAAAACAAATGCAGCTCTGTGATGATGCCCACGATGATGGGAAAAATCTCAGGTTTCAAAGAGATGCCCTGCTAACAACCCCTCCTATCTGGACAACATGTCGGTGTTTACGAGTGTTTACGAGGCACTTTTACTCATTCTGCAGACCTTTACTAAATGTAGACTCCTTGCCAGGCCCCATGCTGGGCAGAGGAAAAAGAGAAACAAGATTTAACCTGGCTGCCTGGTGGGGTGACAGATAAGGAAGCAGGCCATGCCGGTATGTGGAGGTGGGAGTCTGGACACAGGGAGGAATAAGTCAAGGGATGGGGTACCCAAGCCAACAGGGGTGGTCCAGTTGGGGAAAGGCAGGAAGACTTCTCAGAAGAGGAAACCATTTGAGCAGTCCTGAAAAATGAGCAGGAGTTAGCCAGGTGAGGGAGGATGAGGGTGGGAAACAGGTGCTCTGTGTTAGAGGGAACAGCCTGAAAAGGCCAAAGGACACCTTGCTTAATCCTCAAAACACCCCTGGAAGACAAGCTTCTGGTTTCCATTTTACAGATAGGGAAACAAAGGCCCAGATGTGATAATAATGCTTTACCTCTGGGGCAGTGTTTGAAAAAGTAGTTTCTGATCCACCTTCTAGATTTTTTGCTGGCAGTGCACTCTCCCTTACAATGTGGAGGTTGTATCTGCACTTTACAGGTGGGGAAAAAAGCTCAGAAAAGGAAAGTGGCTAGAGAGACAAGGCCCCTGCTTTTCCCAAGTTTGCCCATGTTTCCTAAGTGGGAGATCAGCAGTTGGAGGACCGCGGGCCCTAAGAGAGGTGGAGCCAATGTCCTTTGCTCCTTCCTTCTGCCTTTGGCCCTGTCCTCTACCCTAGGACACCCCCCATGTCCAGGTGATCTCCCCCATGGCTAGAACAAACCTTAGATGAGAAACCACTCCTCAAGAGCCCCCATTCAATCAAAGAGGATGGCTGGAGTGGTAGTATTTTTGTGGATTATTCAGGAGCTGTGACTGGTAGGACAGGGGCTAGAAGCAGGCGTCCTCACATACCAGGCATGGCAGCTGCAGAGGAAGTGACCCTAGAGGCCCAAACCTCATCAGCTGCCTGATCTCCCTCTCTACCTCTCTAAAATTTCAAGCCTGTGGTTCAAGGGAAGAGGACCCAGGGTAAAAGTGTAGGGTGAAGTGCCCCAGCGGGATTGGTAACAATAGGACACAGTCACTGAGGGCTTGCGTTGTGCTATGCCTTATATCTTTTACTCCTCACTATAACCATATAAGTAAATGTGCTATTGTTGTTGTTTTATAGATGAAGAAAGTAAGGCTCAGAGAGGTGAAGTAACTTGCCTAGGATCACATGGCAAGTAAATGACAGTTCCAGGATTCACTTGCTCATTCCAGAGCAAGCACACCCTTTCCACTATTCCATCCCTTGTACTTGAGACTAAGGCCTCTGGGGTTTTAGCCCTGGAGGCTCCCAAAGGACAACCTGTTCCCGTGCCACTCGCTTCTCAGTGACCCCCCTGACTGCTCATTGTCCCATTGAGGTCTGGGATCCAATACTCCTCCATTAAAACTAACTTCTGAGAGGTTGGTTATGGGCTTCTCAAATGCAGTTACCAAGCATGGGACTGCAAGTGGGTGGCAGAGAGAGTTTAGGGTCCCAGGGAAGGAAAGGTCCTTAACCTCTTCCCTAGAATACTTAGAGTGTGGGAGGTGTTTTAAGATATCATTTAAAAATGCAGCCACTGGAGTTAGGGTTGCCAGATTGAGCAAATAAAAGACAGCATGTAATTTAGAATATCAGAAAAACAATGAATATTTTTTAGCATAACTATGTCCTTTTAAGTATAAGTATGTGCCACAAAAGTATTCATTGTTTATCTGAAATTCAAACTGAACTGGGGGTGGGGGGGTCTGTATTTTTTCTGGCAAGCCCAACTAAAGTCAAATTGCCTGAGCTTAAATACCAGGTCTGCTACTACTTAGTTGTATGATCTGAGCAAGTTATTACCACTCAGTAATATGGGGCCTCAGTTTCCCCATATGCAAAGGACTGCTGAGAAGTTAAAATGAAGTGATAAAGACTTCAAAGCACTTTGCACAGCACAGAACACACAGAGCATCTCGTACATGTGACCTGTTTTCACCCTTTTTCTCTTTTCTCTATGGATTTCTCCCAGATGTTCCTCTTGCTCCTTAGTTTTCCTTGTCTGTGGCCATACATAGGGTGTTGGCAGGGGAGCCTGTTGTATGGTGGTGAGGGGGAGGAAGAGGGCTCACATTATTTATGTCTCTACTATGTGGTCACTGCTGTTAGGCATTCTTCTGAACTCACTGAGCCCTCAGAACCTTATGAGGTATTTACTGTTACTCGTCCCCTTTTATAGATGAGGAAGTGGAAGCTTAGGATGATGAATGCACTTGCCCAAGGTCACTCAGCCAGCAGACCCTGCACCCTAGGCCCATCTGACTGTCACCACCTCTGCATCTCCCTCAAGCAGGCCCCAGGTTCGCCCTTGCTTAAAGAAAATTCCTGCTCAGGTTGGGAGAGCATGTATGGGGGACAGGGCAGCCTGAGAGAGCAGGCCCAGGGCCTCTTATCTGGTGTGCTCCCTGGGTCCAGTCAGAGTACCATCTCTGTGCCTCCCTCCTATTCCACCCCTCCTCGATCCAGCCAGTGCTGTTAGCTGTATCCAGCGGAAAAATGCAGTTCTCTCCGATATGCCCAGTTGCATGTCCACTATGCATGCTAATCAGAGGCTAGCACTTGCCAGCAATTTGCTTCAGTTCTGAGGCTCATTCTAGGTTTGTTTATTTTTTGATATATATACCTTGTGCGCAAAGATGGCTGACACGGAGTGGGAGCAGAGTCTGGGCGAGAGGCACAACAGGAATGGGAGGAGTATGATGGAAGCTGGAAAGGAATCCAGGGTCATTTTTGCCATCTCTCTGCCTCCTAACAGTACTACATCTAAGAGAGGATAATAACACTTTAAAAGCTAACACTAGGCCCTTTGGAGTATTCCTAGCAGCCTTGGAAAGTGGGCCTCACAGGAGTTAGAAAGCCCATATTAAAGAGGAAAAAATCAAGGCCCTGGAGGGTAATGTGATACTTTTTGGGGGACTATAGGAAATAAAGATTGAAGCATCATCTTGCCTCCCTGCCTCATATGGAAGAGAAGCCTGAGAGCAGGCCTGAGAGGGGAAAAGGCACCTTGCCAACTTCACACAATGAATTTGAGTCAAACCCAGGGCCAACACTCAGACCTGCTGACTGCCAGCTCCAAGCTCTCATGATTGCATCCCACAGGGAGCTGGCTAGGAGAGAGAGGTCTTCCCGTGATCCCCATCCATCCCAAAGTAAGATGCAATAAACTACCTGAAAAGCTTTCCCCATAGAGTTCTCCACAAATCTTGGAAGTTGCCTCTTTACATCTCCTGAGTTCCTTCTAACTGAGCCCAACCCTTTCCCTCTTTTCCCTTTCAAGGAGATGGCTCCTCCAGCTCTGCTGCCACACCAGAGCCTGCCACATAGTGAGTGCTCAGTAAACGTTTGCCCTATGTAGATACAAGTGAAGAGGGCAATTTGGTAATATCCTGTAAGGGTGAAAACAAACATGCACATACCCTCAGACCCAGCAAGACCCCAGAGAAATGCCCACTTGTGTGTCCATCGGGAGACATGTATAAGGTTATTCATAGCAGCACTCTTCCTGTTCATAACACACGCAAAACTACCTAAAGGTTTGTGCTCAAGAGACCAGAAAAATAAGTCATGATGTATTTATACGATGGATCTATTTACATCATACAGCACTGCAAATAGGTGAACTCCAGCTACATGTATTAACATGTTTCAGACATAATGCAGAATGATAAAGCAAATTGCAAAGCATATGCAGAATACCATTCATACAAAGCTCTCAACCTTCCAAAGTCTGGAGAGTGGCTACTTTGGGGAGGGAAGAGGGGAATAGAATCAGAGAGGGAACACAGAGGGGTCCAACTATACCTGTGATGTTTTATTTCTGCAGCCAAATGATGATTAGAAGGGGTTGTTGTATCATTCTCAAATGGGAAGATGAAACAGATGGATGAATGAATGAAGGCGGCTTCCCCTCAGCCAGAGAACTGATTCTCCTGATTTTTTTTTTGTTTCATATGTGTATCTATCTGAGACTCATGCAAGTTTTGGAGTCAACCTAACCTGGACTCCCTAGGGAAGAACTCTATTTCTGCCCTTGCTGCCTTGTGACTGGAAGACCCTAGTCTCTCCCTATGCTATGAGTCCTTCACCAGACCAGTGCAAGCATTCACTGAGATGGTAGTGTGTCTCAAAGTTTATTTAGTCCAACTTCCTATTTCACAGATGGCAAAAGTGAGGCCCAAATGGAAACCTCAGCTCCTGGAGCTAAGAAGAGAATTGCTTCTTACCATACCACCAACCAGACAAGGCCAGGAAAGAAGGTGGCCCAGATGATGATCAGGATTTCAAGACTACAAGTCTGGGGAGGGAGGGTGAAGCAATGTGATGGTGAGGGTAGACCACAAAATAGAGGGTTCACCCTGGCCTGAACGGTGGGTCCTTAGCTGGAACTTCTATTGGGTAGGAATCAGTCCCCTATCATGGACTCCTGGCCCAGAGCTCTAAGACTCACATCAAGAGTAGCAGTTTCGGCTCGGCACCTGTGGCTCAAGTGGCTAAGGCGCCAGCCACATACACCTAAGGTGGCGGGTTCAAATCCAGCTCCGACCCACCAAACAACAATGGCAGCTGCAACCAAAAAAATAGCCCGGCGTTTTGGCGGGCGCCTGTGGTCCCAGCTACTTGGGAGGCGGAGGCAGGAGACTTGCTTGAGCCCAGGAGTTGGAGATTGCTGTGAGTTGTGATGCCATGGCACTCTACCCAGGGGGACAGCTTGAGGCTCTGTCTCAAAAAAAAAAAAAAAAAAAAAAGAGTAGCAGTTCCAGAGGTGAGGAGTAGAACTCAGAGCTGGGATGGAGTGGGGAAGGGGAAGGGGAAGGGGGGAAGAGTTGTTTCATAAGGACAAATTTAGATCCAATCAAAAGGCCATAGGAGAAAAGACAGGCTGCTTAGAGAGAAGGAAGCAACAACTTTTTTTAATTTCAAAATATAAAAGGGGCACAAATGCTTTTGTTACATGGATACCTTGTATTACATATAATGCTTAAATCGGGGCTTCCAGTGTGCCAGTGTCTGTGTCAAGTGATTTTATGTTTGAGTTCATTGAAAAGTCTAAGGTGAGCAAAATTAAAGCTAATTAATCAGAATGCAATTATTTGGATGCAAAAGAAACCAAGAGTCAAGGGCCACACCAGAAAAGGAAAAGAAGGCATCTGTGAGATGCAGTGGCACTCTGCTGGATCCTGATACAGAGCTTTCCTTCTAGTCACCATTGTTCCAATAGGCGTGTTATCATCCCTGTTTTCCAGATGAGGAAAGTGAGGCCCAGTAAAGCAACGATCTAAATCCAAAGCCTGGGCTCTTTGCACCCTGTGGAGGCTTCATGGCACCTTGGTCCTCTCTTCTCCCTGCCTGGTCCTGGTAAGGCCCTGGTGGAACAATGGTGGTCTGTACAATCAATTACCACCAAGAGAAGGGGCCAGAGGGACCACAGTGGAGGTCCTGCAGCCCAACCAGCCCACTGGCCTCTGTTGTTCTTGGGCTCTGGTCAGGTGCTCCTTGGGTGGGTGGCGGGACCTTAGAGCTAGTGTCTGCTGCAGGCCCGGGTCTCCTGGGAGAACCCTTTCAAGGGCAGCCCTTGTCGCTGCTCTAATTATAGAAATAATTCTTCTCAGCTTCTCCAAATAAACAGTGTGCAATCTGTGGGCCGTGGCATGCTGGGAAATCTGAAATGAGAAGTTGCTGCTAATGGGCTCCTTAGCTGCAGGGCTAAACAGATTGCTTGAAAGGCCAAGCCTGATCAGGTCTCTGCTGCCTTCCTGACCAACCTCTTCCACACTGTACTTTGTACCCCATGCCTCTCACCCCCCACTGATGCCCACCTGTCCACAGACCCCATGTAATAGAATGATCAGCTGGGTTGTACAAGAATGACATTTCTGCACCCTGTAGACAGGGTTCTTGCAGATAGAATTTCAGGGAAGGCTTTGTGTACACAGAGCTGGGCACATGTGTTCAGGGATAGGGGCTATGTCTATGTACATGGAGTGTGTGTGTGCAGGGAGAGGTGCATGTGTGTCTACAAGTAGGAGTGTTTTGGAGGTGTTCCTGGAAGCCAAGTACTGTTGATCTGAAGGTCAGAGGTTCAAAATGGGAGTAGGCTCACAGATATATATATATATTGGAGGGTGGGGAACTGAACATGGTGAGTCGTAAGCAGGTATATATATGGATATAAAACATTACTAGTAACCATCTCTTCCCTTCAGCTCTGTATGGGTGGCTAAGCATTTTCACATCCAATACATCATCTTAACAATCCTGTGAGGAAGGGTTATGGCTCCTTCCATCTGGGGTCCAATAACTTGCCTGAGGTCACACAGCTTAGAATTAAGAGTGCAGCTTCTTGCAGGGTTATGTGATATCATTTTCTACCTCAAAATGTTGTTTCTAGTTGTCAAAGGGCATCTCTTCCAAGACTTCAAGCTCCCTGAGGGAAAAGCCCATTTTGTTCCTGTCTGCATATCAGAGTAGTTAAATTCATGGGCTCTGAAGCCAAATTGCCAAGTTTAAAACCATCTCTGTCACTTACTTGTGTAATCTTAGGCAAGTTACTTAACTTCTCTGGGCCTAGTTTTCCTCATCGGTAAAATGGGGTTTTTAATTGTACCAACCTCATTGGCTGGTTTTGAGATTTAATGAATTTATGTATGTGAAACACCTGAAGTAGTGTTTGGCACATGGTAAGTGCTCAGAAATGGTTGGCTGCTATTATTATTATTTTCACATATTCAGTCTATCACAGTGTTTGGGGACTACAGCTATGTGATACATAATTTGGGGGGTAAACTATAAACTTATATATGTGATATTATTAACTGGCATCAATTGGTTAAGTGTCACCCTCTCCAGGTGACACATTTGGCATTTCACAGAGTCTTTCACTAGTCAGTGCTTCCTGAACCCCTTGAGAAAAGCTGGTTTCCATCTGTGGTATGTGTGTATGTGTGTGTATGTGTTTGAGGGGAGAGGCAGGAGTTGGAGTGGATTTGACAGGCCTTCTAGGCCTCTCTTAAGCTAGGCTGTTCACTTTCCCCAGGTGTGGCTCCCCTATCCTATTGAGTTCTGGCCAGTTGCATCCCCTCTCCTAAACTCATGGTTCCCCGTTGCCCTCCAAGCAAGCACCCCAGCACTCCTGGCACACTAGCAGCTCTCCCCACCATCAGACCCCACCATCAGTCACCCTGCCCTACCACTACTGTCTGCGCTTACCAGAATCATCAGACAAATTCTTCCTGCAGGCTGAATTTTCCATCTTTTCCTCCTTGAAGGAGACTATTTGGGGAGAGGTTTATTTAAATCTATTCAGATGGTTTTGAGTTACCAGGGGGAATTAAATAGGGAGAAAATGGAAGGGGAGAGAGGCAACAGAGTGAGTGAGAGTCAGCTCAAGAGAATACACAGAGGAAAAAAATAAGAGGAAATAAGAGAGCCTGAGAGAGAATGAGAATTCCTTTTCTGCTTTTCCCAGTGAACACTAGGGGACAGAAAATTGCCAATGACCTGGCCATTTGAGGCTTGGATGTTTTTGGTGAGCAGAGAGGACTCTGTGAGCTATAGGAACAAGTGGTAGTGTGGGGCCACTGGGGGCTTCCTGTGGGCCCTGAGTTTTGGCCAACCTTTGCCTCTAACTCTTTATGTGACTGTGGGCCAGTCTCTTTCCATCTCTGGGCCTCCACTTCCTGACACACAGCATAAGGAGGTGACTGGGGCTGGGGAAAGGAGAACTAGCTTAATGTGTGCCTGTGAGGCAAGGACTATTATTGTCCCAGTTTTAAAGGTGAGGAAACTGAGGAACATAAAATAAGTTGCTCAAGTTCACACAGCTAGTAAATGATGGGCCCGGAAATTGAACCGAGGGCAGTCTGGATCCAGGGACTGCACACTTAAGGACTATGCCATCTCCCACTCTGTTAGAACTCTACATCTTTAAGGATCCTTCCCCTCACTGAGCCTCAGTCTACCCACATGTAATGTCTAATTCATTAACTTCCTTTCCTCATAGAGGAGGGTAAGGAGCCCAGTGGCAGAGAATGTATAGTACATTATCACCCCCAAATTAAAAACAAGACCTTTGGCTTAGAGACGGATTTGGTAAGTAAGCACTGCCTCTGTGCCCGGCCAGCACTTTACATGCATGATCTCATTTGATCCCCTCAATTCTATCCCCTAAACATGAAATATCTACAGCACAAGCCCAGGTTCACCATCAGAAAGGACCAGAACTCTCAATCTCTACCCTTGAGTTGCTGCATTCTGGGATACTGGACAGCCTGGGGAGGTAGTTCTCAGCCCTGGCTGCATATTTTAAAAACCTGGCCCTGGACCCACCCCAAACCAATTAAATCAGAATCCCTGGGGTTTGATACTGGTATTTTTGTTAAATTTCCCTAAGTGAGTCTAATATTCAGCCAAGGTGGCCTAGGGAATGGGATAAACTTTTTGTATTATAATGATGGTGCAGGGGACCAAGTCCAGGCTGGGGTCAGGGCAAGGGGAAAGGAACAGGCTGAATGGGCCCTGGAGGCTCAGCAACCCATAATACCCCAGCATTGGAGGAGAAAGCCGTCAAAGCCTGTTTTACAAGGGGGAGCCTGAGGCCTATGTAGGAGAAAGCTCTTGCCCAAAGGGACAGAGGTACACATCTGGAATTTGATTCTCTTTTCCTGATTTTTAATCTTAAACCCTTTCCTCTACTCTGGGCAGGTGGGACCCAACCTTTACAGATCCCCTTTCTCCCTCCCATTTTGTGGGTGTGCAAACTGAGGCTCAGAGGGGCAAACCCAGCTGCCCAAGAGCACACAGCTAATAAATGTCAAAGCAGGAATGTGAAGCCTGCCTGGACTGGCTCTATAGCTTGTGCTTCTGCCACTGGCCCAATGGCACTCTGGGCTGCTGGGACTAAAGCTTACAGCCAGGGCCCTGACAAGGTCCTCACTTTATCTGGCCAGGCCTTCTGGGGTGTCCCTACCTCCCTACTGTAGCCCACCAAGCAGGTTTGAGGATTGCGTGTTGGGAAGGGAAGGTTTCTGGGGCCTAGAGCTCCTGACCCCCCTCTCCAGGCTTGGAACTCTTTTAATTGGAGACAAAGCCTTTAATTCTGAGAGATCAGATGAAAGGCTCCAAATGCAAATATATGGCAGGGATGCCGCTGGTGAGAATAGGCTGCCTGCAAAGTGTAAATGACTGAATGCCTTAGCGGCCGGCGGGAGATGAGGAGCTAGAGCAGCCTCCTGGCCCCTGCTCCCTCAACAGCTAGGCCTGCCTGGCGCCCCAAATATAAAAAGGGTCCCTCAGGCCTATGTTGGCAGCCAGGCTCAGCTCTGTGACCTGGGGCAATTCAGGTAGTTCACTTCATTTTTCTCAGTCCCTCAATTTCTTCTTCTGTGAAGTGGAATTATCTGAACATACTCCATGGTGGTGAAGTTGGAAAGAGAAAATGAGTCTGCATGGCCTGGCACCAAGTTGGTGCTAAGGCAAGTTGGTGGCCTTCTTCCCATTAGATCCCCTTTTTGCTCACCTTCCTATTTGATACAAGATTAGCACTAACTCTTAACTTTTCTTCATTCAAAACTCCCCAATCCTCTCATTCTCTGCCATCACCACCACTACCACCCCCAAGGCCTTAGGGAAATGTCAGATGATTGTTAGGGCATTTGTGCAGCCCTTCCTTCCAAAACTAGACTCCACTTTTCCGAGCCTTGCTGCCTGGTGGGCTTTAGGCCTGTGGGGCGGTTGCTTGGGGTGGCAATGGATGGGGGGGTGAGGAAATGCAGCAGTGAGACATGGAAGACCAGATCATGAAACACCTTGAAGGGTGTGTAAGGAGCCTAACTTTATCCTAAGGGCAGAAGAAGCCACTGGAGAATTTTGAACAGGGGTGCATCATGATCTGATTTACGTGTTTGAAACCCTTCTGGCTGCTGAGTAGAGAATTAATTGTAGAGGAGAAATGGAAGCAGAGAGAGCAGGGCAGAGGTTACTGCCCTGTTTCAGCAAGAACTGGTGGTAGCATGGCCCATGATGGTAGCTGTGCAAACAGAGAGGGAAAGTGCACCTTGTAATATCCATAGGAAGTTCTGGGCAAGAGGAAAGTAGAGAGCCCATCTCCAGGAGGCACCATTCTCAGTGTATTCTCTGTGCTCTAGAGGTGTCACTCACACACTCTCCCACAGGCACTGCCTTTCAGGATGTAACCAAGGCCCCAGAACTCCACCTGATATTCTGCCTTCCTTGTCATGAGCTGAGTCCAGGGAAGGTGTTTATCTCCAGGCTTCCTTTACTGCTTTCTCTTCCCCCAGGGATATTGCTGAATTTTTGTCCTTTCTTCCCTTTCTCCCTTAGTGGGTCTCTCTGTCAAGGAAGCTGCCTCCCTGAAGCTAGAAGCTCAGTGTGGGGGTGCAGCAAGGTTGAAGAGCTGTGTGACCTTAGACAAATTATTGTTCCTCTCTGATTCTCACCTTTTCCTTTTCTACAGAGCTGGCATAATGACAAAAGGAGCTAGCCTATGGGTAGGGGTACAAAGGTGCTAGGTAAGTATATACTGTGTCAGGGAGGGAAGGGTACAGAGCTAGGAAAGTACTTGTACCCTGGGGCCCCATTGCCAGATACTTGCTGGTTTGCCACAGGAAAAGAAATTTTCAATATCAAGTACTAGTCACTTTTGCAGTCAAGGCTAGTTAATGGGGGCCTTGTGTGAGCTCAGGATTGGTCCTGAGGTAAAGTATGATCCTAGGAGCTTTAGGATACAGCTTCAGCCTCCTTTGATGGCTGCTACCTGCCTCTGGATGTCCTTGGAGCAGGGGCCACTGTTATCTCTTCTCTAGGGCTCTGGAAAATGAAAAGTGCCTCATAGAAAAGGCCAAGCAGGAACATGGATCAAAAGGAAAAGGCCAGGCTTGGGGGACAGGGTGGGTGTGAAATATGGGTGGAGAGCTGGTGAAAAAGATGAGGAAAGAATTGCAGGAAAGAGGCTAATTTGGGGCAGATGTTATGGGTGGAGCTCAAGAAAGCCCCTGAGACTACTAAGGTAGTTTCAGAAAATTGAGCAAATGCTGACTTATGCGTCTAGAACCCAGGCCATTGGGAAGCTTGTGGATTCAGGAACAGAGCCAAGAGGGTGTATAGCTTTGTCCTTCCTGGGATAAAAGCAGAGGCCACCATGACCCCAAAGGATGTGGACTAGAGTAGAAAGAGTTTATGGAAGCACAACAGGGAAAATCTTGCCACTAATCAATACTTTAGCAATACTCAAGACATGGGCCGTCCTGGTAACTTGTCTTAGCTAGGCAGTTTGTCCTGTCAGTTTATGGATACAGAGAGAATAGCCTGGAACCCTGAGGCCAGGCAGTGATAGGAGAGTCCTTTAGGTGGAGGAATGATGTAGAGATGCCTTAGTTAGTCAGCCTCTCTGGGCCTCCATCTCGTCCTCTATGTGCCAGGGCTGCTGCATAGATCCATCCTGGCACTGTCTGGCCCAGAGCCAGGGCATGAAGCAGGTACCCAATACTTAGGGTCTTTCCTTTCCATGCCTGCCCTGTCCTTCCAGGCAGTTGCAGGGAGCTTGCTCACAGCCCCACTTGCATTCAGTCACTGGGTGGCTGCATTTTTTTCTCTCATATGTATTTTACTTTGTTTCCTATTGCCAGTCAAAACACCTGCTGAAGCCTGTGCAACAAGGTAGGCTGAGTATGAGCGGGCTTAGTAGGTCCATTCTGGGAGGGCTCAGACTGAGCACTCCTCAGCCTGCTTGTTCACCCACCATGCTGGGCTGCCTTGAGCCTGTCCACCAGGGCAGTGCTGGGGGTGCAGGGCATACCACATCTGCTTCCCACATTGTCCAGCATAGCCCCTGCTGCTGCGCAGGAAGAGGTGGCCTAGCTGGGAGAGATAAGAAAGGAGAGGAGAATGAGTGACTTAGTCCAGGGCAGGGGGGAGGCAGTAAGGGCCCAGAGCAAGGGCACAAGAACAAGAGAAAGATTTAAAGTTGTAGCTACCAAAGCTCCCACAAGATCTCTGCAAAGACAGTGTACAGAGGGAAAGAAAGCCTGCAACTGAGAAAGGTGGACAGTAAGGAAGGTAGATAGAGTTAAGAGAACCAGGAGGCCTAGCAGAGAACAGAGGGAGGCCCTGTGAGATCCAGGGGCTGAGAGATAGAAACAAGGAATGAGAAAGCAAGCCTGGGAGTGGGAAGCAGTACAAAAAGGGAGGAAAAACTGTGCCGGGTTTGGAATTTGCATTTTTGCTTTTTGGACCCTTGCACCTTGATGAGCGGGACTGCCCCATAAACCTCGGGATTAACGGCTCTGCTCTCCTGGGCTGGCCGGCACCTAATGGAAGCCACCTGGCTTGCCGTATGTAGTCCCTGGCCCCACCACAGCCCTGGGCCCAAGGGACTGCCTCAGAAAATGACTTTATTTGCAAATTGACAGTTGGGGAGCAAACTGGGGACTGGGAACCCACATTGGGATGTCCCTATTTTAGCTCTGTGTGGACAGTTCAAAAGGGCAGTGGGCACCCACATTCCTCCTGGGAAAGCCCATTGGATGGGATCCTCTGGAGGGGACTCTACTGTCCAAGGGCAGAGCCCCTTTGTTGCCTCTAAGTTCCTGCCAGGACTCTGCTATCCCATGATGCTATGGCAGCAGGACTAGGCACAGTGGCATGGCCTGCTCCAACAACCTATGTAGCCATTTCCCCTCCTCACTGTGGCCTGCGGTAGAAGCTGTAGTAACAGTGGCAGGTAGGAGGTGTGATTACCCTCATTTCACAAATGGCTCAAGGGAGGCAGAGAGAGAGGAAGTATGCTGTTTGGGATCAGTCAGCAAATCAGGCACAGAACCAAGATGTTTGGGAGGAGGAATTAGTACTCAGAAATTTGTCTTGGGAAAGGAGGAAGAAATGAGAGGGAAAGGAGAGGCTATAGGAGTATATGTGTGACAGGGCAATGGAGGGACAAGCGAGGGCCACCCCAGCTAGAGGCATAGGGAGAAGAGGTGGGAGGAGGCCCTGGCAGAAGCTAACCAGGCAGGTCTTGAGACTGGGACAAGGGAACAAAGGGATGGCGCTGCTTACAGAGGACCCCAGCTGGGCCTGATGGGGTGCAGAGAGCAAGACCCACAAGGCTTTGAGCAGGCAGGCAGCAGTCAGCTACACCAGGGAGGTTGAATCCTAGCTGGCCACAATGTCCTTGCCCTGTGGGAGAGAAACTTCCCTGAGAAAAATGAGAAGTATGGGACTGCACAGCCCTCTTCCTAGGAGGACACATAAACACACACACACACACACATTCGAACATGAGGATTGAGACTATATTCTCGACTAATATAATTCAACAGAGGAAGATGTTGTCTAGAAATGCAGTATTAAATCTAGAAGGAACCAGGGGACCCTTTTATATATGGAGGCACCATGAAGCCTTTGAGGGATGAAGGAAGTAGGGTGAAATGGGCTAGCCAAAGTTATGAGGAAAGTGTAAGGGGACCTAGAGGACCTGAAGCCAGAACCTGCCTCTCCAGTAGCTGGAGGTAGCAGGACACTGGAAGACCATGCAAGAAGCTGGGGAGATGAGAAGTGGTGGGTAAGCAGGATGGTAAAGGGGAGAACTGTGAGTACTCATATTTATTAGACATTCAACATGGGCCAGACACGCCATGCAAATTCTTAGGATGTGCATTATCTCCTTTAAGTCTCACAAATCATATGAAATTGTAGTAAGCCCAGTTTTGTTTTTTTTTTTTAGACAGAATCTCACTTTGTCACCCTGGATAGAGTGCTGTGGCCTCCTAGCTCACAATAACCTCAAATTTTTGAGCTCAAGTGATCCTCTTGCTTCAGCCTCCCAAGCAGCTGGGACTACAATGCTTGGCTACTTTTAGAGACGTGGTCTCACTCTTACGTGGGCTAGTCTTGAACTCCTGAGCTCAGGAAATCCACCTGCCTTGGCCTCCCCGAGTGCTAGGACTACAGGCAAAAGCCACCGTGCTAGGCCAGTAAGCCCCATTTTTGCTGATAAGGAAACACAGGCTTAGAGAGGTGAAGATATTTGCAGTGGGAAGTAGATCGGATTTGTAAGAGTCCAAGTTCAGGGCTTCAACCCTAGCAAGGACTGGGACCTCTATGGATGCCAGGAGAGGAAGGGAAAGTGGGTGAGTAGAAGACTAGGGACAGGGTCCTGGTCCTAATAGATGTGGCCTTTATTCCTGGGGTCCCACCTTTATCCCTGGGCTCCCACCTCTAGCCTACTAGGGAGGAGAGCTGGGGATACCATCTTCCCTGTATCTTCCCTTGGAAGTGGGGCCCCCAGTTGGCCAGTGCTGCCCACCAGACTGTGAGGGCAGAGAATTGTTATCTCTCCTGTAAAACAAAAATCTTTGGCCTTACCCATAGCATGGCTGCAGATGACTCACTGGTAAGGCCCAGAGACATGAGGGGCAGAGCTCTGAGCCCCAGAGCAGCCAGCATGCAGCCTTCTACATCAAGCTCTGCTGAGTGGCATAATACAAGTCCCTTCCTAGCTCTGGGCTTCAGTGTCCCCCAGTTGTACCGTGAGGAGTGGGCTTAGGTTGTCTGAGGGTTCTGCCAGCTCTGCCAGTCTAGAAATCTAGGACATAAGCATATGGAAAAAGAAGTGACAGTCTCAGGCAGGCCATGCCAGGCACCACATGAAGAGTAGCACAAGTACTTCAGCATGGAATTGGAGCTCAGAGGAAGTGAGGTGAGGAGGAGTGAGGCAGCCAGTAAGAACAGATGTGCTTTCATTCATTCCTTCAAATGAGCGACCATATGTTGAGCACCTACTATATGCCAGGGTCTCTGCTGGGTGCTGGTGATGCCACAAAAAGCCTCTCTCCTCAAGAAACCCTCTCTGCCTGTCAGATCAGCTGAATTGATTGGCCTTGGCAAGCCGTGAAAGGACAGACACTGTCTGCCTTTATTCCCTTCTCTGTTATTGTCTTCTCTCTCTCTCTCTCTCTCTCTCTCTCTCTCTCTCTCTCTCTCCTCTTCCTCCTCCTCTCTTTTGGGCTTTGTCTCTCCCATTTTCCTTCTGTCTTTCTCCTCTCTCTCGCTGTACCTCTGTCTTCCCTTCCCTTCTCTGAGTGTCACTGATGATGGGAGAGTACAGTGGGGATCTGAGGGGTGGAAATTCTCACTTGAGCTCTCTTGTCAGCCTGGATGAGAACATTTGGAAACTGAGAGGGAGCTCGATGAGATGACTGGCAGCTATCACCCCAGGGTCATAGGGAGAGGGGTGCTAGGCAGGGGCACCTATGACACAGGCCTCAATCAATGAAGGACTAGCCCAATGCTGACGTCCCCCCCTTAAGAGAAAGGGTAGCAGTATAGCAGTTAGGACAGATCCCCGGGGGAGGCTGAGGAGCACAGAATGAGGGACTGGTATCAGACAAAGGGCTTTTGGACAAATGCCACCTGTTATTTTCATGCTTGGAATTCCAATGGGGACTGGAGTTGAGGTGTCTGAGATGAGATGAAAAGAGAGCTCTGGGAATGGAATTCATGAGCTGACTCAGGCTCAAGGCCCCATGTGAGTAACCTTACTGAGCCTCAGTTTCTTCAAATATAAAATAGAGATAATGCCAATCACCCAGAGTGGTACATAAATGATCTAATCTAAGTGATAGTGCCTTATAAGTTAGAAGAACTGTCTGATCCCTTCCAGAGGACAAGGAAAGTAAGCTATAGTGCTAAGAAATGGAGTCTGACTTCAGGAGGAACTTCCTGGCCTAGGGGAAATGGAGCAAGGGCGGAGAATTTTGTAAGGGTGAGGACTGAGAGGAGAAAAGTCTAATGCAAGAGGGCCAGCATGGCCATGAAGTAAAGAAAGCTTCCACTGCAGCCACTAAGTGGCTGTCAGGGCACCCAGTCCTGCTGGCCAGAGTAGGGCATCATTCATTATGGGTCCTACTCAGAATACCTTGTTGGATGCCAAGGCAATGTGCTGGTGATGGCAGGAGCATATTTATTTGAGGCAGACAGTGCAGGGTTCAAATCTTGGTTCCATCCCTTCCCAGCTATGTGGCTGTGAACAAGTCAGATATCATCCTCAGTAGCCTTTCATTTCTTTATCTGTAAAATGGGGTTTGTCATGCCATGCTCACTGAGTTTACCCGGTGCTTGGCAGAAGCTGAACACTTGTTTTCAAATCCCTTGATCTTCCTAGGCCTCAATCTCTCCATTTTTTGTAGAAAAGGGGTTGACTAAATCATCTATCATGTCCTAGTCAGCCTTAACATGCATAAACAAGCCATGATTATTATTTGTGTTTTTGAATTGTGTCCAATGAGTCAGTTACCAGCAAGAACTTGATCTTGTGGGTGTTCTATTAGGTGCTGGAGGATGGGGAAGGAAGGTGTTCCAGGAGCAAAAGAAAGGAGGACCAGGCCCCTCAGAGAGAAGATTTAAGCCTGCTTTCTCCTGCAGGTGGGCCTTGTTACAGTCCAGGGATAGCTCAGCACTAGAGGCCAGGGTGGCACTGCTGGAGACCCCAGCTAACTGGATCAGGCTGAGGCAGATCTGGGCCTGGGCCTGGGACCTTGACCATGGCAGCTGGAAGGAAGCACAAAAGCCCCATCTACCCAACATCATGTGTTTCTCTTCCTCAGGAAGCAAAAAGAAAGACTTAAAAGATTTAGACCTCAGGGGGAAGAAAGAGAAGAGAATTAGAACCCAAATCCACATCTGGCCTGACAATATGGCTAATGCTAAGTTCTCTGCCCACCGAGGTGTAAGGAATGGGGCACAGTGGGAGGGGGCTCAGCAGTCAGGGTAGCAGCTGGTTGCTCCCTCCAAGCTGCCTTTCTAGTGACATCACTAACAAAAGAGGAGCCCATGTGGGGCAGGGCTGACTGCCCCCATCCGGATCCACCCAGAATGGAGGAGAAAAGATGGGGCATCTGAAGGAAGCTGAAGTACCTGTTTTGACTCAGCTGGCAACCGCTTAAGGCTTCCTTCTCCCCTACAAACGAAACCCACCCTGCCTCCCTGCATGCAAGTACTATTATGATTAAACCTCCTCCACAGGGAAAGATGTGCTGCAGACACACCAAACCTCCTCCCCTGGAGGAGATGCCATGCATCTTTGATATTCCCAGCACAAGTATCACTGTGTCTGAGATGGTGGGGGCACAGAGTCTCTTCATTTTCCCTCCAGCCAAGCAGAGGAATTTTTGTTCAAAACTGGCAGAATCAGCCCCAGCAGGGTCTTCACACCTTGCTCTGTAGGGGCAAGTGATTTTCCTAGGATTACCCAGTGACTCCTAACAGTAGTGGGACTTGCCCTAGGGTCTCCTACCTCCCAGTCCCAACAAGGCCCTTTCACAGCATCTCATTGCCTCCTCAAAGGCACAAAGAAATTGAGTCCTCAGAGATAAAGGACTTAGCCCTTTGCAGTGGGGGATGGAGGCATAGTTTTTCAGTCCTTGAGCTTGAAGAGCCTATCCCTGTTCTAGTCTGTACTCCAGCTCCTGGAGTTTCAGGACGTTCCAGACTAGGGTTTCTGGCTGATATAAAGGATGCCCAGTTAAATTTGAATTTGAGATAAATAATGAATAATCTTTTTTAGTATGTCTCAAATATTGCATGGGACATACTTGTACTAGGAAAGTATTATTCATCTGAAATCAGATTTTTAACCAAATGTCCTGGATTTTTGTTTGCTAAACCTGGCAACCCTAGTCCTGACAGGCTGCTTTAAGGAACAAAAAGAGATGGCTACCCATGGGGTAGGGACTTCCCACTTTCAAATGCCTAGTCCTCATTTGATGAACCGGAACCTCTTGCTGGCTGAGGGAATGTGTTTAATTTGGTCGCTCATTAATTTGCACTGCTCTTCATCCTCCTGGGCCTGGTGCTGCTTTAATGAGTTAGGGTGGTAATGAACAGGAATCTATTCGTGTGGAATGGCACGGGCCCCTGGGTGCTGAGGTGGGCCTTGTTGCCAGCACCTCAGCTGGCTCACCTCAGGATCAGGCCTGTGGCATTAAGGGGACCTGAGGGAGGCCCTGCCTTCAGAGTTGCCCTCAGTGGGGAGGTCTGAAGGGAGATTGTGTGGCTACTCTCTGACCCCTCACTGATGAATGCTGCAAGCATGGGGAGACATGGTGCCTGAGAGGACAGAGAACAGGCAAGAGACTGGGTGGCAAGGTCTGTGGCCTCCAATGACTCCCCTACATTGGGACTTAGGAAATTGGGTAAGAAGATTTCAGTCTGTGAGTGCAACAGAAGGCTGGCCTCAGGGCCTGGAGAAAAGTCAAGGCCACATTCCCTAAAGTGATCACTTTACCCTGAGATTTTTTTTGTGAAGAAGTGCCTTTGTGGTCAAATTTGTTTGGGAAAAACACTAGACTATGATACACACAAATACATACATCCTTAGTGATTTGCTTATATGTTAGCTTACTGAAGGCTCTGAGAAGTTCTGCAGTAAAATAAAAAACCCAAAAAACTATTTGCATTGGTTTAACTTGGAATTTCCCATGTATGTTTGACACAGATTTTTTTTTTTTTTTTTGAGACAGAGACTCACTCTGTCACCCTGGACAGAGTGCTATGGTGTCATATAGCTTACTCTTGGGCTTGAGCAATCCTTGACACAGACTTTTTGGATCAATAATGCCTATTACCCTCCCTGGTTACTCTCGTGATCTGGGACACACTTTATTCCAAGTCATTCTGTAAGCCGTGCTTCAGCTGAGGCAGAGGGGTCACTATGGTAGGTTCCTCTGGGTCTTAGAGGCCATGCCTGCTGGATCCCATCACCCAGGCCTGGTGTGCAGGCTTTAGCTCAATCCTGTTCCTCTTTCTTCCCTTAATTTCACATGGACTTTTTTTCTTAGGCTCTTTCTGTCCATCTGTACCCATGTACTTGTGTGACTGTGGGTGCATGTAGACACACCAGGGACAAGCCTACTAGTGTGGGCTAATCTGCAAAACCCAAGAATGTCAAAGTTGGAGTGTGGGGGTCGGGTGGGGAGAGAGAGAACGTACTATTCCTGAGCTTATGGCCTAGTTCCTTTCAGGATTGTGGAGAAAGATCTCCAGAGTACAGAGCTGATGGGCCTGGCCTGTGCCCAGTGAGGAATGTATAGCAGAAAGGAACAGAGTTCTGAGTCCAGCAGTGCTAGTTCAAACACTCATCCCACTTGTAGCTATTTAGAAGGATTCTAGAAATAATGGCAAGGCCTCCACCAGAGGGTCAGTTCAGATCTGAATGTCAGCTCCATGAAGCAGGGACTGTGTCTGTCTTATTATCCCTGTGTTCCCAATGCCACAAGATCTGGCATATTGTGTATTTTTGTGTGTACACATAACAAATTTTTACTGAGCATTTACTATGTGCCAAGCATTGTTCTAAGAATTTAACACAGAATAACTCATTGAATCTTCACAACCATTCTGAGGTAGGTATTATCATTATAACCATTTTACAGGTGCAGACACTGAGGCTGCAGGAGGTGAATAGCTCATCCCAAAGAACAGCCAGGATTCTCTAAACCACTAGTCCATACTAAATGATTCAATGAATGAGTCATCTAAGTTGTTGGATGAATGTATGAACGAATGCACACATATGAATGAATGAATGAATGAAGTAAATACCAGTAATGGCAGCCCATAACCTTCTGGCAGCATGATGCCCTGCCAGGGCCTCCCTCCAAAAGCCCAGCAGTACTAGGAGCATGCTGTCCCAGCTACCTACACTGCCACCACCTCTTTCCTCCCTCCCTTTTTACCACCCTCATTCTCTCTGGGCCTTTGCCACATTTTCCTATCTCCCTCCTCCTTTCTCACTGCTCCTCTCCAGTCACTCCCCAACCCACCAGCTCCTTGATGCTCCTGCTTGCCAAAGTCTCTGTCTCCCCTTCCTTGCATGCTTGCATGTGTGCCACAAAACCCACAGCCTCTAAAAACAAAGCAGAGAGCTGCCTCACCCACACGCTATCCCTTTGATGTCCCCTTCCTGACAGCTGTAGAGTACTGAGCCACCCTCCACAGGCTTGGGTCCCAAGGGGGTGGGTGTCAGTGGAGAAGCTCCACATACAAAGGCCCAGGCTAAGAGGAACATGGATTGTTGGAAGCCCCGGAAACAGGAGGCCTGGGAGGGACTGCCCAGACCCTCAGGACCCAGGGCTCTCACTCAGCAGCCTCACACCCATGGTGTGTCCAAGGACTAGCTGCTAACAAGATTCCTAAATAATGGCTTGGCGCCTATAGCTCACGTACACCTAAGGTGGCGGGTTCGAATCCCCAGCCCGGACCCGCCAAACAACAATGACGGCTGCAACAACAACAAAAAAAATAGCCGGGCGTTGTGGTGGGTGCCTGTGGTCCCAGCTACTTGGGAGGCGGAGGCAGGAGACTCGCTTGAGCCCAGGAGTTGGAGGTTGCTGTGAGCTGTAATGCCATGGCACTCTGCCCAGGGGGACAGCTTGAGGCTCTGTCTCAAAAAAAAAAAAAAAAGATTCCTAAATAATAACACCATGTAGCCCTCATATTACTGTAGCAATCTATAGTTGACAAAGTATTTTGCATCTATTTGCCTAATAAATCCTCATTATGGCATAGTTGCTAAAAGCTTTACAGACACGATGCCTGGGTTTGAATCCTACTTCTTCAGCTTTGTGGCTATGGGGTTTGAATCCTACTTCTGCAGCTTCTTGGCTATGGAAAACAGGGAAAGTCACACCCTCATTACCTCAGTGCCTCATCCTTAAAATGAGGATAATAATAACAATACCTACCTCATAGCCAATCCATGAGCAGCTTTTGGAGCAGCAGCCAGTAGATATGTCCATTCAGTCATTGAGCTCATATACTCCAGCCATCGCGCATAGTTCTTTTATTCACAGGTTCTCTTCAGCAATCCTGTGAAGCAGAAGAGGAAACTGAGGCTTATGAAGGGGACGTGACCTGCCCAGAGTAATAGAGGAAGTAGTAAAGTTGGGATCTGAACCCAGCTCTGTCTGACCTCAAAGCCTGTGCTCTTTGAGGGGAACTGAAACTCAGAATATGGCTCCTGTCTGGGTTTGGAACTAGATTGCCTTAATTCCAAATCTAGATCTCTTTTCATAGTCCCTCAAATGTCACCTTCTTTGGGTGTGATAGATCTAGGTGCATCCCACTCTCTCAAGCTCCCCAAGCAGAGCCTTCCTATCTTTTGCTGCCCCACCCAAATAGCATGGAGGAGAGAGTGTTAGTCAAAGACAATGAGGGAAATTTGGGGCTGGGCTCTGAGGATAGGGACTTTGTTCCACGTGTCCCTGGAATACGGGTACCCAGGCCAGCAGAGGCCAGATATACCCTCCTGCCTGCAGATGCTGGTTATGCCTAGTCCATGTTCTTGCTGGCCAGCCTAACTTGCACCATAGGTACTTTTCCCATGACGTTTGTTGGTACCTGACCCCCAGGAAGTGGGCCTCTCCTCACCATTCCTGGCTTAAGTTCCAGGTGCTCTCAGCTGCTCTTACAGGGGAAAACAGTGAGACCAGAAGAGGAAACAGCAAAGGGAGCTTCTGGGCCTCTTCCCCTAACTCTTTGTTGTTATGGCTCTAGTTCCTCCTCCTCCCTTATCTCCAGCACACACCATCCCTGCCCCTGTTCAAGGCCAGCATCACCTCTGAGCTCCACTGTCTCTGCCAAAAAGGCTAAGAGCAGAGGCCCCTGTACTGTTGTTCCTTGAGGTCCTACCACAAGGGAGAACTAGGAAGACATGGTGGGCCTCAATTTCCAGACCCCTGGAATGAGACCTTCTCAAAGGAGGACAGGAAATCTAGTGAGCCCCTACTAGGGGCCAAACATATGGGCTTTGATTTTCCTGATTGAATCCCCCCAGCCCTGCAAGGCAGGGGCTCTTATCAACATTTCACAGAGGAAATAGCTGAGATTCAGAGAGGTAAAATGACTTGTTAAGGGTGCCATGGACCGTAAGTGGTGGAGTCAGGGTTGAACTCAGGACTGGTTCCAAAGCCAGTAGGCATGTGCCATGGTGCACTAGCTCTTGGTGAGATGAGAACCCAGCTGACTTCAGCTCTGTTGGGGTTTGAGGAATGAGGTGCTCTGGATTTTAGAATTTGCCCAAAGACTGAGGTTTTATTCCTAAGTGCCCACTTTAAAAAAGAAAAGTCCATTTTGATGGAAATGCTTAGCAAAAATCGTCCTTGCCTCTTCCTTTTAAGATTTGAGACTGTCCTCATTAATACCCCACCATTGTTAGCACTGTGCTGTGGTGATCTCCTCAGGGCTGTGTCCCCTGTGCTAAACAGCCCTAATGTGTTTGCCTTCTTTGAATTTTTGTACCTGGTTGGAGTTGTTTTGTGTTTTATTAGTTTGCTGCCTACTCCCCTGCTGTCAGGCCATCAGCTCTCACTTCTTGACACTTTTAGTGTGCCTGCTTCCAGCAGCCTCTCTACCCTTTTTCTGATTTATAGCTTCTAATTTGCTGTAGGCTTGAGAACCAAATAACCAGGCTGGTTAGAGTAAATAGGAGGGGAATATGCTACGGAGGCTCCTCCTACAGATAAGCAGCCTGAGCTTTAGTGTAGGCACTAGGCGGCAGTTAAGAACCTGAAGAGCAACAGCTGGCAGGGCTCAACCCTATTGCCCATGGCCCTTGCATTCATACCACTAGGCACCTCCTTATCCTGATTTGTAACAGGGGTGACCTCAAGGACAGGGTTGAGTCTGCATCCAGCCCTTAGCCTTAAACTCACTGGCCAAACAGTTGAAGAGAAGCACAGTGAAGATAAGAGAACTGTCAAATTCTGCTAAGCAAATAAGAGTGATGGGATAGAGGGTTTTCCTTGACTTAAGGGAGACGAATGGGCAGGAGGGCCTTTAGAGACCTCCTTGTCCTACTCTGTCTCTCAGAGGGTCTTAGAGAATTCTGGGCTAAGGTGGTTCGCTCTCTCAGGTTTGTCCCTAGCCCTGCCAGAAGGGCAGGAAGGCACGGGCCTCATTCCTGTGTCTGTCACAGCTTAGGGGCTCATTCAAGGCCTCAGAGCCTGGCTAGACTGGGCCCATATCTGCCTAGACCCAGGCCCAGTACCTCACACTCCCTCATTTGTCCCTACCTCCACCCAGCTCTGGCAGGAAATGGCCCAAGCCGAGCTGGGCCTGGCTTGCCACCTCAGCAGTCCAAGGGCCTGCCTCTTCTCCAGTCTGGGGGAGGGAGGCGCCATTGAGGGGGAAGCACGGAGGCAGATTTAGGACTTGGGTGGAGTTTGAAGCCCCCAAAAGTCATTTTTCAACCTGAAAACTGAACTAAGCTGGTCTGGAATTGTGGCTGGAGGATAAATGTGGACCCCATGGTGTCATTTTATGGTCAATTTTCAGAGTGTAACTGCACTTTAAGCACTAATGCTGAGTAGCAGGAAAAAACTTCTTAACCATAAGATCTATTAAGAGTGCAGAGCTGGCTCCCAGGGGCGAGGTGGGAATGCATAGATGTGAATCATTGGAAACAGGTCTAGCCCAGGCACTAGGGAATAGCTCAGCCCAAGCTGGGCTGCAGGGAGGGAGGGGCCCATGGTGGGAGAATGAGAAGGCTCCTCCAGCTCCTCAGGCCCTGCTGGGGGTGGTCCATCATCTCCTTCTCCAGGAACCTGGAGTCCTGCCTGAGTCACTTACCCCTACCCTTTCCTGGGCAGGACAGTTGGGCTTGTCACCCTGGTTACCGTGGGCAGAAACTGGCATAGCGGCCAAACTGCTGGGGTGGTGGCAAGGCAGAAGGGCTGGCTAGCTGCTGAGCTAAACAGGATTGATGACTCTGTTTCCTTGGTTGTCTTCTTCACTGTCAATCCACAGGCTAAGCAAGCTTTTCAACCAGACATGGCTGGTCCCCAGGGAAATGGGACAAGCAGCCAAGGAGGGTCTAGGTTATTTGGGATTCAATACCTGCAGGAAAGAACAGAGTCAGAGGCAGGGAGTTTAGAGGAGAGTGTCAAAGGGTACAAAGATGGAAAAGGGTGACCATGAAGGAAGCTGGTGATGGCAGATGGGAGGTGGAAGTGAAAGCTGAGGGACTGAGTGACATTTCTAAGGTTTCTTCCAGCTGAAAAACTCTCTGGCTCTCAACTAAAGGAGAGCCTCCTCATCTCAGAGCTGTAGTCTAGGCACTGAGACACTTACCAAGATCCCATCTAAGATTCAGAGTCAGGGCTGGCAAGCAGAGGCACCAAAGATATCAATCTGGGGAAGGACAAAATCACTCAGGCCTGGCAATGAAGGAGCCTTAACTGAGCCACAGGTTGCTGTGTGATTTTAGGCAAGTGTCTTCCCCTTTCTGAGCTTAAATTTGCCTATTTGCATTTATAGTGAGTAGCAGGGGAATGAGGAGTGGAATTTAAACCTGATCAGTTCTTCTAAGTCTTAAGATATAAGTGTCTTGTCAGCTAGAGCATTCCAGGATTCCTCAGACTGATGTGCTCTGGGCCAGGATTTCCTGGGGTTTAAAAATTAGAAATAAAACCAAACAAAATCACTCACTATGTGCCAGGGAATGTTCTAAGTCCTTTTTACAAATATTAGGTCATTTAATTCTCACAATAGCTGTACAATGTGAGTACTATTTTGCAAATGAGGAAACTGAGGCAGAGAGAAGTCAGGAGACAGACTCAAACACCAAACTGACTCTGAAACCAAAAACACTTGCCTTCTTTCTGGCTCATTTCTCTAGCTGGATGACCCTGCCTCCCCCACCCCTTTCAGGGCTCTGTTCTCCTACATGGCTTTGGCAGTGCTGGGTGAGTTCTCCCTTGCCTGAGCCAGGTGGCCTCCTTGAGGTGCCCTTCACCTCCCCATGCCCCCCCCCCCGCCTCTCTAGGGGAGCTGAGGTAGCTCAGGTTTCTTCATTTCCAGGCTGAGGCTCCTGCCTTGGGCTGGGATCACTGAAGAGATCTTGCTGACCTTGCACTTTCTGTCTGCTCTGGGTCTCTGGGCTCTGAATGGACACATGAGGAGTCCTATACCCCTACCACAGTGGAGGACTGAGGTGGGGGTATAGGAGACTGGCCTCTTACCCTTGATCCTGGGTAAGAAAAGTCACCCTAATCCCACTAAACAGGCCTAAGTTTGATCGCATGGGCATCTCTGAGCATATTTAGGGCAGTAGTGTTGCTGAGAGCACTGGAAGAGGAGTCAAGATTGAGAGTTAGGTAGGATGTTCTCCAGACTATGTACCAACCACCTCCCAAAACCACAGTGGGGTACTTAACTAACTCTCCTTGCATTGGACTAGTTTCTTCTTCAAGGTCTCTCTTTTGGAACGATAAAATTACAGAGTGTTACAGCTGAATAGGCTCTTAGAAATCACTTAGGCCAAGTGTTTTTGGTTCCAGATGAGGAACCTGAGGCCCAGAGAGGGCAAAGATGCTCAAAATTGCAAAGCAAGACAGCCTTGGAGGCAAGTTGGAACCCAGTGTTCCTAACTCTTCCAGGCAAGTCCCCTTTCCAGCTTAGCTCCCTGCTAGGCTGATCCTCTTACTGTGCAAAAGATCACCCCCTACACACACACACATACACACACACACACACACACACACACACACACACACACAATGCCCTAGGGAAGTAGGCCCTTAGGAGTTCAGTGGGAGGCACCAAGAGGCTGATGAAAGGCAGAGGCTAGAATGGCAGGGACTAAAACTGTGCCACTGGAGTGGGAGGGGGCATTCTGAAGCCAGGGCGTGGTCTGATTTTTTTCCTGCCTTAAGCCCCTGTCCAGCCCATGCCTTGTGAGCTCCTCTTGAAAGGGTCAGAGAGGCCATGGATACAGGCCGGGGCTCACTGTTTCAGTCTCTACTGATGCACGAAGGTTTGGGAGGTCTCCAGCAAAGTCACTGACCCACCCCCTGGGTTTTTTGTCGAACCTGCCCCCTTTGGGTGTCCAGAGGCCCACCTGGTGCCCCCTCCCACTCTATTTTCCAGATCGCCGCTTTAGCCGGGCCAGCCGAGAATTATGGCCACAAGGGGGCACTGGCGCTCCATGGCCTGGGTAGGCTCAGAGGCGCTCTTTCTCCCAGCTTGGGGTGGGGGACAGCCGGAGTTCATGTCGGGCTCTCCCACTCCTGGCACCCTCCCCATTTCCTCTTGGAAGCCTCCCTAATCCTCTTATGCTGAGGGTCACATCCCTGGGCCCTGGGACGAGGTGTTTCATTTTCAAGTCGCCCCCATTGCCCCTGGGGGAGCTCTGTGAAGCATGGAGAAGGGAATACCCTTGGGTCAGAGTCCTCTTCCCTGCCCCTTTGCTGACCTCGTCCTCGCTTGTCTCTTCAACTTTTTCCTTTTGAGGCCTCTCTCTCCTACCTGCCCACCCTTGCCAGGTTTCTCCTACCTGTCCCACCTGGCCAGGTTTCTCCCTTCTCAGAACACAAGTTCAAGCTCCTCTTCTCAGGGCTTCCCCTTCCCTTCTCCCTTATCAATGGTCAACTTTCACCACCACCACCTCCCTCTCCCTTTCCTGCACCTCCTCCCTCTCTCCTTCCCACTGTCTCCTCCCCTCTCTCCTCTTCCTTCTCCTTTCTCCAGGGCCTTCTTTCTCTCCCCCCTGCCAAGGAATTGGCATTGCATGTCAGGGTGTATGGGCCTTGGCCTGCCTCTCCCTGGGCTCAGGTGCCCCACCTTGCTAGCAGGCTCCGGGCCCTGGCCTTTGTGGGTTGGGGCTGGGAGTCAGGTAGGAAACTTCTTGAGCTGCTGGAATCTGGGAGTGGAGGAGACTCTGGGTCACAAACTCTCTTCAGTTTCCTTAGCAAGTGCAGCCTCTCTCCTGGGGGTGGAGGGAGATTTAGAATCCAGAGACATAGGACCTGGTCCCAGCTCTGGCCCTAAGGTCTGACCCTGGCTGTGTGACCTTTCCCATCCTCTCCTTGGCCTTCAGTTTGCCCCTGAAGACAAGCAGGAGGTAGAGCTATTAAGGGCAGGCTGGTAGACTCTCCCAGTTGTTATTCTATTTTTTTTTTTCACTTTTCAGCCTTGACTGACAGTTCCAGAGTCCTGAGGGGCTGCTTCTCCTAGATTCACCCTCTCTCCTCACTGCCCCCGGTTCAAAATGGCCATTGGTGTGACAAAGAAGGGTCTGCCTGTATCTGTGTGTTGGCCCAAGAAAGATACAGGTTGGATGTAGGCTCTGATGTCAGTGAACTGAGGGATCTGTCTGGCACAATTGCTCCCTGACTCTGGGGCCCTGCACAGCTCTTGGGGCATAGAATTTTAGAATGTCATCAGTGCTAGAAGAAGTTTGGGGCAGATGTAAGTCAAATATCACATAGTCCCCACTCCACCCACCAGCTCTACCCCAAGGTATAAACTCAAGGCCCATTACTTGCCTTCCACCTCTGAGCTTCCAAAAAAATCTTTCTTTCCTGTAGTACAAATAAAAAAATCTGAGGTCCAGGGAGGGTTAGATTTGCCCAGGTACATGCAGCAAGGTGGTGGCAAGCTAAGACTAGGCCCCCACAGGTTCCACTTCCCAACGGTGAGCATGCAGGGGCTGTGTGAATATAGGTGAGTAGGTTGCCACCCTGAATGTTTACTATGGGCTGGTGAAGTGGAGGGAGGAGTGTATGAGCCTGGCAGAGCTGGGATGAGGTGGGAGGTTAGAGTCGTTATAAACAGCTGCCTGCTCCCTACCTCGTATTATGGGCATATACCCATCCTAGGAGTGAGATAGATCTGGGGCCACCAGCAGTCCCTGCCACAGCTGGATGGTAGCACCCCCACTTGACAGTGTGATTTATCACATTCTCCCTTTCTTCTCTCAGCCCTCAACCTTCCTGCAGACCCCCAGAGAGGGCCCAGCCTGACTTAGAAGCGATTCACCTGTTTTTGATTTGAGATTCAGGTGGACTTTTCTTTCTTCTCATCAAAGAAGTAGTGAGAGGAAGTCAGGGCCCCATCCATCACCCCAGCCTCTCAGCAGCCTTGGCTAGGGGGAGTAGACAGGGAGGGAAAGGCCCAGGGATCGCTCAGCCTCCTTAATTCCCAAAGGGACCCCCAGACAGCCGGGAAGGGCATTACTGGCCCAGACATTTAGGTTTTGGCCACAGATGCTCAGGAAAAACTACCTAAGGTTTCCTCCATTAGTGCTCTGGATCTCTGCAATCCTAGGGCCAATTTTCCTTTTCTAATCCCTGATGCCTATGTAGGTGGCGGTAGGGCATGGGAGGAGCTAGGGCCCCAGACAAAAGCAGAACAAAGTTTTAGCACCCAGGGAAAGAGGGGGAGGGATTGGAGAGGGAATTAATTTTATTTTCATTCTTATTCTGTGTTAGACACTGTTTAACGTGGTATCTATTTCATTTAGCCCTCCCAACACTGGCCCATTATCCAGATAAGGAAATTGTAGCTCAGAGAGGTAAAATGATTTCTCCAAGGATAAATCACAAGGGAGTAAGTAATGGGGGCCAGATCCAAGGTCTTAGCTGTTTGGCTCCAGGATGTTGGCCAGGCCAGGAAAGAGACGATCCATGGCATCCCATCCTTACCCCACTCCCAATGTATGCTTCTGCATGCTTTAGCCCAAGGCCACCCCTAACACCACTAACACCCCTAATGGAGTCTGTACAGTTAGAAAAAGACATCTCTTCCTCTGACCCAGGCCCGAGGCATGATATATGTTTTTGTTTTTGTTTTTGCAAGGAGCCAGGCCTGAATTTTAGCTCCCACTGCACTGGATACCCTTGAGTAGGGCTCAGCCTACACAGCCATCCTCTGTGCCCCCACGGGGCTGTCTTTTCTTTAGAGTGAACTGAGTAATTCCTGGTCTGGGAAGGGAAATGAGAATGAGGAACTCTCTGGGCCAGGATGCCCAATCCTCCTCTTCCTTCTCCCCTCTCCTGAACATTATGATCATCACCATCTCTACCACCATCATCCCAGGCATCCTCATGATACCACAATTATTCATAACGGGGTTCTATTGTAGCTCAATCTATTTGGAATTCCTCCCTGAAGCAACCCATTTTCTCCCTGCTGGACTCTTTCCTTCTCTGTTTCCAGCTCACAGAAGCCCATCCCCAGGGGGAACATATTTTTGGCCAGGATAGCTGGAGCATGGCCCCTGGGTGGCTTGGGGAGACCTGAAGGAGATGGGGGTAGCGGGGGCACTGTGTGGGCTCAGATATGATGGCTTAGTTGCTGTGTGGCCTTGGGCAAACTGTTCATCTCTTTCAGCCCAGCTTCTCATCTTTAATCTAATGGGATGGTATAGATGATATCCATGATCAATTCCAGCTTCGAGTGCTGGAATCTGAGTTCAGAAGTCCTACTCTCCTACATGTGGCAAGGGATGAGAAGAAAAAGCACCCTTTGGATCCATCCCTAGGCCTTCTGGCCATCCAAGACACTAGAAGCAAGCTTCAGGAATGGAAAGCAAGGCCTGGCTTTGCTGCTTCTTAGCTGTGTGACCTAGGGCTGCTTACTTCACATCTCTGAGCCTTATTCTCTTCATCTGAACAATGGAGATGATTGCATCCATCCTGAAAGGAAAAGGCTGCTATGAGAAGTCAACAAAATAATGTAAAAAACTGTGCCGTGTACAGCCACTCACATAGTAGGCATTTATTTTTAATTAATTGATTCTTTCATTCAGCAAATATTCCTTGAGTATCCACTAAGAGAAGTAGGCACTCTGGAGCAAGACTGCCTGAGCTCTTTCTCTTATTACTTGTGTGGCCCTAGTTGAGTGACTTAATGTCTTTGTGATCCAGTGACCCCCATCTCTAAAATGGGGCACCTATCTCATGGGATTAAGTAAATTAGTCCATGAAGCATTTATTACTTTGCACAGAACAAGAGTTCATTAAATGTCATGACTTCATTCTAAATGCTGAGGGTGCAGTGGGAACAAGACAGACAAGATCCCTGCCTGCATGGAGCATTCCCTAAATGTTGGTTCCTTTTGTTCTTCCTTGTGAGGGGGATGAAGAAGTGTCCCAGATAGCTTTAGCCAAAACCCCTCCTTTGTTCCTTCCCTTCTTCCAACCAACCTATGAATTAAACAAATATGCACACACGCACTGAGGATTCACTGAACACCTAGTCTAGTTCTGTGCTAGATGCTGAAGCCATGGAGATGAATGTGACTCAGCCTCCATTCACTAAGAATGCTGGATGAGAGAAGGAGAGACAAGGATGGAGGGAGTAGAGAGAGAGAGATGGGAAGTGAGGGAGGCAGAGACAAAAAGAGAGGGTGGGAGGGAGAGAGAGTGAGATTATTTTAGGGCCATGAGGGAAGACTTCTCCAAGGAGGTAAACAAGTGCTCTGAGCCTTAAAAAAGATGCCAAGAACTTTCCTGGGGCACAGAGTATACTCCAAACAGAAGTAAGAGCATGAACAAGGTCATGGAGGTGCTGAGAGGTGGCCAGTGCTGCGGGGAAGCTGAGCCTCAGAGGGTGTGGAGACCATCCCTCTTATCTTCCTTCTGAAGGGGGAAGAGGCAGCAGGAGAGCACTTTTATGGACACTTAGTATGAGGCACTTAGCATAGCCACTCGCTGTGCTTGGTCTGTCCACAGGCTATCTCACCATAGGGCTGGGGATCTTTACCTGCATTTCACAGATGAGGAAGCAGACTCAGAGTGGTAAAGGGACATGCTCAGGATCACCCATTTAGCAAATGGAAGAACTGAGGCAGGCCTCCAAATCGGCATGCCTCTGGTATCTGTGTTCCTTGATGCTTCTCTACTGTCTCTGACCTGTGGTTGACCCGAATGCCTATTTGCTCCAGCTAGCTCTGGGTCAGGGGTGGAGGGGTAGCGGGATGGCAGTTGAGGTGGTGAGGCTGAGGAAGGGGATGCCTGAGGGGCTGGGAACACACAGGGAGCTAAGCTTCCCTTCTTGACAGAAGGGGATATCTGAGCAGAAGGAAGTACCAAGGCCTACTTTATCCAATGTTTCTTCCCACCCAGAAACCCACCATGAGAAAGACTGAGCCTCCCTCCCACTCCCTTACACACATTCAGCAGGCACGCATACACGCACACACATACAGCCCTCATCCTCCTCTTCTCCTAAAAATATCAAACCAGTGGAGCTGCAAGGGAAATGAATGTTTGGCAGCAGAGCAAGTGGCCTAGGAGTGGTGTCAGGCTCCGTAAATATTTACCCGCTGGATTACAGCAGAAGTTGGAAACATTAGGCAGCTGAAAATTACTGTTTTAATAACATGGCTGATAAATCCAAACTTGGGGGGTTTGTTTGGAAGTCTTGGCTTCTGAGAATTTCAGCGTGTAAACTATGGGGCTGTGGTGACCAGGAAAGGAATGGAGGGGGGTGGACTGGTGGGTGGGTCTCCCTAGAGGAGAGGACAAGCAGAACAGAGGTGGCACAACATTAATTCATCTCCTTATTCATTCATTCATTCAGCAGGCCATATCAAAGGGAGAAGTGACAAACATTTTTTTTTTTTTTGAGACGGAGCCTCAAGCTATCCCCCTGGGTAGAGTGCCATGGCATCACGCTCACAGCAACCTCCAACTCCTGGGCTCAAGCGAGTCTCCTGCCTCAGCCTCCCAAGTAGCTGGGACAACAGGCACCCACCACAATGCCTGGCCATTTTTTGGTTGCAGTCTTCGTTGTTTGGCGGGCCCGGGCTGGGGATTCGAACCCGCCACCTTAGGTGTATGTGGCTGGCGCCTTAGCCGCTTGAGCCACAGGTACTGAGCCAACAAACATTTATTGGACATCAAAAATGTGCCATATAGGGCAGCGCCTATGGCTCAAGGAGTAGGGTGCGGGCCCCATATACCAGAGGTGGAAGGTTGAAGCCTAGCCTCAGCCAAAAACTGCAAAAAAAAAAAAAAAAAAAATGTGCCATATATTTCAAGAGGTCTTTTATGTTTTAGTCCCTCACTTAATACTGTCCATAAGCCTGGGACATAGCAAGTATTATTTTATTTCACATGAGCTGAGGAAAATCAAGTCCCAGAGTGGGGAAGTAACTTGCTTAATGACACCAGCTGGAAAGAACCAGGACTCTAAAGCTATGTTCTTTCCACCACTCTCTGACACCCTCCATGTGAGGCATGAAGCAGACACTCAGCACACTTCTGAGAAATCTCAACCAATGTGCTGGAAAATACAGAAATGAATCCAACTTACCTTCTTCCTTGGAGAGCTTCTGGTCTAGAAGGGATCTGCTATGTGTACCCAGATGATTCAAATCCAGGGATAATGTGGCTAGTACCTATAAAGTTCTGTGGGAGTGCTGAGGAGGGAAGAGTTTCTTTTAGGTTGGGGGACAGAGAAGAGAGAGGTGACGTGGTGAGGAGGACCTGGAAGGCCTCCTGCAGGAACTGCAATTGAGCTGGGCCCATGGATAGAATTTGCAAACATGAGATAGTAAGGAGGGCAGGCAGTCCAGGCAGCAGGAATAATGTTAGTGAAGGGACATTGAGTTTGGTTGAAACACAGAGTATATAAAGAGAAGAGGAGGGCAGTAATCTCAGGAAGGTAGATGGGAGCCAGCTCTCTCCAGTGTTGAGAGAGCCAAGGGTCCCAGGGCTTCAGCTATGGCAGGGCTCAGACACAGCCGATTTTCTTTAATTTCTTTTTGTCCGCCAGAGATGACATTCTTCAGAGCACCTACCTCAGCCTGGTGTGTGTGTGTGTGTGTGTGTGTGTGTGTGTGTGTGTAGTGTGTGCATGCACACACATGCTTACTTCCTTCCAGGAAGTCTGTTTTCCTGTTCAGGCCAGTTTTTTATCCTACCCTGAGGCCAATATCCCAGCTCTCCACTGTTACCACTGAAGCCTCAGCTGGCTCAGGCACGTGTAGGCACTCCTGAGTCTGAAGAGAAAAGAGTCCCTGGTAAAGTCACCATGGGCAGATGGGCCCACTGCACAGAGGGGCAGAGTGACGGGGTCAGTGGGGAGAAAAGAGAATATTGCTTTGGTACCCAGTAGGCCTGGATATTCATTCTGCTTATGATTTGGGACCTTGGTACAGTCATTGTACTTCTCCGAGCCTCAGTTTCTGCAAATGTCAGCCCTACCTAGAAACATCATGTGAGGCTTGACACAGTAAGCACTCAGCATAGGACACCCACATTACATAGTTAGGAATGAATGGACACTTCTATATCTCAACAGGGAGATGCAAAGGTAGAGATACAAACAGCAGAGTTAAATCTTAGAATGTCTTCCCTTCGAGATTTAGAATAGGGAAGCCCCCACCCTAGGGAGATGGATGATCCAGAGAGCCCATGGGTTTTCTTGTCCTATCTAAACTGTAAATTGTATGGCTTCACAACTCAGTGAACAGAAATCAATTTAAGTTGGGGAAATTGAGGTCATCAGGATTTCTAACTTTGGCCTCAGGAGCCTAACATAAGCACTCCCCCACTCTCCCTCCACCCTTCCTCCCCCACTCTTTCCCAGGCCCTTGGGCTCTCTCTCCTTCTGCCAAATGGGAATAAAGAGGCCTGCACTACATTCTGTGGGGTGGAGAGGTGAAGGGGGGTGGAATGTCAGCAAAGAGGAGGTGACAGGCTGGGCTGTGTGCAAGGAGCAGGGGAGGGGGCCCCAGCCAGTCCTGATAAAGGTGTGAGTGAAATGAAAGAAGCTGTTCCTTCAGGCTATGTCCTCCCCAGTCCCCAGAGAGGATGGGGAGGGGAGCAGGCCCAGAGGGGCTTGAGGCCATCCCCAAATTTGGTAATTAGGTTTCTTTGTGTGGTTTTCCTGCTCCAGAAAATGCTAATTTATTGCAATTTGAAAAATGATCAAGCCAGGACTAGGACTCAGCAGCTGGTACAAGGGAGAGAGAAATCTCTTTCTGTTCTGCAAGGAATTGGGCTGCAGGCTCCGCCCCCAGCCCACTCCTTTGAGGGGGCCATCCTTCTCCCAGTGTCGAATGTTGACAGGCTCCTCCCAGGAGTGGCCTGCCTCCCTCGGGTGCTGAACTGGGTGGCATTTATCAAAAACCTAGCAGCTTCTGAGGGAAAGAGGTGCATGGGGAGGTATGAGAGCCAGGCCAGCGGGGGCGGAGTCCCAGGCTGGGCCTACCCCAGGCCGAATGATTCTTGGCAGACTCTGGGGGTCACCTTGGGAGCTAGGAATCAAGGGCTGGAGTGGGGAAGCTGACTAGAAGCAGTGTGGAAGCCTCCCCTTCTCTTCCTAGACATACACTGTCAAGTTATGTCCCACCTGCCTGACTGGCCCCTCACCTCCATTGTTCAGCCAGACAAAAGATGATTACAGAAAAACCGCCTGTACCCAGCAAGCCGGCTCAGCAAATCAACAAATCCCTAAACTTGCTGCAGCTGCTTAGTTGGGCTCCCCTGAGCCTGGCTGGACAAGACAGGCCAGCTTTTAGGGGCCCTGTATTCATTCCACACCCACCACTGGCATGGAGCACTGTTGTGCCTCATGGGAACAGTTCCCTCTCTGATCCGTGGGGACACAGACTTCATTCCCCATGTTCTCTGCCCCACGTAGGAGTGCTCTGCCACGGCCACTCTGCCAGTCATCATGGCCATCCTTTCCATCTGTCCTGCCCACACCATTCATACTCCATTCTTCAGCAAGCACAGGCACCTGCTGATGTTGACTATGTGCAGCCCACTGGGCTAGGTGCTAGGACACAAAGGAGAGCAAGACACAGGCATTGCTCCAAAGGAGGTACTAGAAGAGGAAATAGACATATATGGAGAGAAGTGGGAAAAGTACCTTCAGAGAAGTATGGACAATTCCGATCACTACTTTCATCACCCTCTCATTTAGCTGTCTCTGTCTACATCAGTCTCACATCCATACACCTCCCTCACCTCTGCTGCCTCTTTCATTTCCTTTACCTTCATTTCCACCTTCCCCCTACACCACTTCTTCCACTTTTCCTCCTCTTTCTTTTCCTGTGGTCAACAACATCAACCTTGACCTATAATCACCACTGCTGTCATCCCCATCATCACAATTTTCGATTCTTCATCCCTGCAAACCTATTTTCTGCCCTCTAGGAATTTATAGCCTGAAACTGACACACAAACAGTGCACGACTATTAAGAACAAAAATAAAAAAAAATCCATGGATGAATGTGTAGGGAAGTATTTACACCACAGTGTTCAGTTTAAGCAACCTCTTGGGGGCTTATGGGATGTCTCACATCTGGTTGGGGCTTTGCAGTGAGATTCAGATTGGTTCCTGGCCCACAAAAATGTTCTTCATCCTGTCTCTCCTTTCCAGTGGGCCAGCATTACCCCTTCTGGAGGCTAAGCACCAAGGAGCCGAAGAAATCCAGCCCAGTGAATGAGAGTGGTGTCTGTTTGCATTTAAGGTGGAACCTGCCAGCAGCTAGCTAGCTAGTTTGGAATTCTCAGGATTCTTGCCCAGCCTGGGCTCAGATCAGGTGCCACACATTCTAGCCTGTGGTAAGACAGTAGATAAGAGGGTTCAGAAAGTCAAGATGAAGCACCCCTTTGCTAAGTCATAGCACCTCTACATTTTCACACCTGCTACAAGGAGACTAAGTCCCCTGTAGATGATCCAACCCAGTGGTTTTCCAAATAGGTCTACAGACCAGCAGCATCACCCCCTCCTCACACACCTTATTAGAAATTCAAGCTTTTGACTCTGCCCCAGACTTGCTGAATTAGAAACTCTGGGGTGGGAACCAGCAATCTGGGCTTTAAAGAGCCCTCTTGATGATTCTGATGCACATCAGAGTTTGAGAACTAGCAGTAGAAAGAGGGAAATGGCCTCCAGCCAACCTGGATTCAATTCACAGCTTTGCCATTACAAACTTTGTAACCCAGGGCAGGCCAGTAAACCTTAAGTCTCAGTTTCCTCATCTGCAAAATACAGATCATAGCACTTGGCTACCTAAGAATAGCATTAATTTTGATTCAATATGAAGTAGAAGAAAGGTCATGAACAATTAAAACTGAAGCCGCTGGTCCCCAGAATTACTGAAGAAAAAACCAGGTGACCATACCTGCAGTGAGCCCATGGCATATTTAGCCAGGAGTCCTGTGTGGCCGGGACTCAGAGTGTCCACTGTATGTCCTGCCTTCTTGTTTATCTCTGCCAACTCTATCATGTATCACACATTCCAAACTCTGCACCTGGCACTGGCCATTTCCTCTGGCCAGAATTACTTATTTCAAGACACCATGCAAATTATTCCTTCCCTGTGAATTTTTTTTGAATTAGTTAGGAATTGCATTCAATGTGAAGAACTGAACCCAAAAATGTCTAGTTTAAACACACAAAGGTTTGTAATCTCATGTGCAAGAAGCCTGGAAGTAGGCAGTTATGGAATGACATAGTAGCACTACAAAGTTGGGGCCTTGGCTACTCTATCTTTCTGCTCTAATACCTCATCATCAGCTTCACTTTCAAGGTCCCGTCAGAGTTCAAGATGGCTGCTGGACCTCCAGTCATCACATCACCATTCTAGATAACAGAAAAGGGAAAGAACACACATCCTACCCAAGTCAGCTTCCTTTTGAGCAGCTGCTCCAAAAGTCCCACATGACATTATATTTCATTGGTCAGATTTTAGTCATGTGGTCACCCTTAGTTGTAAGAGGGACAAGGAAATAATCTTTTGGCTAGAGATTGCCATGGGTAGAGGGGTAAAATTGGGGTTTTGTTACTCAGGGAGAAGGGTAGAGTGACAATTAGAAGGCACTGCCAGAGCAGACTCTGTGACAGTTCCCCTTGACTCCCAGAAATGCTGATTGTCACTGTGCCCTTCTCCACTACAGCATTAGCACTCTGTACTGAAATCTAGTATCTAGCTTCAGTAGGTCCACTGGGCAGGAGGGAGTGCCCAGGGTTTGCTTTGTTCAGCCTAGCTCAAGAGAAATGCTTGAGTGGCACTGTCAGTGAGCAATGGGTGTGAGGGCATAGACCCAGGTGTTACAAAGAGTGTTGGTTTTGGAGTCAGCTTTGAGTTTGAATTGTATCCCTGCTATGAAGTGACTCTGTGACTTCAGCCATAGTAGCAATGACTTTTGAGCATTGACAATATGCCAGCCAAGTTGTATATTAGAGAGATTGATGTGATTACTATCTCCATTTTAGAGTTGAAAAACTAGAGGTTAAATGACTTGTTTGAGGTCTCCCAGCTACTAAGAGGTGGGGCCAGGTTTCAAATCCCATGATCTAAGCTAGAGTCCAAGCACAGTCTCTCTATGAACCTGTCCATGCCTCAGGTTCCTTATCACTGAAGTGGGTATAATCATCCCTGCTTCACAAGTTTGTGCAAGAATGTCATGTCATCATGTATATGATGGTACCTCCCATTTTGCTGGGCACAATAAATGCTCATTCTTTTCACCTTCCACTTCTAACAGAGGCCCAGTTCTGGCAGGACTGGACTCCTTTGGAAGCTAGGGTTGCTGTTTTCCCTTTGTTCTTGTCAGCATTGCAATTCCCTGAGCACAAGGACTTGTTCATCTCTGCTTCACAACAAAGCTATTGCCACAGGCACCTTCTATGCAGGGAACAACCTCACACTATGGTGGCTGCTGCTTCCAAGAGTAGCTGCCCCTGGTGGAAGGATGTGGGCACCTCTAGTTTTGAAAAGTGGCAGGGTTGATGTTTCATTTTAGGACCCATGGAGGCAGTGTGTCAGTGGCAGGGCAAGGGTTCAAACCAGACATGGACAATGCTCTGGACAAACATCCTTTCCTCTCAGGTCCATCCATTTCCTGGGAGCCTAAGATTGCCTGGCCTTTGAGAAACCGTCAGCTGGGACATGATGACATTTCCCATTCTATTGGAGCTTTCAGATCTAGGCTCAAGATCACATCCTCCAGGAAGCTGATGTCTTTCTTGCCCCCACAGTGCCACTCACATGGCCGACCTGCCTTTCTGCTCTCACCCTGATCGCATCATAGTAGTAATGTTTCCCTGTTGACTAGGAGCACTGAGAAGGCAGAGACTGTGTCACATGGAGCTCTGCATCCAGGGGACCTAGCCCTGAGTCTGTCCCAAAGTGTGTGCTTGACAAATGCTTTATGATATAATGCATGAGTGAATGAAGAACAAAGGAGTGATTGGCTCTGCGCACTCCTTTCTTCACCTGGGCCCTTGGGTAGTAACAGCCTAGGGATGACAGACCAGAAAAGTGTTTTTCCCTAGAGCCACAAGAAAAGGGAAGAGAGAAAGCCACATTACAGGAAAGCTGATTCCCTGTGGCATTAATAGCCCAAGTTTTACTGTAGGAGAGAGGAGAGTGTCCAAATGGGTAGTGAGCAGATAATATACTCTCGCTCCCAAAACCCACATCACTGAGCCAGGGAGCAGGCAGCCAGGAGATGAAAGCCCTGGCATCTCCTATTAGTGCCAATCAACATTTAGTATAATAGGAGGCAGAGATTGCCATCAGCCAGAAAGAGAGAGAGAGAGGAAAAAAATATATACATATATATATGAAAGCAAGACATAACTTATTATCCCTGCTTAGATGCAAGGGAAGCAACTAACAACAACAACAATAATGACAATAATAATACAAGACAGCCTTGGGAAAGGAGCTTTGTTGATTTCTTCTGCTGAGAAGATAGCTCATTTGGCGAGAGCCTCACTTAGTCTTCATGTGTCCACCCCGCTGAGGTTTTGATGTTCCACTTTCATCAAGAATATTGAGCATGAAATCCCAACATTATGTGGGCTGTCTGGTGACAGCTGATGAAGAAATGGGGCATGGAGCGGAAGAGTGCCAGGGACGCCTGCCTCCACTGCCCAGGGACAAAGCACTGGCTTAATTGAACCCCTGGGAACAGTGACAGGCTGAGGGAGCAAAGCAGGAGACATCTGGGCCCTCTGCCACCCATCACTTTGTGAGGCCTGACTTGGTGACCAAGTTGCAGAGTTTGAGGGAGGCTGAAGGTGCATCACCCTTCGGATCAGTATAGAGTCAGCAGTCCTGGTGCTATTGGCCCCTGGGAGGAGGTGCAGGCCAGCACATCCCTAGGCTTTTGAGCTTAGTGAATAAGGATGTTGGGAGCTGTGGGATTTGCCTTGTAAATACAAGTTCTGAGCTGCAAAGAACTGACTCACAGAGCTTCCTGCAGTGACCACAGAACCCTTACTCAGTTAGAGCTGCTGCCTCAGGGCCAAAACTAAGGCTTTCCCTAGAGGAGCTGGGCCTGGGCTTGCTGTACCACTAAGGTTGACACTGTTTTGGAGGTCATCAAGTCCATCTGCAGGCCTTCAGGCCCCACTATGTCTATCCAGTAATAGACTTAAGAGGCCTCAAAGAGCATTTTGTCTTAATCATGTCTCAGAGTACTGTCCAGGGATGGCAAAATGGATATCCTCCAGTTGCTTATTAGGAATGCAGAATCTCAGGCCCTACCCTAGACCTACTGAATCAAAATCCTCATTTAACCAAGATCCTTGGGTGATTTGTCTTCACATTAAAGTGTAAGTTTTGCTCTAGATGAATGGGTTTCAGCTTCAGCTGAACATTAGAATCACCCAGGGAGCTGTTTAAAAATACTGATACCCTAGCACTCTGTGAGGCCGAGATGGATAGATCACCTGAGCTTAGGAGTTCGAGAACAGCCTGAGCAAGAGCGAGATCCTGTCTCTAAAAATAGCCAGGGATTGTGGTGGGTACCCATAGTCCCAGCTACTTGGGAGACTGAGGCAAGAGGATTGCTTGTGTCCAAGAGTTTGAGGTTGCTGTGAGCTATGATACCACAACACTTTAATGAGGACGACAAAGTCAGATTCTGTCTCAAAAAAAAAAAAAAAGTGATGCCAAGCCCATATCCCAACCCAATCAAATTCAAGTCTCTAGGGATGAGGCCTGAGCACAGGTACTTTTAATCAGCTCCCCAGGTGATTATAATGTGCAGCCATGCCTGAGCACCCTAGGGACAGAGAGCAGTCTGTGGGTACCTATTCAGATGTGTGCCAAGGTTCAGAGTCAGACCTAGGGGCCTCCTATTGAGACTCCAGCCCATAGGCTCTTCTGCAGTCAGAAGACAGGGAACAGAAACACACTCTCTCCCTAAGAACCATTCTGAGGTTTTAATTTGTTTGTGTGTATATATTACTTGTTTCATGATATATTTTCCTTTTAACTAAATATTAAACAATATCTACTAACCAAAAAAAAAAAAAAAAAGAACCATTCTGGGGTCTCCAGGGCCTTCATGTACCAAAGCCTCCATTCCTCCTGTGGACTCATTTCTGTAACACGATGCAGCAGAGTTAGCAGAGAGGCAGGGGGAAAAGGAGGCCTATCCCCAGAGCTTACCTTGAGTTTCATGTCCAAAGGGTGCCGACCCCCAGCCAGGGGCTGCCCACATCTTCAGATACTCTCCCACCTGGGAACACAGCAGGCTAAGTGCTGTCTAGTGTCGTGCCTTTTCTTTGTCTCTCTATTGGAGACTGATTCCTTGGGCTAACAGGACTATAGGTGGACGGACCTCGTCCACCATTTGCCACATACAGAAAAGCTGCTCTGCTGGCATACAACTTGGGAGTGTCAAGAGGAGCTGGCACTGATTTAATTCTAGGTGTTTCTCAAGAAAATAACTAGGGCCAATGGGGGAATATTATAAGGAGGGAAATTCTCACATGATTTTCTTAAAGAGCTTCCCTAAAAGTTATAGGTATCTAACAATAGCATGGTCTGCCATGTCAGGCAATGAGCCCTGTGACACTAGGTAAACAGTCATCTGGGAGTAAAATCAGAAAGAACCTGTTTCATCCATTGGGAGTGGTAGTGGGGTCTGAAGCTCTTCATAGAGCTCTAGCCCTCTGAGCAGTTAGAAGATCAAATGTCATGTGATCAGTGTAACCTGGTTTCTTGTACCCTCAACGAATCTCCAACAATAAAAAAAAAGATCAAATGTCAAATAAGGGTAACAGGAGTGATCTAGTTCAAGAGCTTGTTCTAGAGTTTGGGGAGATGTTAATCTCTAGAGCAATTCTACAAGAGCGAAAAAGGAAAGGCAGTCTGGGTTCTAGTCATCACACTGCCACTCTCTGGGCTTTGAGGCCTTGAGCGAGTATATTCCCTTCTCTGGGCATCAGTCCAAGGATTAAACTCTATGAGCTTGAGAGGCTCTGCCAGCCGGGGAGCCCTGTGGACTGCACTGGCAGCAAGCATGCCTGTGTTACTGGCTCTGATTAGATAAGCACAAGCTGAAGGGGGCAGCAAGACAGAGGTGGGGGCTCATATCCTCCTCCTACCCTGTTTCTCTTGGGCCTGGCAGCCCATAGATGAAACCCTTTTCTGTTAGAGGATGGGCAGAATGCCCAGAGAAGCCAGGGGCCCGTTGACCCTGGAGGACTGAATTAGGAGGAAATGGTTTGAGAGATAATCAATATGCTCAATTGCAGTTCATTAACATCTAATGAGTCCTCTAACTGTTCAGCCTACACTGGGGCCTAGCCAGCGCTGTCACCTTTCCCTGCCCCGTTCCCAAGTGTCATTTTTTCCCCTATAGGTTGATTTCAGATGCAAGACAGTGAGTGAGGAGTGGGAGGAGAGGAAGGGCAAGGGAGCGCCAGATGCTTCCTAATAGCATGCCGCAGCTGGAAAGACCCTCAGGGACCATCTAGTCCAAACTTTTCATGGTACAGGTAAGGAAACTGAGGCCCGGAGACATAAAAAGATGTATCCGAAATCAGTGAATCTAGGTGCAAAATCCAGAATTGGGATTTGGTACCACTAGCCTTTCATCCAGGATCTCTTCCCTCTTGCCCTGACAGCCAAAGCCCCAAGCTGTCACCCAAGCCTTGCCATGTACATGTACTGGCTGTGCTCCTTTACTTTTCAGAACCTCAGCTTCCCCATCTACAAAATGGGGTCAGTACTACAGGTGGTTTAAGCGAGATAACAAATGGGATTAGAAGTTTGTCAAGTGCACGGAGCTCTTCAAATGTAAGTCATCCATGTATCAGCATTTCCTTAGACCCTGCTTATGCATAGGTGCTGTGCTCCTTGCTAGGCGCCAGTGAGGGCTCAGAATCTCTGATGCCCTTCAGGAAGAATTCTGTCCTCTAGCACAGCCTTGTGGGAAGCAAGGAAAGGGCAGGCAGGGAAGCCTTCATGGAGGAGGTGAGCATATGGGAGGCAGAAATTGCGCATGTTTTGTTTTTGTTTTTGTTTTTGTTTTGAGTCTCACTATGTCGCCCTTGGTAGAGTGCTGTAGCATCACAGCTCACAGCAACCTTAAACTCTTGGGCTTAAGTGATTCTCTTGCCTCAGCTTCCCAAGAAGCTGGGATTACAGGCACCCACCACAACACCTGGCTATTTTTTTTGTTGTTGTTGTTGCAGTTGTCATTATTGTTTAGCTGGCTCGGGCTGGGTTTGAACCCGCCAGCCTCAGTGTATGTGGCCAACGCTCTACCCACTGAGCTACAGGTGCCGTCTGCACATGGGGTTTTAATCTTTTACTACACTTGCATTGCTCTTATTACATGTCAGACCCTGTTCTAAGCATGTTTTGAATATCAACTCATTCAGTTTGTACAAGTCTATGACATTTCCTAGGGAAACTGAAGCCCAGAGGTGAAATGACTCACTCAAGTCACAAAGCTAGTAAGTGGCAAAACTAGGATTCAACTTCAAAAGCCCACACTCTTTGTCACATCCTGATTTCACACGGGGAAACAGGTTGGCAGTTTGGAGTCAAGAGAACGGACTTGGTGATATTTTAACTTGAGCTTCTGAGGTGATGACCTTCTTTTTCTGGAAACATGCACCAGTGAAGTTGCACTGGTCAAAGTCCATGTAGAGTTAACCTTCACTCTAATTATTTTTTCTTCACTCTAAATTTGTAGAGTCCAAACGAGAATCTATGTTGATGATTGTTTGGATCCTTTCAGGGCTCCTTTTCCTTTTTGGGGTAATAAATTCCACCTGCTTGGGCACAGGGGCGAGCCTAGGTCTAAGCCAGCCAATCAGAGTCCTTCCCTGACAGTGTCTTAATTAATGTTGTTGGAAAAAGCTCTGCTTCCTTGCAGCTATCAAAGCTATAGGAATGCAAGCACTGCTGCTGCCCTTTTCTTGGCCCTGTGACAGCTGTGCCTGGAGTCAGGCCTCCTCATTCTCTAGGTCTTCTGCTCCATCTAGGGGTCTAAACCCTCCCAGTTACCTGGGAATCCTCCTTCATGTCACCCTCTCCCTCATCCGCATTCAATTTGTCACCAAATCTCTTAGATTCTCCCACCTCACTTTCTCAAATACTTTGCTTCTTTCTTTCCCCAATGCCTCAGCAGGAGTGCAGACCCTTGTCACTTCTCTCTTTGATGACTGTAATCAACTTCTAACTGCTCTCTCTGTTCTTCTAACTCCCTATAATACATCCTCCATTCAGTGGCCAGAGGGCTATGATAAGTCACACATAAATCTGATCATGACTGACACCTGTGACTAGCATATTAGTCTTCTTACATCCTGGGCCTTTGCTATACTCTCCCCACTCCTAAAATAGCAGTGAATGGAGTTGCAAACCTCTACTTTTTTGATTCCTGTTTTAGTTTGGGCTGCTATAACCGAGGACCATAGACTGGGTGGTTTATAAACAAGAGATATTTCTCACTGTTCTGGAGGCTGGACGTTTAAGAACAGGGTGCCAATATAGTTGGGTTCTGGAGAGGGCCCTCTTTAGGGTGGCAGACTGCCAACTTCAATTTCCTTGTATCCTCACATGGTAGAAAGAGGGCTAGAGAGCTCTCTGGGGTCTCTTTTATAAGGAAACTAACCCCATTCATGGTGGCCCCACCCTCATGACCTAATCACCTGGTAAAGGGTCCCACCTCCTAATACCATTATCACCTTGGGGATTAGGTTTCAACATATGAATTTGGGGAGAGAACATCAACATTTAGTCCATAATAATCCCTAATTCAAATATGACTGTCTCTTGGACTCCTTTGGCAGACTCAGCTCCTCTTGAGGCTTTTACCTGGGTATTTCTTTCCAGTTTTTTTTTTCAAGATAATTAAGATCATATTATACTACAGTTTTGAGTTTTTCTTTTTCACATGATAATATTTCATTAGTATTCCTCTACATCATCAGAAATCCTTGAAACCAAAATTGTGAATGGCTGCCTAGCCATCTGGCTGGCTGGCCTATGCAGATCCAAGTTTTCCAACCTCCCATGATCACTCAACATGCACATAGCCCAAGTCTGAGAGCCCACCTGGGTGTCCAGAGGAAACCTAGAGCCCTCCCTACTTTTTCAGGGCTACTGTCCCAGTCCTTGTGGTTCTATCCTTGTGATTCTGTCCTTTGTGGTTCTATCCTTGTGATTCTGTCCTTTGTCACCTACAAACACTGGTCAGGCCTCTCCCTGTTTCCCTCTGGCACCCTCATTCCTCCTCTCCGTCCATGTTGTTGCAGCCCCTTGGTCCATATGTAAACAACAGCCTCTGGTTTGATTCCCCAACATAGAGCTGAGCCTGGCTTATTTACCAACTTTCCCCATGTCTTGCTGATAATGGTTCCCAAACTAGTTCATTGCAAACCACTCTCATGACTTGCTGTATTCATACTCCACCTATCTTAGTATGTACTTTTTAAAAACATTTATTGTTGGGGATTCATTGAGGGTACAAGAAACCAGGTTTCACTGATTGTATTTGTTAGGTAAAGTCCCTCTTACTGTATGTACTTTAATATTGGTCTTCCCATTGATTATTTTCCCTCCTTTCATCTTAAACTTTATCCTAAACAAGCATTCAATTGATTTTTCCTCCACATCCCACCTAAAATTCTCTTGTGTACAGAACTTCTCTTGGGGTAACACTGGCATGGGAAATTACAATTGATAGCGGCCTCGTTTGCTCTGAGAGTCTCTGCCCTTTCCCAGGGCTCACTGCTGGCAGTCATGGTCTTTAATCCAGACTGCCGCCTTGTTGCTGAGACCCTGTCCTCCTCAAACCCAAGCGTCTTTTCTTCTGTACTTTCTATTCCCATGCCAAGCCTGTCATCTACCCCCTCCCCACCTGCCCCCATGCTGTCACAAAGCCTGGCCCAAGGAAGCTGAAAATCATTTAACATCACAAGAGATTCTGTGGCGAAACTGCCCAGCCCACAATGAAGATGATCTTTTACATTATTAAACAGAACACTTAACAACATTGTGCACAGCATCTGCATATAGAGTTAGGGCCTCCCTAAGACAATGAATAGGTACTTGAGGTACATCTGCATGACCAAGAGTCCTCGCCTGTAGGTCCCAAGTGGAACAAAGGCACATCTGCCCCCAGGACAAATTTTAATGGCTCAACTTAGAGACCCAGGCAACACTACAGGCAGCTTTAAAAAGAAATAGTGGTTTTGTTTCCTGTCTCCGAGCTTTGAGGGTTCAGAAAAGTAAAATTCCAGTCTCCAAGGTCCCGGTCACACAGTTGTAACACTTCCTTCATTGGATCCAGTTATTTGCTTTTATAAATAACATCCAGGGCGGGGGAGATGTTGATATTTGGGGCATAAAATTTGTACTCATATCCACACTGATTTCTTTAGGACAAATGCCTAGAAGTAGAATTTGTTTGTATCTCTTGTGAAACAGCCCTTCCAAAAACTGAAGTGATTTGCCACTGGCCCCCAGCGCCCCTCCCCACGGTGAGCAAGGCCTGCCTCACAAAACTCTCCCATAACATCAAGGGTTATCATTTTAAATCCCTGCTAATTTGATAGGCCATATATGGTATCTCATTGTAGCTTTAATTTGCATTTCTTTGCATTCTAGTGGGGTTGAACATCTTTTCATATATTTATTGGCCATTATTTTATGAATTGTGTGCTCATGGGGGCCTTGTTTTCTCATCTTCTGTCTCCACCAAAGCCCAGGGCTAGCCATGAATTAAACACACCATACATTATTTTTAATTAATCTTCCTTAAACACAGCTCTGATCATGTTACTCCCCTACTTACAAAACCTCTGATGGCTCAGTATTGCTGACAGGATTTGGCTTTCAGGGCCAGTCATAGTCTGGCCCCAATCTATCTGGTTCCCATCCTGGCACCCACACTCACTCTCTCCTTGGCATCGTGGACTGCCAGATGCCTCCCATCTCTGTGCTCTGCCTGTGCCATTCCCTTTGCCCCCCATCCACCCTTAGAGATACAGCTCAAATATCATTTTCTATTCAACTATTTCCTGATAGCCCTAGGTTAGATGTCTTCCATCCTCCTCTCCCACAGATGGAACTTTGTACCCATCTCTTTTACGGCACAGATAGGCTTGGGTATCTGGCTCTTCCTCTCCCTCTTTGGACTCTTGGATGTGGTAGGTCAGGGATCTCAGGGTCTCTTTCCTCTCTGTGGCCTCAGAACCTGAAGGGTGGGCTGGGGGAAGGGTAACCATTACATCTCTCAGGCCAGGCATGATGCTTCACATGTGCATGCACACATACATGTGAACATGTAATGGAAGACAAAATAGTTTTAGCCCAAGTGACTATAGTCACTTCTGGCATCTAAGATGGTGAAGCTAAATTCATATGGGGGGGAGCAGGGAGAATGGGGGATAAATCTCTTCCTCTCTGGGGCAGAGATAAAGGAAGTGTTGAGTAGAGCACAGTAGTGAGTTTGGGAATGTGCAAAGGCAGTCTTGGAGCTGGAGCTACGTGGGGGCAGGGGATGGAGAAAATTGAATCATTCAGCAAAATGAAGTTAGAGGGAAGGTATATATATATGTGCGCACGTGTGTGTGTGTGTGTGTGTGTGTGTGTGTGTGTGTATAGAGAGAGAGTTGCCAGAGGGTAGAAAGGGATAGGAGTAGAGAGTGGGCTAAGCAGGACAGAGCTTACCTACATGGTAAGAAACAGTCTCAAATTTTTAAAAGAACAGTGTCTAAAACTCACTTTAAAATTGCCTGTGATTCTATGATGTAAGTTCCTCATTTTATCCAGCCTCTGGTCATTTCAAACGAACACACACACCACACACACACACAGCCTGGCCCACCCCCATAGGATTGTGTTCTCTGAGAGGGAGCCTAGAGACAGCACAGGCAGAGGAGTGAGGCAACCTGTAAAGCAACCTCTCAGGGCCGCAGGCTCAGAGCCGGAGGTGACTGGGGGAAATGGCCTACTGTTAGCTTCCCCACCACGAACCTGACACTTGAGTATTTCATTCAAATCTTAGAAAAGCTAAGTTGAAATAGTGACATTCATACCTCTCTCCTAGAGTTCTTGTGACATCCTACAGATGTTGAAGTAAAGGTTATGGACAGGGAGTAGTTGGCTAGCACTCACATGGCTAGGAGGCAGCTGCCAGGGATGCCTGATTCCAATGCCAGTGTTGGTTCTTCTGTGCCTTGCTGGGGTGCCTCATATAGAGTCAGTATATAATACATGTTTGTTGATTGAATTTGATTTGTTGCAACCAATATTTTTCTCATGCTCGACTGTGTTCCTGGGTGTGTGGACTAGGTGTTGAGGGGTTTAGTAGTAGAGGATACAGATGCTAGAAGGCATGATTCCTGCCCTCTCTGGGCTTATAGTTCAACAGGCAAAGTCTGAACATATAACTGCTGAGTGAAGCACCCCCAGCAGCCAAGATAATAATAGGTACCATTTATTGAGTGTTTATTATAAACTGTGTGCTGTTCCAAGTGCTTTTCATAGTTTATCCCATTTAATCGTCATAACAATTCTGTGAGAAAGAAACTAGGTCATAGAGAAGGTAAAAAACTTGCCTAAGGTCACACACCTAATAAGTACCTGAGCTGGTATTCAAATCCAGGCAGTCTAATTACAATTTCACACTTCTCACCTCTAACCTTGGTACTCTGCTGCCTTCCCAAGCATCCTAGCTGGGTGCCAGGTACATGATGCTGAAGATTAAGGGTCACTGGAAGTTGGAGTGGACTGACATGGGCAGGAAAGCCTTGCTCAGCTTGGTGGGACTTCAGCTGAGCCTTGAAGACTTGGGAGGCTTGGGATAGGGTTGGGAGGGGCAGGTACCCCAAGCAGGGGAAAGCCTGGATATTGCAAGACTGGAGCAGCGCCTGGTTGAAGTTATGTTCTGTGTGGCCTAGCACAAAATTTTACAAAAGTTTTAATGATTTGCCAACATTTGCCAAGACTAGAGATTTCACCTTCAAGTTTTAGATTTCTGGTTTCTCTGGATAAATAAAAGGATCAGGCAATACTGGGTCTGCTATAGTCTGAATGTTCATGTCCCTTCCCCCATTCATATGTTGAAATCGTAACACCCAAGGTGATGGTATTGGGAAGTGGGACCCTTTGGAAGCTGATTAGGTTGTGGGAGTGGTGCCCTTATGAATGGGATTTAGTGCTCTTCTTAAAGGGGCCCCAGGCTGGGCACGGTGGCTCATGTCCGTAATCCTAGCACTCTAGAAGGCCAAAGTGGGTGGATAAATTAAGCTCTTGAGCTCGAGACCAGCCTGAGCAAAAGTAAGACCTCTTCTCTACTAAAAATAGACAAACATAAAAACTGAGGCAAGAGGATTGCTTGAGCCCAAGAGTTGGAGGTTGCTGTGAGCTATGATGCCAGAGCACTCTACCCAGGCCGATAGCTTGAGACTCTGTCTCAACAACAATAACAACAAAAATGGAGGCCCCAGACAGACCCTCGCCCTTTCTGCTGTGTAATATTACAGTGAGAAGATAGTCATCTAGGAAGCAGGCCTGCCTCAGACAGGGGATCTGCCAGTGCTTTGATCTTGAAGTTTCCAGAGTCCAGAACTGTGAGAAATAAATTTTTGTTGTTTATAACTCACCCAGTCTATGGTATTGTGTTACAGCAGCCCAAATTCACTAAGACAGGCCCTCATTCCCACATGGGCATGATTAGAGAGACTTAAGGAGTGCCCCCCCCCCCATAAACAAGGCATGCTACTCTCATTCTCCATACTCTGCCCCACTCCTGAGTACTCTCAATTCAGCTCACTTTCCTCCCTTCCCTTCCCTACCCTACCCAGCTACTGCATGCAAGTGACTTTATGACTTTCATAGAGACCAAGACTATTGGGGGACAGTGAAGAGCCCCAGATGCTCAAGGAATGGCAAATGGTAGTGGCCTATCAGAAGAGGAAAGTTTCCTGCAGGAGCAGTAGGGAGAAGATTAGAAAGGGCAGTTGGAGCTGGATAGTGCTGCATTCCAGCATCGCGTCTCTTTATGTTGAGGATTTGCAACTTGACCAGCAGGCAGTGGGGAGGAATGTTTTGGAAGAAGGAGCACAACTGGGGAGGCAGCTGTTGTGTTCTCTGTGGGGTTAAGACGGTCTTACCTGAGGCAGGAGTGAGGAAGACAGAAGTGGAGGGAAATCTTGGGAGTGCAGGAGACACAACCAGAGAAGACTAACAGTCTGTGGAGAGTAGGTGGTCCACTAGGGGATATGGGAGGGGAAAGCAGGGGCTGGGAGCATGGAGGGAACTGAAACTTACTGGACTGAGAGAACAGTGCTACCATGAGCAGAAATTGGACCAGATGGCTGATGGAGGACATGTGGAAGACAAGATGAATTTAGTTTAGACACATTGAATTTGAGGTGCTAGGGAGAATTCCAGATGAAGATTTCTACCCAGTAGTTGGAGATGTGGCAGTGGAGCTTGACAAAGCAGGTGGGGCTGGAGAGAAATTTGAAAAGCCTCTTTTAAGAGAGCAGCAGTGTAGCTGAGGGAGTAGAGAGACTCTTGAGATGGAACATTGTGCCAAAGCCAGGACCTCGGGTGGGAGGGGGAAAGCAAGGAGTGAGTGAACTGGACATGGAGAGGAATAAGAGAAGTCAGTGTGTGTGTGTGCGCGTATTGGTGGAGGGCATCATCAGAGAGGTCAGAAGAGAATGAGAACAGCTAGCCTTCATGAAAGCCAATGGAGACATTTTGAGAAGAAGCCTGCTGTATCCACCTGGGGCAGAGACGCAGAAGACACAGGTGGACCAGGTGAATTTTGACCTCATGGTGGGAGGTTGATTCCTCTTCATCTCCTCAACCCCCTTCAAAAGCCTACAGTCTCCTGTAGACTGAAAAAGGAGTCAGAGCTTCTGGGTGATGTGCTCTGAAGGCTTTGATGGCAGAAGGCAGCCACATCTGAGGGTCACATAGGTTTGGTCCACAAAGGGCAACTGGATCTAGGGCCCTCTCTCAAATTAGACAGGAGGGAGAGGCAGAGGGTAGCTGGGAACAGCCTCTGCTGCCATAGTGTAGCAGTTCTCAGCCCTGGTTGTGCAGGAGCATCACCTGGGGAGTTTTAAAAACATAAGAATGTCCAGGCCCCACCCTAGACCAAATAAGTCAGAATCCCTGGAGCATGGGGCTTGGACATTTGTATATTTTAAAAGCTCCCCAGGTGATTCTAATATGCAGAGCTGAGAACCAGTGATCTAGGTGGAATAAGGTTTAAGCCCAATACTCCAGCACTCCACAGCAAGGAGGCAGAAGGGACAGTCTCATATGTGCCACAGTTCCTGTGTCCACTCAAAGATTCTACTTTTAATACTTCATTGATTCCTTTAATTGCACATACATGCCTACTGAAAAGCATATGTCGCAGAAAGAACATGTATATTTTGAGATTAATTTTTGCTACTCACTTAACCTAAAATGCATGGACTCCCATATGCTTCTGGCCTCAAGGTGTCTGTTGGCACTGGAGTTAGTTTCTGAGGGAACATCAGGCTTTACTCCTGTAGGAGATGCCTGAGGTTCAACACATTTCAAATTCTGTGTGTGATATTGTCACTGGGCATTTGTTTTATTATGAATTATTTCAGACATTCAGACAAGATGCAAGAAAAAAATATGGAACAAGCACCTGTGTACCCATCACCAGCTTTGTCAAATCTTAATAGTATTTCACATTTGCTTCTCACTTTGTTTTAGGAGCAAAAAGATCCAGATAGAGATAAGGGTCCTTATGTACTCCCTTCCTGTCCCATTCTGCTTCCTGCTGCCCTCCCCAGAGATAACCACTCTCCTGAATATAGTATGCCTCATCTCTACATGTGCTTTTACTATATATTTATTATCAGCCCCATTTTAGAGAGGAGGAAACTGAAGGATTTTCCCAAGTCCCTACACAAATCGATAGTAGGTAGCAGAGCCCAGAAGCTCCAGGATGAGGTACCAGGCAGTCACCTCCCAGCATGCTGGCCGTGAAATGCCCCCATCAAGGGACCTCCCACCCCATCATTCTGTCAACACCTCCTTTACAGGCAGGGCCGGGCCACACCAGGCCCAGCACAGCCCAGGTCCAAGCAGAAGTTGTGGCCTTCTCCTTACATCTCCTGGTTCCTGCCCTGCCTAATAGGCCAGGCTCCCTCAGACCCTTGCCAACCCCTCCTCTGTTTCCTCTCTGGGCCACTGCCCAGACCAGCTCTACCCCATCCTACCCCCCTCACCCCCCCCCATCCCAAGCAAAGGGCCTGTCTGTGCAGCCAATTTCCCCACTAGGCCACTGGGGGCTGGGCTGAGGCAGGGGGCCTGCAAGTCTGTTCTGTGGGTCCTCCTGGCTTAATTAGTGTGCTGCCTTGAGTGGCAGGCCAGAGGTGGTGGGCAGGCGCCGAGACACTCTCTCTGGGCCCCAAACCACTGCCTGCCTCCCCCTCCCCCTCCTTGCCAGCAACAGAGAAGGCCTGTGTGCAGTGGGAAGGGAGGCAGTGGCCCAACACCTTCAGGCTGAGGAATTGGGTGGGGAGAGGCAGCACATGCATAAACACAGGGAGATAATTACTCCCCTTACATGTGAAGGAAGAGGAAGGAGTAAGGGAGGAAATGGCTATTTACGAAGCACCTACTTACATGTTTCCATGTGTTATTTTGGCTAATCCCTACAGCTGCCCTGTGTGGGAGATAGAATGGCTTCCTTGGTACACAGGAGCAAACTGAGGCTAGGAGAGCTGTTGTGTGCTTGAGGCACACAGCTAACAAGTGGGAAAAGGAATTTGAATCCAGACCCAGCTGTCTCCTAGTGCCTTTCCAAGGAACCAACCTGACTCCACAAACCTCTCCTTTCCCTGGAAGCCTCTTCCTCCAAGCCCTCCTCTATTGTGGAGGAATGACCAGATTGGGTGAGTAGGCAGAGGTGGAGAGTGGATGGGAAATAGTAATAATTTACTCTCCATCCAGAGTGCCCAGCCTCAAACCCACTCCCTTGCAAGAGACTTCAGCTACAGGCCTCCCTTCACAGCCCCAGCCCCACATTGGGTGGGCCCCCCTTCATCCAGGGACCCCTCCTTTAGGGTACTTCCTTCCATTGGATTCTACCTTGGTCCCTAGAGACCAACATGGTCATAGGTTGTAGGACTAGGGGCAGGCCCAGAGTGTCTTGATACACAGATAATAGTAAAAGCTAGAATACAGCTCATTTACAGTGAACTTAACATGTGCTAGGAGGAGAAGTTGGCACACAACTGCTTTGATCCTCATCATAACACCACCATGGAGATACTATTATTTCCCCACTTTAAAACCAAGAAACAGAAGCACAGAGAAGTAAAGGAACCTGCTATAGGTCTGTTAGATGGCTGGACTCCCAAAACCATGCTCTGAGGGACCTTGGAGGATAGTGCTGGCTGGTGAGGGAGGAGGAGATGGTGGAAGTCACAGGAAGGCATCTGAAGGACAGGGAGAGCCATGGCAGAGAACTCTAGCAGCCTCTTGACTACAAATGGAAGTCCTCCAGACTTTGTAACGGAACTCCTGCTCTGTCCCTGGGGTGTCTGCCAACTAACCCCTTCCAGAAGCACTTCCAAACCACTCCCAGTGGGTTAGTGGTTGGTGCTCAGAGCCATCTGCAGGGTGTCCTTGAGGAGATAAGGGCGTAGGGTGAGATGCAGGTCAAGCGCCAATCCCCTGCCCAGAGATGGGAAGTTCTGGGCAGTCAGACCTGAGCTTGGAGGCTCCACCTCTGCATCTCCTCTCCATATCTGGGCCCAAGGCCTCTAGGCTCTTAGAGAAAAATTGCTAAAATCAAATTGCAATTAACAGAGGCAATTATCCGCCTATTAGAAAACATCCCCTGAGCCAGGACTGTGCTGTTAGCTGCCTGGGCCTGACTAAGCAGATGGGCCCCTAGGGAGGCCCCAGAGCTGGGCAGCATCCAGGGTCGGGGGAGGCAGCAGCAGCCGGGCCTGGTGGGGGGGAGGCAGGAGGTTCTGAAGGGTTCTGAGGGGGTCAGTAGGAAAAAGGGTCTGCAGGTCTGCTCTGTGCCCCTGGGAGGGAGTCCCAGGCCTCAGCACTGTCAGTACACTATGACCCCTCCTTTCCCAGCCCACCTTTGGCCCCTCCTCTCCATTAGGCCTTCTTAGAGGGCAGACCTGGACCAGTTTGTGTGTACCAAAGAACAAAGGAAAGAAAAATCATGCAGCAGTGACCCTCCAGGGAATGATGATAACATTTTCACTTGAAAATTACCAGAGAACAGATTGTCTTATGCAAATTACATGCAAATTACACTCTGGTTGGTCTTCTCCTAGCACTACCCAGAGTTCTTCCAACTCTTTTCCTGACTGGATATGATGGGGGAAGGGAAGGGCCCTCATGGAAATCAGGATTTAGGGGGAATCCTGCCTAGAACCAGGCTGGATGAAATGACCTCTTAGCTGCCTGTCCAGTCCAGCTCTCTGAGTGTTGCTGTGTTTGCATGAACCCTATAGAAACCTCACTGCTTCCCAGCTGGACTGCCCAAACACCCCCAATCCAGTGAGGGCTTCTCTGCTGCATCACTGGGACTGTCCACTTTCAGAAGATATTTGAGATCAGTTGGACAGAATAGGAGGAACATGACACCAAGAATCAAGAAAGCAGCTGAGAATTCTCATATCTCTCTCTCCAGCCCAGACCTCACTGCTGGGCTCCAAATGCAGCCCTTCCAGACCTGGATATCCTGAAACTCAAGCTGCCCCAGGTTTGCTCCTCCTTGTGTTCCTGCCTCAGGGCCTGAAGGCTTCATGTCCTCGATTGTTCATACTAAAGCCTGAGGATCAACCTCGACCCCTCCTCATCTCCTACACTGAATCCTTCCTATCCCATCTACTACCTACAATTCTTGGGTGATTTGTCTCCTTTTCTTTGTCCCAGGGCCACAACTATAGTTTATCTATCACCTTCCTTGACCTATTCCCAAGGTCTTCTGCCTCCAGGTCAGGCTCTCAGATCTGCTCTCCACCTTGCTATCAGACTGGTTTTTCTAAACACCAAACTGACCATGCTTCAATCTTTTAGTGCCTCCCCAAGCCACCATGTCCAGTTCAGATGCCTCAGGCCAGGAACAGGCTGCAGATCCACCTTCCCATACTGTTCCCCCTGTCCTCTGTAGGCCTCCCACATGCCATCTTATCTCTCACCATCCACCAAATACCAGCCTTCCATCAGGAAGTCTTCTGCTAGGACTGCCCAAGCCATTCCCACCCTTAAAATGTCTTCTCCTTCTTCCTTCCTCCCCACTCCCCACACTTTACACTCTACCCACCCCTCTGAGCTGTCATCAGGTTTATCCCTCCTCACTTCTCCCCTAGCATCATTCCTGTAACAAATTAATTCATTCAGTACCTAATAAGTGAAGAATAAATGAAATAGTAAGAAATATGAATGAATAGAGTTGATGAATGAATGGGGCCTGTATTTGATTCCTGGCTCTGTGATGGATAAATCATTTCTTTGATTCCTTACATGTAAATTGAGGAACTAATGCCTACCTTATTTAGTGTAACATCACTTAGAGCAGCCTCTGTGATCCCTTACATGCTCAAGAAACTCTGGGTAAATCCTTAGCTGTCCAGATTCAAGAACAGATATCTTCTCAGTTAGCATGCCCTGATGACTATTGCCTCTATGGTCCTTGCTCTGCGGTCAATTCTGAACTCTGGATCTGGCCTTTATTCCTAAGGGATGGCTAGAGGTCTCCTGCCAGGCTGGCTGTTGCATAAAGGCATATCTCTTAGAGGAAGGTTTGTCACACCTCAGACCTTACAGCACTCAGGGATGGCCATGCCTGAGATTTCTGCCCCACTGTGAGTGGAGAGGCACGCCAAAAAGGGAAGAGGCAGGGACTATAGGAGCCATCCCAGCTTTGCCAATAGACACCTACATCAATGTGGGGCCTCCTGGGACTAAATTTCTGCATCTTTCATATGGGGATAGTAATACATGCACTCTAGGACATGATTGCTGTAAGAACATGTAGAAATACCATATGTGGCATGACTAGCACAGTGTTTGGCACACAGTAATGGCATCAGCTGGTTATGAGCATTTACTGTGGGTGTAATATGTATATTTGCTCATTCAATTCTCACAGGAACTCTGTGAGATAGGCACTGTTATCACCTCCTTTTGATAGATGTGGAAGCTAAGGCATAGAGAGGTGAAGTTATTTTCTCATGGCTGCACAGCTTGTAAATAGCAGAGCAACATGATTTTTTTTATGTAATAGTTTTATTGAGAAAAAATTCACACATCACACAATTCACCAATTTAAAGTATGCAACTCAATGTTTTTAAATATATTCACAAAACAGCTAGATTTTGAACTCATTTTTTTAGCAAGAAAAGGAAGTTTCATTGAGAAAGGAGAAGGTAGGTTACAGAGTAAGAGCTAAGTATAGGCTTATAGAGCAAGACACATTCACTACAGACAGCAAATGGGCCTCCATTGTCTGACAGGGAAAAGGCAAAGAGGCCAGAACTCAAATTTCTGACTCCAGATCCCAATTTCAGAGCCTCTGAGCTATATGGACAGTGCTCATATTCTATGCAAAGAGTTCTCTTTCCTTGGGGCCTTTATTCACCTCTGCTCGTGCAACTGAAATCCCAGCCTTCCTCTGACAAGGTTCCCTGCTCTTCCTTTTCAAGATAGAGCTACTGGCTTGGGGCCAGGCCCAGCTGTTGGGACCTGAGGCAGAGGGATGGAGGAGATGACCTTAGGAAGTCGCCTTCATTGCTTGCTGGGCCTTTGGTCCCAGATGGACCTCTTGGCTTAAACTGCCAGCTCTCTAGTACCTACCACAGCATTCATTTCAGCTCATCTGAGTTGAACCAGCTGAGCCAAGACTCTGAAAAATGCAGAGAGGAAGCCCTTTCCTTCCAGGGCTTTACACACAGGTTCATTGGAGAGACAGACACAAAGTCACCAAGCCTGCCCATGCACTGTGAGGTAGGTGGCAGCAAAAGGAATTAAAGCAAGGATTGAAAGAGAGCTTCACAGACAGGGTGGCCTTCAGAGTATTCCAGGAGGCCCATAGAATTCAAACCAGTACTGTCCAACAGAAATATCATACAAGCCACAAATGCAAACTACATATGTAGTTTGGTATTTTCTAGTAGCTATATTAAAAAGTAAAAGGAAAGTGGTGAAGTTAATTTTACTAATATCTTTTTAAATCCAATGTATCTAGAGTATTTAATTCCAACATGGAATCAACATTGGAAAATTATACAGATATTTGACATTCTTTTTTCATACCTAGTCTTCAAATTTTGGTCTGAATTTTACACTCACAGCACAGCTCAGTTTGGGCTAGTCACATTTCAAGTACTTAATATCCATGTGTGTCTTGTGCCCACCAGAATGGAGAGTGCAAATGTAGCCATTTAGAGAAGATAGAGAAAAAGGACAGTTTAGGCTAAGAGAATGACATGGGCAAGATTAGGTGTGTGATTGACCTGTTTTGTTTGCTTTAATAACAATTGTGGTTTATATTATTAAATTTTAAACACTCAAGTTTATATTTTTCACAAGGTAGTATAATCACATAGTTCAAAAATTTAAAAGTAAGGCTTAGTGCTCTGGCTCATGCCTGTATTACAGCACTTTGGGAGACTGAAGCAGGAAGATCACTTGAGGCCTGGAGTTTGAGACCAGCCTGCGCAATATGGTGAGACCCTGTCTCTTAAAATTTTAAGTAGAAGAGGTTAGCATATGTAGCAAATGTGCTTATATATTCTCTCCTTTATTTTACATAAATGGTATTGTAAGTACCATCTTCACTTTGCTTTTTTAGCAAATATTACATTTAGAGATTGCTCCCTGTGAGTATATAAAGGACATTCTCATCCCTTTTACATGTTTAAGAGTTAACCAAACTCTGACTGATGGGAATTTAGGTTATTCCCAACTATTCAGCATCACAATGGAGTAATAAATAATCTTTACATGTAGCATCCCTCAAGTATGCACACATAGCTATAGGACAAATTCCTAGAAGTAGAATCAGTGGTTCACATTTATCAGTGGTGGGTTTCCAGCAGAGGAGTGACATGCTCAGGGCTATGGTTGGAACGATACCTCTGGCAATAGTGTGAAGAGAGTATTGGATGGGGAAGAGAGGGGACAGAGAATCCTTGCTTTCATCGGTATTTATCCAGCTCATCTGTGTAATAGGCACTCTGCTGTTGCCCATTAGAACAAGACAGATACAGCCCCAGCTCTCAAGCAGCTGATAGTCAAATGGAGAAGTTGGGAGGGAAGAGATGCTGGCAGCCTGGACTAGGGCAAGGGCAGTGAGGAGGGATAGGCAACTCCTTTGAGAACGCCAGAACAGGGCGTTGGGCCAGGAGTTGAGCAGACATGGTCAGAGTTGAGCTTTGGAGAAACCACTCTGACAGGCGGTAAGAGAGAGAAGGAAAGACAGGAAGACCAGTGTCTGGAGGAGGAGATAGCAGAGCACAGTGATTCCAGGTGTGGCTCTGAGGTCAGACTGCTGGATGCAAATGCCCTTGAGCAAGTGACTTTACTGGTGTGGGCCTCAGTTGCTTCATCTATATAAAGGAGCCAATAAAACAGTACATCTCTCTGAGGGTTGGGGTTGGTGAAAGGGTTGATGAGACGAATATATGTAAATGTTTACCACAGAACCTGGTATACCTAAGCACTTAGTAAATGATGCCTAGCATTGTAGTCACTCTGATGATTAGGGTAGTGGTAGTGGAAAGAACAAAATTGGAAAGACAGAAGCAAAATTTGAGTTGAAACAGGTGGGATATGTGATTTAGTGATCAGTTATGAGGGTGAGGAAGGGGGAGCCAGGGGTATGGTATGACTCTTAGGTGGGCAGATGGGGGAATTATGAGCACCAGACACAGAGATAGGGAAAGCCAGGGATTTCTGGAAACTCCCCTCAATGCTCAGAGCTTCTGACCTTGGGACCAGGGTCGGCCAGAGTTCTCCCCTGGGAAGCTGGGGGAATCTATAGGGAAGGTGAGCCCCAAGCCCACTTGCCTACTGCCTGCCAGACCATGCTTTTCACCATGTGCCTCTATAACCCTTGTTACTAAGGCTGCTGGAAGGTGAGATACAGCTGAGTAGCCCCATCCCATCCCATCCCATTGGTCCTCTTCCTCCTTGCCCTTTGTTTTCCCTCCAGTAGTCCAAGTTGGCATACCTCTGCTAAGGGGGAGAAATGCTGTCAGAAGATATCTGTTCTGTCCACACAGGGCTCACAAGGACCCTGCTGGCTTCTGGCTGCTGACTTGGGTTGAGGAATGGGAATGTGCACTTCAGTGTAGCTAGCCTGAGTGCCAGGAGTTGAAGACTTAGTATGCAAGGAGGTAGCAGGAGAATGGCAGGTCAGGGAGCCTTGGGGAGAATGGAAAGTCATTGAAGGCACACAGGACCAACAGGTGGGCCAGAAAAGTGAAATCAAAGGAGGAAGGACCTGGAAAATTCATCCCAAAGGCCTGGAGGCAACTAGGTGACATTTCTGAACACCTTGAAATTCACATCAGCTCCATACTCCTAGCTCACTCCTGATTCATCAGAACCCTGGATTTCCTTCTTCTGGCCACCTGTTTGTTAAAGGTGCACTGAGGTGCTGTTGGGCCTATAGCATTGAGCACAGGGTGCTGGTCCTATGGCCGCTCACAGGTCCTCATGATCTTGAACCAGGCAAGGAGGTGAGAGAAAGCCTAAGATCAAGGCCAATTTTCCTCAGAGCCACTCCCAGTTCTCAGTGGCCTCTAGTGACTTGTCCCATAGTATCTCTGATCAGTGGAACTCATTGCAGCTCTGACTCAGGTCAGGCAGAAACTGAGCTTCTACTTTCCTCCCCAAATTGAGACTCTCAGGTCAGAAGCTTTGTCACTAACATGCCAGCTCGTGTTGCCTCCTTTTTTCAAGATAGCCTCAGCACCAGTTCTGAGCCAACTGCCCGAGGAGCTTGAATGGGCCTTCTACCCACACAGCAGTCACTCTCCTGCCTAATTCTCCTTGAGTTTCTAGATCAAGAAATTTACTGGGTAAAATTCTCCAGAGCTAGTGGCACTTGCAAGGGCCAATCCCATGCTTTCCTTTCTGCTGAGGAAACATAAGCCTGAAGGGCACTGGTGGCAGGGCTGGAGATAGGGGGAAGGGGTATTTTGTAGCTTAGCGCCACTGACATCTCTCTGTTCCTCTCTGTGCTGCTTTAGAAAATCCCAGAAAGACTCAATGAGTCACTTGGAAGCTCTCAGCAGAGTATGGACTAGGGTCTCCTAATCCTCTAAGTGGCCTGAGGTCTAAAAGCCTCCTGACCCCTTTCCCCGCAACCAGGCTGAGCCTGCATTTCCCCTCTGAGCCTTCTCCCCAGATGTTTGTTCCCTTGGTCTAGAGCCTCAGGGAGGATCACTGAGTGGGTAGGGTTTCCATGTTTAGTCAAGCAGCTCTTATTTTCCCCCAAATCTGTGTTTGCCCCCTCAGCCCAGAGCCCAGGGGCTAGCTGCCCACCATACCCTGGCCTTGGGTTCTGAGCCTTCTCCATACTTCCCCTGCCCCAGTCTGCCCCAGTAACATTCTTAATAATTCCCACCTGATCTCAGTTACATTCTCCCCAGGGCCTTGGCACTCAGAGCAAGCTATTCTTCAGTGTGCTTTTCAGAGGGTTAACCCCTAGCTGGATGAGCCCCTGGGCTCCAAGAAGCAGCCAAAATAGGAAATCCTGAGAAGAATGGTGACAAGATCTGACAGAGTAGTCAGACTTCTGCCCTGAACCACTGTCCCAGAACCAACACTTTATAGAAGGGTTCTTGGAAGGGCCTCTAGCAGGCAAACATCCTCCTGTGCTTGCCAGTGACCTTGGGAAGCCTGCTCTATATATAATACCAAGCCTTTTTATTGCGTATTCAGCCCTCTTCCTTTATTCTAGATAATGCTAGATTTGGAGTATAGTTCTGAAGGGAGCCTGTCTGGGTTCAAACCCAAACTTTGTCAGGTGCTAGCTGTGTGATTCTATGCAAGATACTTTATCTCTCAATGCCTCTATTTCCTCGTCTGTGAATAATAATAGTATGTAACTCATAGCCTTGCTAAAGGGATTATGTAAATTAATTCACATGATTTGCTTAAAACAGTGCCTGACATAGGCCACTCAGTGTCAGCTCTTGGTGTGTTATTATTGTGGATGGTGACTCAGAACTCAGTGCAGACAGGGGCTATATCTTTCTCACCCTCATACTCTTAACACTCACACAGTCTCAGGCAGATAGTAGATGCTTGGTATGTGTTTGGTTCATAACAGAGAGATGTATAGACACATGAGACTGCCAGTTTTACATCCCCATTTCAGCCAGAGACCTGGGTGTTCTAATCTCTGAAGCACACAGATGGGTATAAGGAAGAGCCTCCACTCTCTTACTGGGGGTCTGATTCTACCCTGACCTACCCCAAGCCTGTCAGCCCCCAGACGAGAGGCTCACCGGGCATCTAGTAGGGTCCATAGAGACTCTGCTTATAAAGGCTATCACAATCAATTGAGAGGCCCAGTGGCTCATCTAGGCCACATCCTGGGTGGTAGCTGGGCTGGTGGGAACCAAGGACTCAAGATATAGAGTATACATACGGGGCAAAACACAGACAGGCTCGGGAGGTAGACTGACCTGATTTGAATCCCAACTGCCACCTACTTACTGGCTGTATAGCCCCCCAAAAGGTGTATATCCTTCTCAGCCTCAGTTTCCTCACTTGTCACATGACCTCAGTTTCCTCCTCTCAGAGCTAGCTCAAGGGTTTAATGAGAAAACTGTGTCAAGCATGCAGTATAGTAGTGCCTGCACAGAATTGGCACTATGGCAGTCACTAGCTCCTGCCCTGCCCTAGGTCCCCGAAAATGGAGAGAGCTGGATGGGGTTATAGAAGGCATGCATAGGGATCCTTTTGGCGATGGGGGTTTCCAGATGGTGGTTCTGAGCAAGTTTTCAGGCCAAGGGGCCACAAGTGGGACTCCTGGCCGCCTACCCCCTACGTTTTGGCATGGTGGGGTTCTTGGCCTTCTGCCATGGCTGACTATGTAAATAAACCAGTTTTTCGCTGGCTGGGAGTGAGACTGCCCTAAGTGACATTTCAAATTAGTTCTGCTATATTGGGCTTGAGCTCCGAAGGGCCTGGGCATTTACCCCCCTAGCTCATCCCTTTCTCTGTGTGGTGAGAGCTCCTAAAGCACACCCGGTGTGGGCAGAGGGCCAAGGCAGGGTGGGGGCAATCCTTCTGAGGTGACCTGCTGAAGCACTCACCAGACTGGGAGCCACAGCTTCCTTCCCCGGAGATATCAGGAGCCCTGTGCCAGGGTGGCCCCCCTCCACACCAACCCTCCATGGCTGCCATGGTAACCCAGCCTCCCTGCACAGGGTGCACACACCAGCTGGCAGGAATGCTGAACGGAAGGAGGGCTGCACTGTTGGCTGAGGAGAGGGAGCTGGGTGCTGGAGGGGGCACACAAGGGGTGGGCCAGCTGCGGACCTGGCAGAACTGAAAGGGAGATGTGCTAGCCACATGGCCTGCTCAGCTCAACTCAAGACTGGGGCCATGCCAGACAATGAGACCATGGCAGGAGAAGAGAGCCAGGATCATGGACACATGCCACTGTCTTCCTGGCAAGGCACTACTGCTTTCCTGCAGGGCTGAGGGCAGAGGGCACTGGATTCAAGTTCTTTCTTTCTGGGCAAGTCGCCTTACCCCACTTGGCTTCCATTTCTTCAGACTTGAGGCCTGAGGGTGTGAAAGAACTCAGGCTGTGAAGCTGGACAGTTCTGAGGTAGACTCTTGGCTCTCATACTTAGGCCATTTTATATCTCCAAGCATCAGTTGTCTCTTCTATAAGACAGGCATAACCTAGCACCCACTTCAGAGCTCACTGAGAGTGAATAACAAGACAGCATGTGCAAAGCATGAAGCACAGTGCCTGCCACAGAGTAAGAGCTCACTAAGTGGAATCTGCTGTAGCTATTGTAACGCAGTATTCTAAGTGACAGCTTACTGTGTCCCCCATTAGACTGGGAGGCCCTGGAAGACAAGAACTGGGACTTATTCTTCTCTCCCCACCTCCTGCAGTTCTAGGCTTGGGCCAGTCCTCAGGCAGGTTCTGGGGCAAGGGGGAATGACAAATATATGCCAAGAATACCTTGAGCCAAATGGCTTCAAAACTCCCTTGTCACTTGGAGACTTAACCACATAAGTTCCAGAGAAGACCTTCCATGAGAGTATTGTAGGCTCTGAGTCCATTTCTATATAAACAAATTGAGTTACCCAAAATCAGCATTTTACCAACATTCTGGCAACCTAAGTTCTCTCATGATCCTGCAAAAAAGTACTGTGCCAGTCAGTGGAAGCTATCTGTCTGCCAAATCATCCTCTTGGGACTAAACCCAGCCCCAGAGACTGAGAAAGACACCGTGGATATGAGTCTTGGAGCTCCTCAGGGCATTTGGATGAAGCATACTGGCCAGAGAGTCCCCCAAAGAGGAGAAACAGAGAGGCCTACATGGGTCCATGTTTGGGCTCAGGGTACTTCTCTCGGGAGGCACTGCTGGCTCTGGTCAGTGCTAAACACTAATGGAGAAATTATATCATTTAGTGGAAGGCACAGGGCCCCCTGAGGCATGGGGCAGAGGCAGAGGCCCCACTTCCAAGGTCCATAGAGTATACTGCTTCAACGTGATAGTCACTGAGTCGAACTAATTTGAACTCTTACCAAAGGAGCCTCAGCTCCTCCATGCTGTGGATTGCCCGTGCCTGGAATTCTAATTTTCTCTGTATATTCTATCACTCCTTACCCCAGACCACTGACCTGGGATTGCTGGTATGACCAGGGCTAAGCAAGAAAGAGACCCCATGGCAGGATGGTGGTGGAGGGGCCAGTAAGACTAGAACACCAGGCAGTGGAGGCGGGGCTGCTGTCCTCCCAAAAAATGAGTTCCTACAGGTCTAATGGCTCAGTCACCCAGAGAAGTATTGGGACCAACCAACCTTGGCCTTCAGCATTGCCTGTGGAAACAAAACCAGACATGGCCTAAGCAGGAGGCCTTCCCAGCCTGCAAAATGACAGCCAGCCACTGAAGGCCACCCAGAGTTCAGAAAAGCTGAACATAGTTACTCCCCATGGCAGCTGCCATGTAAGCCTTAGGAACCTGGCAGGAGAAAAGGAGTGAGGGCTATGAAAAGAGCATGAAGTTGGATGGTGGATGGTGGGAGCCAGGTTGCTCACTGTTGGAGTGGGAGTGTACAGAGAAGCAAGGGGAAAGACTAAAATGATCCATGTGACAATGGACTAGAGTGGGAGATGTCAGGAGGAATGCATGTTTAGCTTAGAATAGGTACAGATGGTTGCAGAGAGAAATATTTACAGATATGTGTATATATATTACTTAGTATATACACATGTATTTCCTTACTCTGTTAGCCAAATGGGCCCAGCAACTAACTTACTCAGTGCCCAGATCTTGGTTTCTAATACCATCCTCCAATAAAAGGAACCAGAGCCCCTCCCAGTTGATTCCAGTGCTGAAGCAGGAAATATACAAGATGAACCTGGAGCATCTTGTAGTGCTAGAAAGGAAGGAAATGCTAAAAAATTAAAACCCACAATGATGTGGGTATGTCAAATGGAAATAGGAGCCAGTTGAAAGAGCTCCCAATGGCCCAAATTGGAAAATTTGGTTTAAACAACAAAATAAATAATGTAGTATTGGATTATAACTTTCTCTGTTATAAAATTAGAGAATTCTAATTTTCTCTGCATATTCTATCACACCTCACTGGTATGACCAGGGCTAAGCAAGAAAGGGACCCCATGGCAGGATGGTGGTGGAGGGGCCAGTAAGAACACCAGGCAGTGGAGGTAGGGCTGCTGCCCTCCTAATGGCCAAAATATGCACAAGTCTTTAGTGATACAAATATAAAATCAAATAAATAAATAAATAAATAATTGGTGGAAAAGAGGCAAATCTCCTGTGTAAAAGAATTACAAAGAATTTATGTAGATCCTCCTCCCACAAGGAAGGAGAGCCTATCTTTCCATTCCACATTCTTTTAGAGTGGGCTGGATGGGGTGACTTCCTCCAAAGAGTATGGAAAGAGGAAAAACAAAGAGTAAATTGACAGTGACCTGACAACACTCCCTTTGCCAGGTGACCAAGGTCAACCTCAACAGAGACAAGTCACATTGATAGTATTTTTCCTTGATATGATGAGAATGGACTCTGTTGCCCTCCTCCATAATATCCCATCTAATCATGAGAAATACATCAGACAAATTCCAATTGAGGGATATTCTATAAAATACATGAGCAGTACTCAAAAAGTATCCAGGTCATCAAAAACAAGGAAACTCTGAGAAACCACTACAGCCAAGAGGAGACTAAGGGGACATGATGACTAAATGTAATGTGGAGTCCTGGAACAGATAAAAGATATCAGGGAAAAATGAAGAAAATCTGACTTTGATTAATAACAAAATATTAATATTGGTTCATTAATTATGACAAATGTATCATTCTAAGGTAAGATGTTAAGAATAGGAGAGACTCAGAAGAAAGGAGGGGTTGCAATCTTACTTTCATATATAAGCCAATTTAAAGCAACTAAACTTAGGAAAGACGAAGATGGACACTTTTTACTGGTCAAAGGAATAATACAACAAGAAGATATTTCAATTTTAAATATTTATGCACCAAACTTAAATGCTCCCAGATTTATGAAACAGACCTTGATGGGTCTGAGCAATATGATATCCCATAACACCATAATAGTCAGGGACTTTAACACCCCTCTGACAGAACTGGACAGATCCTCTGAACAGAAACTAAACAAAGATACAAAGGACTTAAATGTGACCCTAGAACAAGTGGGATTAATAGACATATACAGAACACACCATCCCAAAGCTAAAAAATATACATCTTTCTTTTTTTTTTTTTTTTTTGAGATGGAGCCTCAAGCTATCCCCCTGGGTAGAGTGCCATGGCTTCACAGCTCAGAGCAACTGCCAACTCCTGGGCTCAAGCGAGTCTCCTGCCTCTGCCTCCCAAGTAGCTGAGACTACAGGTGCCCACCACAACGCCTGGCCATTTTTTGGTTGCAGCCATCATTGTTGTTTGGCGGGCCCAGGCTGGGGATTCAAACCCGCCACCTTAGGTGTATGTGGCTGGTGCCTTAGCTGCTTGAGCCACAGGCGCCGAGCCAAAAATATACATCTTTCTTGTCAGCCCATGGTATGTACTCCAAAATCAACTACATCCTAGGATACAAATCAAACCTCACTAATATTAAAAGAATAGAAATTATATCTTGTATCTGCTCAGACCACAGGGCAATAAAAGTGGAACTCAACTCCAACAAACACTTCCACCCCTAAACAAAGACTTGGAAATTGAACAACTTTATGCTGAATAATAGTTGGGTTCAGGAAGAGATAAAAGAGGCAATCATAACATTCCTCATATATAACAACAATGAAGACACATGTTACCAAAACCTGTGGGATACAGCAAAAGCAGTCTTAAGAGGGAAATTTATCACATTAGATGCCTACATTTGAAAAACAGAAATAGAGTGCATCAACAAACTCATGAACCATCTTATGGAATTGGAAAAAGAAGAACAATCTAATCCCAAACCCAGCAGAAGAAAACAAATAACCAGAATTAAATCAAAAATTAACAAAACTGAAAACAAAAAAAAAAATCATTCAGAAAATTAATAAAATGAAAAGTTGGTTTTTCAAAAAATAAATAAAGTCAATAACTCTTTGGCTAGATTAACTAGAAACATAAAAGTAAAATGTCTACTAACCTCAATCAGAAGCAATAAAGGGGAAATAACAACAGATGCCACAGAGATACAAGAGATCATCTCTGAGTACTACAAGAAACTCTATGCCCAGAAATTTGACAATGTGGAGAAAATGGATCAATATCTGGAATCATACCCTCTCCCTAGACTTAACCACAAAGAAATAGATCTCTTGAATAGACTGGTTTTAAGAACTGAGATTGAAGAAACAATAAAAAAATCTCCTAACAAAAAAGTAAAAGTCCTGATCCAGATGGCTTCATACCAGAATTCTATCAAACCTTCAAAGAAGAGCTTATACTCATATTGCAGAAATTATTCCAAAAAACTGAGAAGGAAGGAATCTTCCCCAGCACATTCTATGAAGCAAACATCACTCTTATACACAAACCAGGAAAAGACACAACTAAAAAGGAGAATTTCAAACCAATTTCACCAATGATTATAGATGCAAATATTCTCAATGAAATCCTAGCCAATAGATTACAGCTATACATTAAAAAAAAACATTCATCACGATCAAGTAGGTTTAATTCCAAGGATCTAAGGGTAGTTTAACATACGTAAGTCCATAAACATAATCCACCATATCAACAGAAGCAAAAACAAAGACTATCTGATCCTCTTAATAGATGCAGAAAAAAGCATTTGATAAAATTCAACACCCTTTTCTAATTAGAACACTTAAGAATTTAGGAATAGGTGGCACATTTCTTAATCTGATTGAAGCCATCTACAACAAACCCATAGCTAATATTATGCTGAAAGGAGTAAAACTGAAAGTTTTTCCACTTAGACTGAAACCAAACATGGTTGTCCTCTATCATCACTAGTGTTTAACATAATGCTGGGAGTTCTAGCCAATACAATCAGGCAAGAGAAGGAAATAAAGGGCATCCAAATGGGGGGCAGAGGAGGTCAAACTCTCACTCTTTCCTAACAGTATGATCTTATACTTAGAGAACCCCAAAGACTCAACCACAGACTTCTGGAAGTGATCAAAGAATACAGCAATGTCTCAGGATATAAAATCAATGTCCACAAATCAGTAGCCTTCATATATACCAATAACAGCTAAGGTGAGAAGCTAATCAAGGACACAATTCCCTTCACAGTAGCTTCAAGGAAAAAAAAGAAGAAGAAATACCTAGGAATATACCTAACAAAAGAGGTGAAGGACCTCTACAAAGAAAATTATGAACCCTAAGAAAAGAAATAGCAGAAGATATTAACAAATGGAAGAACATGACATGTTCATGGCTGTGAAGAATCAACATTGTTAAAATGTCTATACTCCCCAAAGCAATCTACAGATTCAATGCGATCCCCATTAAAATACAATCATCATATTTTCAAGATTTGGAAAAAACAATTCTTCCTTTTGTATGGAACCAGAAGAAACCCTGTATAGTAAAGCCAGGGGTATCATGCTACCAGATTTTCTGCTATATTACAAGGCCATAGTGATCAAAACAGTGTAGTATTGGCACAAAAATACAGACATTGACATTTGGAACCAAACAGAAAACCATGAGATGAAACCACCCTCTTACAGCCACCTACCTGATCTTTGATAAACCAAACAAGTACATACATTGGGGAAAAGAATCCCTATTCAATAAATGGTACTGGGAGAACTGGATAACCACATGTAAAAGACTGAAACTGGACCTGCACCTCTCACTACTTACAAAAATTGATTTAAGATGGATAAAGGATTTAAATCTAAATCATGAAACAGTAAAAATCTTCAAAGAAAGTATGAGGGGGAAACACTTGAAGAGATTGGCCAGCGGAAAGATTTTATGAAGACTTCCATGGCAATTGCAACAACAATAAAACTAAACAACTGGGACTTAATTAAACTGAAAAGCTTCTGTACCACTAAGGAAACAACAACCAGAACAAATAGACAACCGTCAGAATGGGAAAAGATACTTGTATATTATGAATTGGACAAAAACTTGATAACTAGGATCTATAGAGAACGCAAATTAACCAACAAAAAAGACCCAATAATCCCATATATCACTGGGCAAGAGATATGAACAGAACTTTCTCTAAAGAAGACAGACGAATGGCTAACAAACATGAAAATATACTCATCATCCCTAATCATCAGAGAAATGCAAATCAAAACCACCCTGAGATAATACCTAACCCCCATGTGAATGGCCAACATCACAAAGTCTCAAAACTACAGATACTTGAGTGGATGTGGAGAGAAGGGAACACTTTTACACTGCTGGTGGGACTGCAAACTAACAAAACCTTTTGGGAAGGGAGTATGAAAAATCCTCAAAGAACTCAAATTAGACCTCCCATTTGATCCTGCAATCCCATTACTACCCAGAAGAAAAAAAAAATCATAAAGACATTTGCACTAGACTGTTTATCACAGCTCAATTTATAATTCCCAAAATGTAGAAACAGTCTTAAGTGCCCACCAACCCAGGAATTGCTGAACAAGCTATGGTATGTGTATACCAGGGAATACTATTCAGCCACTAAAAAAGATGGATACTTTACATCTTTCATATTAACCTGGATGGAGGTGGAACACATTTTTCTTAGTAAAGCATCACAAGAATGGAGAAGCAAGAAGCCAATGTACTCTATTCTAAGAAGGCAGTAGATGAGCTAACACAAGGGAGGGGGGTAGAGGAATGAGCAAATGGGGAGGGGGAGAAGGGAGAGGAATGTATGGAACACCTCTTGGGGACAGAACACAATTATAAGAGGGACTTTATCTAATAAATGCAATCAGTATAGCCTAATTCTTTGTACCCTCAATGAATCCCAAACAATAAAGGAAATAATAAAAATATTTTTTAAAAAAAGGACAAGGAGAATATCCCTGCCAAACAACCTTCAAAATATATGCAGGGGGCCGGGGACAACCTGTTTGGACACCTTCCATTGTGCTGGAAGTTTTCCTATCTTTTAATAAACTATTGCTCTATCACTTCTGCTTGCCTAAGATTAAAAAATAAATAAATAAATGCAGTGGGAAGTGAGACATTATTGGCCTAAGGAAAAAAAAATAGGGGAGACTGAGTGCAGGGTATGTGGGAACTCTGTATTATCTTTTTAATTTCTCCAGAAATCTTAACTTGTTCTAAAACAAAACATGAAGTCTCAAGTTTGAATCCCCTTTCTGCCCCTCTTGACTGTGTGGCTTTAATGAAGTTGTTGCCCTTTCTGAGTGTGTTTACACACACACACACACACACACACGTGCGCGCGCACACACACAGGCACTGATTCTATGTTAATTTCCTTCCTCTCTCAATTCTCACAGACCCCTATGTGAAATAGGTGGGACAACTGGGACTCAATGAGGCAAAGGGACTTGCTCAAGGCCACATAGCTAGAAAATGGAGGAACGAAGAGAGACATTTCCCCTAAGGTCTTCTATTGGAGAAGTTTAAGCTACAGTGGAACCTGTTGGGGTGTAGGTGAGGTAGTTGTGTGCCTGGAGAAACTATAAAGGTTATACAGCACAATGGTTAGATGCATGTGAGTTAGAATCAGGCAACTTCAATTCTACTACTTGCCCATGTTATGGCTTGGGCAAGTTGCTTCATTTCTCATCTATAAAATGGATATTGAAAATGTATCTTCCTTTTAGCATTGCTGTTGTGAAGGTTAAATTAGTTAATCCGTGTAAAGTATTTAGAATAGTACTTAGCACATAACAAGTTTTCAGTACAACCATGCTGTCATTATCTGTAAAACAAGACATCTTGGGTTCAATCTTCCCTAATGGCCCTTTCACATCTTCTATTGTGGTGGATGGGTAGAAGGGATGCCATTTTCTTTGAATATGCCTAAGGGGTTTCCCATAAAATAATAAGCACTTGTTAGGATATCAGTCAATGAACAAGCCCTTTGAAGCCTCAAATTTGAAGGAAGCTTCAAAATCAACATTACTTAAAATGGGTAAACTGAGGTCTAAAAAGAGAAAGAGACTGACTCAAGTTCACTCTGCAAGTCATCAGCTGAGCTGAGTCAAGTGCAGAGCTCTGTTTCCCTGTACTATACTCCTGACACTCTACCAGGTTGCTGATGACCATCTGTGGAATACCTGTACAGCCCCCAATCCTGTGTCAGACACCATGAGGGAAGAGGAGAAAAAATATATGAACCATACCTCTGACTTCACAACTTTAAAAGAAGCTTCAGGGACAAGATTCTCATGTTCACTTGGAAAAAAAGAAGACACATTCAACATATAAATACTGGCTTTAGTATTCTAGCCTAGTGGCACTTAACAGTGAGATCAAGGAGGACTATGTGGGTTTCTGCTGGACTCAGCACTAGATCTGGACTTTAATGGTTGGTGGGTAGAATGCAGGCAGAGACCATGGGGTAGGGTGCTTTGCTGGGGCTGCAGGACAGAAGAAATGAAGCCTACTTGGAAACTGGCTCCTTGTTGGGAGAGGTGAGGAGTGTCCTGATTTGTACTGTTTGCCAATTTCAATATTCCTACCATGTTCACTTTAAAGTAAGGTGACCAGATTTTAACATTGGTAAAGTGGGACACCATGGGGGGGGCTGACAACAATGCAAACTTTGATAAGCAGTTCTCGATAATCAGTTCTCAACAATTATTTGTTATTATTAAAGTTTAACATTATAAAATTAACAAAAATAATATAAAACACATATCCTGGCGAAATAGCCACAGGGCAGCCAAAAACCGTATATTCCCTTCCTGTTCTCCTGTGTTCCCTAGCTTGTCGTGCATTCTTTCAAAAAATCAGAGCTTTTTAAAAATGGGATGCAGGACAAATTGTTAAAAATCGAGACTGTCCCGCCAAAAGCAGGACGTCTGGTCACCTTACTCTAGAAGCTGGGGGGCAGGGGGAGGGCTACTTGTTTGTTCCAGACAGTTTGGCTCCTTCTGAGCTAATTGTCCTTGCCTAGAAGCAAGGGAGGGAGCCAGTCTCCTTCTGATATGTTGCCCAGGAGAGAAGTAGGGAGTTTACATTAGCCTTTTCATCTCCAAATGAAGTTACATTAACCTCTTCATTCCCAAATGAAGTTACATTAACCTCTTTATTCCCAAATGGAGTTACATTAACCTTTTCAGCAGCGGACCATATATTCCCTTCCCATTCTCCTGCTGTTGCCTAGCTTGTCCTGCATTCTTTCCAAAAATTGGGACTTTTTAAAAATGCCACGGGACGCGGGACAAATTGTTAAAAATCAGGACTGTCCCACCAAAAGCAGGACGTCTGGTCACCTTACTTTAAAGCTATCAATAATTTATAGTCTTGATTGTAAAATTCCTGAATATTTAACAACCAGCTCTCAACTCCAGTACACCATTGCCTATGTTGAGGATGGGTTGTTTCCAGGGTGGTAGAAGCTGGCCTTCTTGAGACAGAGTGTTGGGATGGAGGATAAGCTTGCTAGGATGAGGCCAGCCCAAGGACCAGCAGGGTATCTGCCAACAAGTCACATGCAGATTCAACTATTAGCTATTGAGCTGTGCTTTTTGCTGGGCTCTGTGCCAGACATTTAACACACATTATCTCATTTAATCCTCACAACAGCTTTAAGAAGTGTTCAATCATTTATTGCTCCAACTATCCATCTAAGTCCATATTGAGTACCTACTATGTGCCACAATGGTGATGAAAACAAAGTCATTACTCTCCCGGGGAAACAGACAATAAACACATTTTTTTTCTTTTCTTTTCTTTTCTTCCTTTCTTTCTTTTTTTTTTTTTTTTGAGACAGAGTCTTACTTTGTTGCCTTCAATAGAGTGCTGTGGCATCAGCTCAAAGCAACCTCAAACTCTTGGGCTCAAGCGATTCTCTTGCCTCAGCCTCCTGAGTAGCTGGGACTACATGCACCTGCCACAGTGCTGACTATCTTTTGAGACAAAGTCTCACTCTGGCTCAGGCTGGTCTCGAACCCATGAGCTCAGGCAATCCATGGGCCTCAGCCTCCCAAGTGCTAGGATTACAGTCATGAGCCACTGCTCCCAGCTAATAAACACATTTTTAAAAGTAATAAAAAATAATTACCAATTGTGGTGTTTGGAAGAAGAACAAAAGCTGTTTATGACAGGGTGGCCAGGGAGTATGTCTCTGAGGAGATTACATCTAAGAATGAGACCCAGCTAGCAATGCATATGGCTGAGGCTAGAGCACTATAGTGACAGGAACAGCTAGTATAAAGGCCCTGAGGTAAAAATAAGATCAGTTTGTTTCTAGCAACGTTAAAGAAACCAATATGGTAGAGCTTGGTTAGTGAGACAGTAGCCTAAAATGAGGCCAGAGAGGTGGACAGCAGTCCAATTACAGACGCCTTGAAGGCCATGGTGAGGATTCTGGAGGAGCAGAGTTATCACATGGGCCATCTCACGTTTAACCAGCTCATTCTGGATCCAGTATGAAGAATGGATTATAGAGAAGCAGGAAGCAGACAGGGAAGCCAGTTAAGAGACTGTGTGTCCAGGTGGGAGTTGTGATGCTAGGTCCAGAATGGTTGCAGCAAAGAGGGACATGGCCAATATTGTGCAACTAATAAATGGCAGAACTTAGATTCAAATCAAGGCTCCACAGTTCATGCTCCTTCCCAAGCAGTCTCATGGAAATTAAGCCAAATTTGCTGACTTAAGGCCTCAAAACCTAGGGAAAAGTTCTAAGCAGAGTAATGACATAATGGTAGAGAGATGTTTCTCTCCGTAAACCTTTTGTACTTCAATGACATGCTATTCCAATCTCCATAGACCTCCACTTGAACGGGAGCTGATTGAGGGCAGGGGTCTGAGTCAGCCAGGATTTTCTCATGCAGGAAGAGTTCTTCATTTAAAAGATGACTAACTCAGGTACTGTGCCAGCTCTGGCAGTGCCCTGTCTGGGTCACTCTGAAAACCTTAGCTGAGTGCCTCTAAGCTGCATCACAGCAAAAGAAAGCCACTTGAGCAGCACAAACTTCCAAAGACTGTCACCTCAAACAAGTAGCAGAGGCAAAAGATAGCAGCCCTGGCCTTGGAATCAGAGCCAGTCTTAGCTCCCATGACCCCCTGTGGTGTGAGCAAAAAAAAGACATCTCAGTTCCCCCATCTATGAAATGGGGCAATGAATAGTTCCCACCTCTGAAGGCCATTGTGAGGATCAAATGAGACTGTGCAGAGAATCCAGATGGTACAGGCCCTGGCACATAGTATGTTCTCAAGAATCTTCCTCCCTTCATCCCAGATGGGCAAGGAGTTAAGAACCTGGCGCCTCAGGTGTCACTGAGCTTGAAGTTCCTCAAGATCCCCAAGTTCAGTCATGGGAGGTCAGCAGCTAAGAGAGGTGAGTGAGGAAGCAAGAACCTTTCCCTCCCCTTCCCTGCCTCTACTCCTGCACCCCCTTCTCTCACCTTGTTTGTCTCTGTCTTAAGCACCTACAAGTTGCCTAATTAGAGCTAATTATCTTCTCCTGCAATAAAATCCCAGTGATGGAAAGGCTCTGTACCTCAGACCTCTGACAGTACTCATGTCAAGTAGATATTTATTTATCCCTTTATTAGGCAAGGCAATTAGCATGTAATATCTGAGAAGCTGATTTTCAGGCCTGAGAGCCAAGCACGTGCTGTCAAGAATCGAAGGCCCCACTTGGGGCTCTTCAGTGTCTTGTCCTCCCTCACCCCCAAAGAAGTCAGGCCACAGGACAGCAGGATTAGAACAGCCATTGAACACATCTATACAGATTGGAGGCTGAGGATGGCTCAGGGATAGGAACCTGCCCATGGTCACTCAGAGGGATGCACATGAAAGGGTATTCATCCTGTGCAATGAAGATTCATGGGGAATGAGATGGCCTTAGCTTCAGAGAGGACAAATGGTCAGGGAAGGCGTCACAACAGAACATGCATTTTGACAAAAGGGCGAGGTAAGGAAGAACATTCCTGTAGAGAAAATGGTATGAGCAGAGGTGCACAAATAGGGAAATATACAGCATGTATGACAAACTGAGGCCTGCTGCTTGGTCGGTACCCTGGTAGTATCAGGGCAGTGAAGTAGGTGGGAGGGTCTCAAAGAGAGTGAGGCTGGGCCCAGATGCTGAGGACTAAATGCCAGCTGGCTGAGGTCAGCGCGTGACTACAGGAGTGGAAGGCAGAAGGCTAGTGGCAGGTAGCCCAATTAGGAAGCTGGGTTCTAGTCTGGGGAGGGAGGATGGAGGTTTGGACCATATACAGGGAAGGGAGGGTAGTGGGACCTCTAACACAGAAGGAGGAAAGTCACTGCATCATTCATTCATTCATTCAAGCCATACCTTTTGAATGCTACTATGTGTCAATCACTAGGCCCTAGAGATATTCACAGTTGAATTAGGGAGGCAAACATGCTGAAGAAGAAATGGCAATCCAGTGTGATAAGAGCTAAGATGGAAGAGAGGTCTGAATGAAGAAGGCAGAGGTCTACTCTGCCTGCTGCCCTCAGAAATTGCTTCTCAAAAGTGTGAGAACCCCAGAGAACTGACCAGGGATTGAGTAGCTATGATTATCTAGTGTCTGCTCAGCACTTTTTGACATACGTACCACATTTATAAACAGTATGTTTGTTTTCAATTCTCTTTCTTTGTGGTACAGAAAATACTGGCCCCACTTGACAGATGACAGAAACTAAGGTTGAATAGTGAAGCAAGAGGCAACCTGACAGAGAGAACACAGCCTTTGGAATCTGTCAGATCTGCATTCTAGTCCTATCTCTACTTCTTATTAGTTGAGGGACAGCAAGAGACTTAACTTCTTGGAGGCTCACTCAATTTCCCTGCCCATAAAATGGGGATAATGCCTACACTTTTAACAAGTTATAATTAAGGCTCAGCACCTGTAACCAACCACATACACCAAGGCTGGAGGGTTTGAACTGGGCCAGAGCCAACTGCAACAAAAAAATAGCCAGGTGTTGTGGCAGGCACCTGTAGTCCCAGCTACTGGGAGGCTGAGGCAAGACAATCACTTAAGCTCAGGAGTTTGAGGTTGCTGTGAACTATAATGCCACAGTACTGTACCAAGGGTGACATAGTGAGACTGTCTTAAAAAAAAAACAAGTCATAATTAAGCACGATTAAGCACGTAGTAAGCACCCCACAAATATTAGTTCACTTAGTCTCTGCCCAAGGTCATACAGCAATTCAACCACATGAGATGCTAAAGCAGGATGATTGCTTGAGCCCAGGAGTTTGAGGCTACAGTGAGCTATGATCACACCACTGCACTCCAGAGTGACACTGCACTCCTGGGTGACAGAGCAAGTCCCTGGTTGAAAAAAAAAAAAAAAAGTTCAAACCCAGGCCTTTCGGTTCTGAAATCTATTGTGTTTGTGAGGCCCTCCTTGTCTCTTTAAAGTTGAGAAGGAGGCTGACAGTAAGACTGAACAGGAGGAGTCTTAGCTATATAAAGCTAATAACCTACATTTTCTCACCTCCAACGGAAGCTAGAAAGAGAAACGCTCAGTTTACTCAAGTTTATAGCAAGGAGGATAGAGGCTAGACATTTGGGATGATCTTGCTGACAAAGTTGTGAATCACCAACTGGAAGAGCTGTGGCTTTGGGGGCCTGGGAGATCTCTAACAACAGGACTAATACCAATGAGTCTGAGTTGGGGTGGGGCAGCCCTGTGCAAAGGAAGTGGGACTGATGAGATCATCAAGACTGCAGACTGGAAAGAACCCAAATAGGTAATCTGGTCCAGCCCTCTGCCTCTGGGTAGATTTGTTCTGGAACCAGACAGATGAGAATCTCTCTTGCTTTTCAAGGTCTTCGGGGGAAGAGATTCCTCAGCCTTCTTCCTTGGTCATTCTAGAATAGGTTCTCATAGCTCACTATCAGGAAGTTCTTTCTTTTGGCTGACTAAAATTTCTCCTGCTGCCATTTAAGCCTTTTGTGGCAAAGTAGGAAAGTTTTTGGCTTACTTTGGGTCACTTGCTTCACTAAGCAGGGAGGAATGGTAGCACCCCTTATTTGCTGATGGGAATCACCACCTCCCAGGGGAAGACAAGGTCAGCAGCTGAGACTCCCCCCCTATAATGGATTCCACTCAGCTGTCCAGGATCCTCTGCCATGCATGACCCCAGGTGCCTTATGCCTTTAGCAACACAGGCCTGGACTCCACATGACCCCACCTCCATGCCGTTGTCTGTGCTCTCCCTTACACTCAGCCTGCAAGGCCTTTCTTGCTGGTTTTCAGCTTACTGCAGTCCAACCCATCCTTCAAGACTCAATCAAATCTCACTTTCTCAGGGGAAATCTTCCCTCATTTTTTAAGTTAGAGAAAATCATTCCCTTCTCCCTTTCTGTTTTGTGTTTATTTCACTTTTCCTGATGTCAGAAGTAGTACTGGGTTGTGGGCCAAAAGGTTGAATGTTGGCAATTTCATACGGATCAACTCAAATTGTCTGCTCCCCCTCTGCTCCTGCTCTGCTCCTAGACTGTAGGGACTGTATTGTACTCATCTTTGTGTACCTTCCACACCCATGGCTTCCCTTCCCTTGTGTCCAAGTGCACAGAATGCTGCCTTGTCACCAAAGGAGCCAAAGCATGTTTATTGAATTTGTTGAATAGTCTGATAATAAAATGATAATATTTGGATGGGCCTTTACCAAAATCCATTCACACATTTTATCTCAGTTAATCCTTACAAAACCACACTGTGAGAAAAGTCTTATTTCCCTGTTTGGAGAATGGGGAAACTGAGGTGTGATAAAGTTACTTGCCTAGGTAACATGCAGCCATTGTGACTCAGATCCATCCCTTAACAAGTTTGGGTAAATTGGCCAGAATCTGGAGAGAATACAGAAATATCTCCAGGATTTCTGTAACACAGAGACAGTCTGCTGCCTGACTTCTGCCTTATTCAGTCTGCCCAGAGGCCAGTCTACATTGTTTGCCTCAAGCCTTCTCTGCGGGGAATGCCTGACCAGTGATTGGGGAACTTGGGGTCAGAAGATGGGGGGGTCACTTGGCAGTGTGAAGACTCTTCCACCAACTTCCCAACTGCACTTCCTCTATTTTCCTCCTGGCCTGGCCTATCTAGAATAACAGACAAGCCCTCAGTTAGGGCACTTCTGAGCCCTGGAGGCTCAGGGTCTAGCCCAAAGCAGAGTTGCCAAAGCTACTTCTCAAAGAAGGTGATCTCCATACAAGTTCACCTCCAAACACCTAAAGGAGTCATATTTTCCTTCTATCTCAGCGTTTCCCCAAATAATAGTGCTCATATTGCTGGTATTGAGACGTTTTTAAGGGGTACATAAATGAAGATTTATATGTCAGTAGTGATAAATTCATTGTAATGTTTATTAAGAAATGCAACCAGCACATGATTTCATGGATAACATTGCTTAGTATGACACTAAGGTGAGTATGTATTAAAGGTCTTATTTTTTTCCAGAAGTGATCCATTAAAAAAAAAATCAGCAGCCAAATAAGGAGATGGGATGAGACTGGCAGAATTTATGATGCCGAGATGTAAACAACTGTTATTTGGGATTGTGCTCTTTTCATGTACCTGGACGGACCCAGTCATAGGGTTTTGAGTGGAGGGACCTGCACATGTGGTGCAGGTGGGGCAGCCTGAGGGAGGAGGACTTGTGCACTCAAGTGGACTTGGCTTGCTACCGTAGCCCAAGCCTCTTTCTAGAAAGTTCTTTCCTTGCCTGGGGACTGAATGTAATCTCCCAAAGGAGCTGCACCTTATTCACTTCTGTATCCCCAGTACCTAGCAGAGGACCTGGAACATAATAAGTGCTCAATAAATATTAGTTAAGTTTATAAATGAGTTTTGGTTTCCTCCTTCCTCAGGTACAGTACGAAGAGTAATTCCTACCAAAAAAAGATGTTATATGGATGGAATGAAGTATTTCAAAGCGTGTCACATTGGGCCAAGCATATAGTGGGCCCTGGATCAATGGGAAGTGTTGTGATTACTGCAGTGATTGTGAAGGGAGAGTATGAGCTGAGCTGCAGATGAGGCAAGGCCCTAGCACCTCAGCTTGCAGCTGAACCTTGGGCTTTGTTAGGCCGATACATACACTCATGTCCTCACTCACACTGGAGATGAGCAGAAGTGCTCATCTGTTTGCACCTCCTGCTGAAGGCAGGGCCAGGATTGCCTCTCTAAGAGCTCCCTCTTCCCAGTCTGGTCCAGGCACCAGTGCTAAGCCTCCTCAGTCGTGTGCTTTCCCAGACACCTGAGGGTCATCCCTGTGGCCCCCTCCTCTGCTAGATCCCCCAGCGGGTTTGAATTCCTTCATCACGTGTCCTGCTGGTATTGGCGTGGCCAGAGTAAAGGGCGATGGATCTCAGGCTGAGTAAGGAGGCGGAGTGGAGTGGAGTGATGAGGAGCCCCCACACACACATCTTGGGGGGCCAACAGCAGCAGACCTGCCTCGGAGGTCGGAAAACCCCCTGTGGCCCTAGGAGCACAAAAGAGATCTGTTTCTGTGTCTAATGCAACAGGTCCTTTTTGGGGTGTGAGGTCTGACTGTTTCAGGGCATGCAGAACCTGAGAGGGGCCAGCTCCCACAGAAAAAGGGGCTGTGTGCAACTGTTTACAGGTACCTCACATTATAGACACAGGCACGGCCCCAGAATGTTAGAGCTGGTCCCGTGGTTCCTGACCCTGGCTATATCTGAACCACCCCAGGAGCATGTTAAAGATACAGACTTTCAGGCCCAAGATCACCAGGAGGAGGGGTTGTTCTGGAGTAGTTCTGATTCTGCCAAATTTGTAAACTTCTGCTATAGTTCACTCTTTTAAAAAAGATTGAAATATAATTCATATGCCATAAAATTCACACTTTAAAAGTGCACAACTCTGTGGTTTTTAGTATGTGCAACCATTATCACTATCTAATTCCAGAGCTTTTCATCACCCCGAAAGAAACCTTGTATCTATTAGTAGCCACTTCCTGTTCCCCTTTACCCAGGGGCCCCTATCAACCCCTAATCTGTTTTCTGTCTCCATGGATTTGCCGATTATGAACACTTCGTATAAATGGAATCATAAAATGTGTGCCCTTTTGTATATGGCTTCTTTCACTCAGCATAATGTTTTCAATGTTCATGCATGTTCTAGCCTGGATCAGTACTTCATTCCTTTTTATTGCCACATGGTATTCCATTGTGTGGATATACAGCATTTTGTCTATCCATTAACTAATTGGTGGACTTTTGAGTCATCTCCACCTGTTGACTATTGTGAACAATGCTTCTATGAACCTTCACTTACAAGTTTTTGCATGGACATGTGTTTTTGTTTCTCTTAGGTATATACCTAGGAGTGGAATTGCTAGGTCTATGGTAAAAATGCCAGACTGTTTGCCATAGTGGCTGCTCCGTTTTACATTTCCACCTGAGGGTTCTCATTTATTTATTATCTTTTTTTTCTTTTCTTTTCTATTCTTTTTTTTTTTTTTTTTGAGAGAGAAAGAGTCTCACTCTGTTGCCCTATGCTAGAGTGCCATGGTATTAAAGCTCACAGCAACCTCAAATTACTGGGCTCAAGGGATCCTTTTGCCTCAGTCTGCAGAATAACTGGGACTACAGGTGCCTGCCAGAACACTGGGTTAGTTTTTCTTTTCTTTCTTTTTTTTTTGCAGTTTTTGGCCGAGGGCTGGGTTTGAAGCCACCACCTCCAGCATATGGGGTCAGCACCTTCAGGCGCCGCCCTAGTTTTTCTATTTTTTTAGTAGAGACAGGGTCTCACTGTTGCTTAGGCTGGTCTCAAACTCTTGACCTCAAGGTATCCACCCACCTCTGCCTCCCAGAGTCCTGGGATTATAGGCGTGAGCCACCTCACCTAGCCCATTTCTCTACATCTGTGACAACATTTTTTTGTTTTCTGAGTTTTTTAAAAAAACTTCTAAAGCTGAACATGGTGGCTCATCCTGTAATCCCAGCAATCTGGGAGTCCAAGGCAGGTAGAGTGCTTGAGCTCAGGAGCTTGAGACCAGCCTGAGCAAGAGTGGGACACCATCTTTACTAAAAGTAAAAAAAGCAGTCAGGCATTGTGGTGGGCCCCTGAAGTCCCAGATACTTGGGAGGCTGAGGCAAGAGGATTGCTTGAGCCCAGGAGTTTGAGGTTGCTGTGCTACAATGACATGGCACTCTATAGAGGGTAACTTAATAAGACTCCGTCTGAAAAAAAAAAAAAAAAGTCTGGTCATCTTTAGTGGGTATGATGTGTGTCTCACCGTGGATTTGATTTACATTTCCTTCATGACTATGATGTTGAGCATATCTTCTTTGGAGAAATGTCTACTTCTCCAAATTTCTCTTACTCATTTCAAAAAATTGGGTTATTTGTTATTTATTTATTTATTTTGTAGACAAAGCCTCACTTTCTTGCCCCTGGTAGAGTGCTGTGGCATAATAGCTCACAGCAAACTCAGACTCTTGGGCTCAAGCAATTCTCTTGTCTCAGCCTCCCAAGTACCTGGGACTACAGACACCTGCCGCAACACCCAGTTGAGCATTTAAGCCTGTTTTTTACAGGTAAGGTCTCACTCTTGTTCAGGCTAGGCTTGAACTCATGAGCTCAAGCAATCTGCTGGCCTCAGCTCCCCAGAGTGTTGGGATTATAGGTATGAGCCACCATGCCCGGCCTTAGTTTTTATTCTTGAGTTGTAAGAGTTCTTTATACATTGTGGTTACTGGACCTTTATTAGATGTATGATTGGCAAATATTATCACCTATTCTGTGAATTGTTTTTTTCATTTTCTTGATGTGTAGTTTACTCTCTTTTTTTTTTCAGTTTTGGCCAGGGCCAGGCTTGAACCTGCTACCTCCGGTATATGGGGCTAGCGCCCTACTCCTTGAGCCACAGGCATTGTCCTGTAGTTTACTCTTAACTTTCTTCTTACAGATAAAGAAACTGAGGCTCAGAGAGAAAACTGGCTTGCCTGATGTCACATTCAGTGAGAATCAGTAGCAGAAAGCTCTATTTATCCACATTGGGAGCATGGAGAGGTGGGCTGGGAGGGTGGGGCAAATCAGGGGCATGGATAATTTAAACCAGCTTTTAGCCCACCAACTATTTCTCTTTGCCTTTGGCCTGCATGATCCCACTTTTAGCAGATAGCTTCTCTTGATATGTACTGCTCAAGCCACTTCTAACGTTAGATTATTTTCAGGAGAGTCCATCAATGATTGGTTAGAGAAAGTAGCCCAGGATTAAATCTTTTCTAGGGATAAGCTACATGAGGATAATCAATAATCTATGACAGCATGCATCTGCAAGTTTTTCTGTGGTACATGATGGTCCACAGAGGACTCAGAGAGGGCCTAGAATACCTGAGCAATACCTGAGTTTAGGGACAATGAGGAGCCCTACGTGCAGCATGAGTATACCTTTGTGTTCAGAACTGCATCTTTCATGTTTCAAACTCAAAACAAGGCAAGGATTTTCCTTTTTTGCTTCTTCATGTCAAACATTTGCCAAGCTATTGTTAAACCCATGATGAAAAAAAAAATTTTTTTTGAGACAGAGCCTCAAGCTATCCCCCTGGGTAGAGTGCCATGGCCTCACAGCTCACAGCAACCTCCAACTCCTGGGCTCAAGCGAGTCTCCTGCCTCTGCCTCCCAAGTAGCTGGGACTACAGGCGCCCGCCACAGCACCGGCCATTTTTTTTTGGTTGCAGCCATCATTGTTGTTTGGCAGGTCCGGGTTGGATTCGAATCCGCCACCTTAGGTGTATGTGGCTGGCGCCTTAGCCGCTTGAACCACAGGCGCCGAGCCCCATGATGAAAATTAATCAAAACTTACACAAGAATATATAGACATATTGGTTTGGACAACAGGCAAAGACAATTAGCCAATTTTGTGGATTATCCCTTTGTTTATACCTCATTGCGAGAGTTAACTACGATTTTAAATAATTCTCAACATTTGAGCAAATTATCAACTTGCTTTGTTGTTGCTTGGGGTGACAACTTACATAGATAGCTTAAGAAGGTGGCAGAGCCAGGTGCAGGGGCTCATACCTATAATTGCAGCACTTTGGGAGTCCAAGGCAGGAGGATCCTTGGACGCCAGGAGTTTAAGGCCAGCATGGGCAATGTGTGAGACCCCATCTCTACAAAACATTTAAAAATTAGCCAAGCATGGGTGGCACATGCTTATAGTCCCATCTACTTGTGAATCTGAGGCAGAGGAAGACTTGAACCTAGGAGTTCAAGGTTGCAATGAGCTGTCATTGTGCCAATGAATTACAGCCTAAGTGACAAAGTAAGACCTTGTCTCAAAAATATTAAAAAAAAAAAAAGGTTGCAGGTCTTATAGTATGGTCATATATATATTGAAAGTGAATTATTCTAGGTGTTAGGGCCACTTTTGTAAAATGTAGGGTTGGGCTGCATAAAAAGCTAAATAAGTGGTTTTAGGCTTCATTTTTTGGTGGTATTATACTTTCTCTAGGCAAAATCTCATCTGGAACTCTAGTAAAAATAAGAGACCGAGTAGAACTGGTCTGGGATGGAGGCTCTGCCCTTAAACATACTATGGGGTATAGGTACCCCATAGCCCCTCTGAATTCCTCAAAGCAGAGCTAGAAAGGCTAAAAACACAGCAGGGCCTTGCCCTTGATGTTACAGATCCATGTTGGTGGGCCTGATCTCAGCTCCTTCTGCTGGATCAGGAAAAAGTACGGGTTGGAGACTGCTTAGATGCCACACTACATCACAGAGCTGAGCATCTCCCACTCCCTCCTCCTCCAATTCTCCTTCTCTCCCCTGCTCTATTACTCCAGGGTTTCTGGTGGCCTAAGCAGACTTCAGACAAAAGAGCCTCTAGGCCCAATCTCCCTCCCAGACCAGAGGGAGCTTGGAGCCCCTTTGCCCTTGCTTACATAGAGGGAGAGCCCACTGGAAGAGGCCAAAGGTTCAGGAGGATGCTGGCTTAGTTGTCCAGAATTTCAGGGCCAACTATTGGTACTCTTTGGATGAAGGAGGTTCAGAAGGAGCCCAAGAGGGGAACCAGGTAGAGGGGACTTTAATTGGAGACAAGGGTCACCTTTGTCTCATTTTGCTCCCTACCAGGCTTGAAGAGAAATCCTAGCAGCCTATAAACAAGGGTAGGGAAAGGTAGGATGCAAGAAGAGTATAGAAGCAGGGTAGGAACTAAAGAAAGCAGGCATGGGGAGACAGGAGTCCCATTTCATGGTATGCAGAAGGGCTGGTCAGCAGCAGGAGCATATGGACGGGGCTAGAGCCTAACTGCAGGGTCCAAGTGGCTAAATGAGTTGGAGGATTGCCTGGTCCTCAAACCCACATCCTCTCTTCAATCCACAAAAAGGGAACTCCCAAGCTAATGCCCATTTCCCTGCCCACTAGGAGGAACATGAGCCGGTGGGGAGGTGAGGAGGGTGGGAGGGTGAGGGAGGTGGGAGGGGTGCAGGGTGGGGAGTGGCTGGGGAATGTTTTGCCGTTTTCCAAATGGAGAAAAGTGAGGCCCAGGGAGGGGAAAGATTTGGTCAGTTGGTCACAGTGCTTGGAGTAAGAGTGAGCTCCCTAGCAGCAGTAGGGGTGAGAGGTGAGGTTCTGCTGAGCAGGTTGAGACTCTTGACCACCAGCTCTTTATTTAGCTTTGGATCTGAAATAGCTAAAATGATCCAAATTCCACAAATGGAAAGTGTTTCTTTGGTGAGACTCCTCTATTGCTAGTCCAGCAACCAGGTGTGGGCGGACCCACCAAGGGAAGATTGGCATACAGTCCAAGAAGCCACTTGGTGGCGCTGTCTCTCCATCCAAGTTGTTGAGGCGGGTTTCAGATGCCAGGGCAAAGAAGTCACCTCCATTCATGCCCCATCCTGCCAGGCCCTTAACAAAGGCTGCTTGGGTTAGGTCAAGGAAAACCAGTTTTGACAAAAACTCCAGGTCTTCTGTGGCACGTGGGTGGAAAATGGGGATCCAGACAGGCGGGGCAATTGTATTGGGCCCCGTGGGCTGCCTTGTTTCCCCACTGCTCTTGGAGCTGAGAAGCTCCAGATGTCCCCAACCTTGAGATGAGGGAGAAGAGTTCTCCCCATTTCATGGGCGAACAGACTGAGGCCTAAAAAATTAAGGACCCAAAGATGAGCCGTTTTAGTGGACTAGGAAGCATCTTTCCCCAAAACTTATGTTTCAAAGTGAGCCCCTTTATGGCTGGGCCAAAGCCTCTACCAGAAGTGGGCTTTAGAAATGCTAATGCATGCATGAGTGACAGTCCGGGGACAATGGAGGAGAGCACCGTGAAAGGAGCTGCGAGGCCGGACTCCCCGCGTGGGAGCCGAGTGGGGGAGGTTGCGAAGGGGCGAGGCCATCTGCAGCTCAGAGGACCGAGCCTGGGCTAATTGGAAGGGGGCTGACGCTCCGGAGCAGGAAGGGGGAGTGGGTTACCTGCGGGGCGGGGCTCGGGGAGAGCAGCAGTGGCCAGATGAGCTCTGCGAGCGACCTGCTGGCCTGGGGACCCAGAGCTAAATGGCAGGAAGCTGAAGGTTTGGGGCATTTCTCTCTAGGCTGGGGTTGAAAGCGAGCCCAGAATTAAGAAAGGCAGCAGCAGGTACCTTGCAATAGTGTGAAGGGGGACAGAGAGCTCATTCCTCATTACAAGGTGGTTAAGAGGCTGCTGTCCAACCAGACTGCTGGAAATTTTTTCCCTGCTCCTTCACTTACTTGCAATGTGATTCCCAGCATCAATCAAATTGGAATAAGAGCATCTGCCTCATAGGAGCCTTGGGAAGATTCAAAGAGATAATGCAGGTAAACTGCTTGAGAAAAGTGTATAACAAATGCCCAATAATGGTGAGCCTTTGTTGTTCATTTGATAGTGATTCATGCCAACTGTGAGCCTTGGGCTTGGCTCACTGGCACTGTGGTTCAGAGGTTGTTGGCCCACACAGTGGGCCTGGCTGAGGGAAAGAGGAAGGGGCTCCATCCACCCCTGGCTCTGGTCTGAGGAAAAGCTGCAGGCCTGGGATGTGGACAGAAGAGCCTACTGGCTGTGTGGGAGGGCCCCTGAGATGCTGCTTGCTGGCCCTTGGGTTCTGGGGCAGAGATGCAGCAGCCCCAGGAGTGGTTGTGTGATGAGGGGCAACTTGGTCAACTCAGGGGAGCCCAGCCTCAAACTCAGGCTTCTCTGGTAGAGTTAGTCAGAAGGCCAGAGAAGGGGTCCCATATAAACTCCAGAATCGTCACCTGCAACTTGATGTGTGCAAAGCAACCCATTTTGTAAGTAAGAAGAAAATATTACAGTATATACTTTGTGTATTTTTTACCTCATTCTTTCATAATTTTGACATTCAACATATCATTTGTGATATGCATAATCAGTTATTAATATTAAAGTAATGCAAGTATAGTAGTAACAGCAGCACATATACACTCACTCTGTCTCAAATCCTGCCGGTATTAACTCAGAAGATCCTTACAACATCATATAGAGCAGTGGTTCTCAACCTGTGGGTCGCAACTCAAAGGAACTGTATTAAAGGGCTGTGGTGTCAGGAAGGTTGAGAACCACTGATGTAGAGGAAGTAGTATTATTATACTATCTCCACTTTCTACAGAGGGCATCTAAGGTACAGATCAGGTCACCTGCCCAGTGGAAAAGCTAGGATGCAAACTCACACAGGCTGGCCCCAGAATCCGTGTTTTTAACCACTAACCATTATGTATAAATAAATCCCTGTGAATATAATTGAATTAGTGTACTCAAAATGCTCTAGTGGTAAGAGTCCATGATTTAAAAAGTTTGATGACTGTTGCCCTTTTAAGGGCATTAGCTTTGGAAGGACCCTTAAAGACGTTCAATGTATGAATGGAATCAGTGAAGCCCAGAGAGGAACAGGGCTTTATCCTACATCACACAGCAAGTTAATGGCAGTGTTGGGCAACTAGTCTCGACATTCTGCCTCCTCAAATTAAAATTAACAACTCAGTTGCTCCCACATTCCCCTGTCTCCCACCCCCATGACTCCACACTCCCCAGAATTCTACTCCTGCTCTTCCTATCTTTCTCAACCCCAGATGCAGACAGAGAGCTGCTTTGGGTTTGTAAGGGTGGCCTTTTGGACTTTGGCCAGGATCCTCCTGGTAACCCGTTGGTCCAAGCCTAGGATAGCTACTGTACTGTGGGAAGCAGACTGGGAGGGTAGGACTTACACAGATGACACGAAGGCAAGCAGCTCAGGAAGTGAGGGCTGTAAACCCCCCATGATCTCCATGCACCATACTCCTAGGTAGAAAGAGAGATACACAGAGAAATAGACAGACACAGAGCTATAGATGCTCGGTAAAGAGATACACATACATGGCTGGGCACTTCCTGGACAGCCCTTGTAAATCATAGATAGTTACTTAGATATAGAGGTATTTAGTTAGATGCATAGATAAAAGGATACAGAGCTAAAAATACGTAGAAATCCATAAATACATACAGTTACACAGTCACAGAGATTACTATGTAGATACATAAAAATTATTAAGATAGAAGCATAGAAAAATTCTGTAATTTTTTTCATACTTATGTAAAAAGTGTGAATAAAAGTCTTGTTAGAAAGCTTGGCTATTTAAAGTAACAGAGCAGGATTCCCCCTTTGGGATAGAAAGATGTGTCACCTAGGACTCAGGATGCACAGAATCGGCTACTCTGTCAGGCTCTGAAGCTGTCAATCTCATGCCCATGGGATGAGTAGGGCCCCTCTGCACCACCACCAGGCAATGAGATGGCCTCTCTTGCCCCATTCCTCTGTGAGAAGCTCCTGTCTATCACATTCTTCCCTGAATAGAGCTGATTGCTGCCTCCATGTGGCTGCCTGCCATGGGTCCCATCTCTGCTCCCTGGGACCACCAGACTTCAGTTTGCTCCCTCTACCCAGTGACAGCTCTTGTAGGTGTGAAGGCAGAGTCCACCTCCCCCTGGGTCTCCTCTTGGCTTTTCTCATCTGGGACACTACTGGAAGCCTATCTCTTCCCAAAGACACAGCAGGGAAGAGGTTTGGTGGCCTGGGCCAGGTCTTTCCTAAGGTCCCTCTGGCCTCAGGCACATGTTCCAAGGCTTTGACCCATGAAGCTGGCACATTTGCCCTTGGGAGCCATTCCCTCACCTCTGAAGCAATTTGTAGGGTTACAGGTTAGCTAGGGAAGAAAGCTCTTCAGAAACCTCAAAGCCACCAGGATGGAGACAAAGGAAAATGAAGCTCATGGAGCAGTTCTTTGTCTCCAACTTTGCCTCTGCCTCTGGCTTGGTGTCTCTGAGTCTCTCTTTTCTGTCTCCCCATTTCTCTTATATTTGTTTCTCTGTTCCTATCTCTGTTTCTCTCTGTTTTTGTTTTTGTTTTTGTTTTTTTGAGACAGTCTTATGCTGTCCCCCTAGGTAGAGTGTCATGGTGTCGTAGCTTATACCAACCTCAAACTCTTGGGCGCAAGTGATCCTCTTGCCTCAGCTTTTCTATTTTTAGTAGACATGGGATCTTGCTCTTGCACAGGCTGGTCTCAAACTCCTGAGCTTAAGCAATCCCCATGCTTCAGCATCCCAGAGTGCTAGGATTACAAACATGAGCCACCACACCAGTTTTCTGTTTATCTCTTTGCCTTCCTTTCTCTGTCATTGTTCTTGTTCCCTCCCTCCCACTTTTCTTTTCTCCTTGTCTTTTGTCCCCTCTTTCCCCTCTCTACCCATGCCCTGAATTTTCTCTTGGCTTTTTTGTTTCTGTCTTTAACTTCGAGAACTTGCACAGATATTCTGATGGGGAGAGCTGAGCAGAGGACAAACATCCGTGGGTCTGTAGTGATTATAATAAACATACACAGAGAGGGACATAGGGATAGGATACTCCCACCCTTCTTTCACAGGCCCTCTTACAGCATCTCTCATACAAGGGTCTTATTTGACTCTGAGACAGCTGTCCTTTTGCAGAACAGCTCAACCTGATAGCCCTTTTCTGAAGTGGACTGAAATCTCTGTCCCCATGGCATCTACCCACAGGCCCTAACTGTGGTCCTTGGGATCACCCAGATCACCCCAGCTACCTCTGCCCCTTAGAAGTCCTTCTGAGGTCTCCCTTAAGAATCAAGATTCTTTTCTGCCTGCATCCTCTCAATATGGGTTCTCAGGAAAGAATTAGAGGCCCTCCAGCCCAGGGTAGTTGTACTGAATGCTGGGAGAGGGCAAACTTAGGAGGGAGTCAGTAAGGGCATCAGTAATATTCCAGCAAGGAGTTTCTGGTCACAAATGAAGCCCCACCAGGATTTCTGAGAAACTCAGTCTGAGACAGGGTTGGGGAAATGGAAGCTGGCCCAGCCTGAGGAAATAGGGAAGACAGGAAGGAAACGGGAAGCAGGCCATGGCAGTAGGCAGGCTGGCCCATCCCTGCCCAGGAGACCAAGTCCTTGACAGGTCCTTCCTCGAGTGCCCAGGGAACTGGGCAGATGGAGTCAGACAGCAGATAGGTCAGCCCTGGGGGAACATAGAAGACTGGTGGCACCAGGAAGGGAGGCACACAGCTGAATACAGGGCCTGGGGAGCAGCCACATATCCCTTTGATAGTATGCATGAGGTCTTGAGATCCTGCCAGCCTCAATTCCTCAGCCTGCACTGAACCAGGAAGGGGCCTGGCCTTGCCAGACCAGTTCTACATTTACCCCTCAGTTTCCATCAGAGGTGCCACTCTTGCAACTGCCTATAGAAGATTCCACCCAGGCCCTGGCCTTAGGGGCTTGTGAACTCCTTGGAGTGACAGGGGTCTCTTCTATGTTTCAAGCCCTCAAAGGGAGATTACTGGCCTCCCTGGAACAATTCCCAGAAGCCAACCAGGATCCTTCATGGTGCAGCTGTTGCTCTGGCCCTACCCTTAGTGGATTTTGCCATTTGCTGCACATTTAGTGAGCGCCTTCCTCCTCCGTGCCTGGCCCTGTGCACAGCTTTTTGCATACCTATCACAAATGAAAGAGTTAACACCATGTGCCCTGCTAGAAGCCCTGCCCCCCTTCTGGCATCCCCCTGCACCTCTTAGGCAGCTGGAGTCATGTTCCCTAAGGCAGCACTTGGCAGAAAGGGGCCTGCTCTGCCCAGCTGGCCACATGTCCCTTCCCTCTCCCTCCCCTCTCTGTTCCTCATGCAAGTGTCAGGAAACAGGATCCAAGGAGAAAGCAGGCACCTGTTTCTGAAGTTCTTGACAGTCCTCTTCTTCCCTGCCTCAGACCCTGGGCCTGCTGGTGCCCCTAGGGCCTGATGGGAAAGAAAGGCCCCCAAAGCACTGGCCACCTCCTTCTACTTGTGTCTTTATTTGGCCTGCCACATTTGGTCAATGCTGTCAAGAAAGAAGAAGCAGTAGAATGTAGTGGTTAACACCACAGACTCCAGAGCCAGATTGCCTGGCCTGGGCCACATAACAGCTTTGTGAGTCTTAATTTTAAGATGCCCCATTTATAAAGTGGGCATCATAATAGTACCCACTTCATTGGGATGCTGTGTAAAGTATTCATAATAGCATATGAGATGTAGTAAATAAATAATTGTTAAGTAAATTCAGCTTCTGCTCCCTGGGGTCTCACCAATGCCTACCCTCCTGGTTTCCCCAGTTTCTGCACTCATTGTGACTGGACAGGCGTGGGAACCCTGCCCTTGGTTCCTGTCATGGCCCCCTTGATCACTGCCCTCACTCTCCTGAGGCTAGACCCTAGCCTGGCGCTCAGCCACCCTCAGGGCATGCTGAAGGGCCTGTGTGGGAATAGCCTCCCTCCACTTGCAGCTCTGTAAGGGCCTCCCCAGGAGGTCTCTTGCTTCCCCCTCACCAGAGTGGGGCGGCTGCTCTGCCTCTTTAAGGCCCTAACTAGGTCATTGCCCAGCTGAACACCCCCTCACATTCCCCTCACACTAAACAATCTGATCTGATCGCTGGTGATGAGGTCAATTTCACATGGCTTTGTTCCTGCAGTGAGCTTGTCACGACCAATCATTTCCGAGTGAGGAGCCCATAATCCCGCGCTGGCTCTCTCGCCCCCAGAGGCCATGGCCTCTTTCTTGCTCACCAATGTGAGGTCCCCAAGGGCCGGCTCAGCACAAGTTTCCTCATGGCCTCTGTGTGCCCTCTCAGTCTTCCTGGCTTGAGTGGGAGGGGGCTTGGTTTGGGGTCAATGATGGGGTTGCCAAGAGGGAGCGGAATGGGTGCCAGGTAATCTGGGGAGAAGTTAGTGTCTAGAGAAGAAGGTAGGTGGGTATGGGAAGAGGGCAGTAGCGGTATGCATTCCTGATCCCTGGCCTCACACATCTTGTGGATGAGTCCTTCCTTTGGGTGACCCAGAATGGAGCCTCATGTCTTAGGTACCAGGAGCACAGTCAGGGGCTTGTGAGAAACTATGAACATAAACTGCCCCCCACCTACCAGTTTCTTACCTGCCTCTTGTGTAGAATAGAAGAATCTAGTGAGGGGGGGACACATGAGCTCCCATGCCGTGTATGGGCCAGTTACAGTGTGGTCACAACTAGAGACAAAGGCACACTACTAGGAATGAAGGTAAGGATTTCATTTTTGGTCCCACTGTTAACTAACTGTGTGCCTTTGGCCAAGCCCCATGTCTTTGAGCCTCAGTTTCCCCAGACGTACCATAAGAGTCTTGTGTCAGAGCAAGCCGATGCTTCCTTTCAGTATAGAACATTTGTGAGGTTTTGAGGGAGGAGGGTTGGGATATGGAGGGGCAAGGCAGGAGGTAGATATTTTACTCCCTCTCTGTCTCCCACAGGAGATTGCAGGACTCCCCACAGAGTGGGTGTCAGTTATGTTTGTTTTTTATGGGGATAAAAAACATCATGCCAGAGGAAATTAGCATTTCTTTTTGCTTCTGTATCCTTCTTGCATGACAGGACTCATCCCATCTGTCTGAGCCCCAAGGAATGGACAAGAAGAGCAGAAAGAGGGTAGGGGGCACCCAAATGGGCCCTTCCTCGAGGTGCTGGCTTCTGAGCAGGGACTGGGTGGGGAAGAGAGGAACAGGGCAGCTCGGGGCTGCTTGCTGGCATCTGGGCCCCAGGTGGGTTTTGCAGCTGGGAGAGAATAGGGAAGGGAGTGTGTCAGGCTCTGGGCAGGGAGTTTTTGATGTGTCATCTTGTTGTCTCATTTAGTCCTCACATTACCATAGAGACAATGGACTGTTCCTGCATTTTCCAGATGAAGACATGAAAATCTTGGGAGTGGCTGGTCTCAGGAGTGAGAGACAAGAATAAGATGGGCAGAAAAGCACTTGAGGTGAGATTTAGAACATGGCAGTTCATGGAGTCCCTGAAGAGAACTCCTCTTTAGGGAACTGATGTCTGGGAAAGCAGGACTCAAGGGCCTGGCCTATCCCAAGCCCTAGTGACAGTGTTAGGTAAAGCAGGTAAGCTTTGGAATTAGTCTCGGTGTTCCACTTCCTTGCAGTGTGACTTTGGGCAAGCCATTTACCTCTCTGAGCCTAAGTTTTCTCCCCAGTCCAATAGAGGTAAATGATCTTGACCTCATACAGCAGTTGTAAGGAGTCAGGGAGATGATGGGTGAAAATGTAACAGATGCCAAGTAAATGTTCTTTCTTATTCCAGTCCATTGGCAAGTCCTGCCATCTTTACCTCTAAATAAATCCCAGCTGTAACCTCTTCACACCTCCACTGCTGCTATTCTTATCTAGGCCACTCTCATCTCTTGCCTTGATTAGCAGCATCCTCACAGTCTCTTGGCTTTTAGTCTTGTCTGTTCCCAAATGTTACTCACACAAACGTGGAGTGATCTATCACAATCCCAAGTCTGTCATATTACTCCATGTTGAGAAACCTCCCAGGGCTTCCCATGTCACTCAGAGGAAAATGTGAAGTCCTTACCTGCCATCCGCAAGGCTATCAACATTTTGGCCCCTGCTAACACCTCTGGCTTCATCTGGGATCACTTTCCCCTGACTTATTTTGTTTCATGTACACGTGCCTCTTCTGTGCCTTGAACATACTAACTGCTTCCTGCCTTAGGACCTTTGTATTTGCTCTTCCCTTTGTCTGTAACTCACTTCCCCATTTCTTATTATGACCAAGTCTGTCCTACTTTAGTTCAGATGTCAATTGCTTAGAGGACCTTTCCTCTCTGTAAAGGTTTCTTGATTCTACGTCCTCATCATCTGGGAATCTTCCTGATGTATAACCTGTAGCTATGCTGTAGTCACTTAGCCTTATTCCTTTGGGATTAAAAAAAAACATTAAAATTAGAGTCCCTTTAAGAATTCATTACTCTGGGTGGCACCTGTGGCTAAAGGAGTAGGGCACCGGCCCCATATGCTGGAGGTGGCGGGTTCAAACCCATCCCTGGCCAAAAAACTGCAACAACAACAACAAAAAAGAATTCCTTACCCAATTTTGAGGCCAAGCACTTACACACAGGTGTTCTCACCAAGTCTTCATATTATATCATTTACTTTTTGTAATAGCCCTGTGAAGTAGGGACTCCTATCTCCATTGTACAGATGAAGAAACTGTGTGCTGTGTGCTGGGTTATTATGGCCAGACTCAGAAAGAATAGGTGACTTGGCCAAGATCACAAAGCTGGTCACCTGGTGGTCTGATTTCAGGGCCTGTTTTCTATCCCCAACATTAGAGCAGACCCCTTGCATATACATAGCAGTATTCCCAGGGGACCCATAATGTGCTGCTTTGAGTGTTTACTGAATACCCTTAAAGTTGACTCTAAGATTTCTCTTCTTCATGCTCCCTCTGACTACCTCTGACTCCATCCTCCCTTATGTATCTGTTTCCTGCATTAAAAGGAGATCCCCCTTCCCTGGCCAGTTTCTGCTTGCTCCTGGGGGAAGAGATTCTACCTGCTTCCCTGTCCCCTATACTGACTACCCTGATGCTACTGTTAAATCGCATTTGTCTGGTCAAAATTCTCAAGGGAATCTCCTCTGAGATTCTAGGCTGCCCACATGGGACTGGAGAAAGCGTAGACCCATAGCTCACCCTGATACCAGGAGGATCTGACAGACTAAAGTCCCTGTGAGTATAGGCCTTGGAGATAACTGCAATATTTGGCTTGGGACCTGCATGATGGGTAGGGACTTATTATATGGAGCTGGAGCAGAGGATGACAGAATAGCACAGGCAAAGGCCTGGAGGTGGAAGATGGAGGTGAGCAACTGGGTATGGCAGGAGCTCAGGGGGAAGCTGAAGAGAAAACATAAGAGTTAAGGAGGAAGAGCACAGTTGGGTCCAGGCCTTCTCTCAGCTCCCTAGCCACCTCAGGCTATCAGCCATCCATCTTTTTCTCAGTTCCCTATAGACAAAGTGGGTAAGTAGATCTGCTGGGCGGCTGTGTGCTGGGTTATTATGGCCAGAGTAGTATGAGTTGGGCTCCAGAGGCTGCCAGCTCTAAGGCTGTGAGGGAATTGGACCTGGGCATGTTGACAGACAAAATATCCTACTGTGGTGGGAAAGGTCAGTTCTGAGCATCAATTTGGGTCTTGGCACTTAGGCCAGGAAGAGAGAAGAGGTGTGAGCCTCGTGGATAGCAGATTGCTCTCACCCTCAGCAAGAGACAATTACCACTGTCCAGGCCCATCACAGCCCGACAAATGATAAAGCAGCATTGGTGCTGGGGAGGACATGGGAGGAAGGGAGGGAAGGAGGGAGGGGAGCCCAGAAGAACCAGTAGCCAAACTCCTTACTGTGGACTAGAGAGGGGAAAGGGACCCTAGGATTCAAAATATGGAGTGCTTACCATAGGCCAGGCTGTGAGCCTTATCTATACTTTCTCACAGGAAAACCAAGACACAGCAAGAACTAGAGACCTGCCTGAGGTTACTCAGCAGGTCAGTAGGGCAGTGAGGCTCCACTTCAGGCCTGGGGCTCCCTGCCCAGTGTTCTTCCCCTTCCCCCATGCCTGGGGCTTGCTCCACTTGGCCCATGCCTTGGGAGTCCTCAAGTCTCTCAGCATCCTTCAAAACACCAGCATATCTATCCCTGTGTTTGTACAGAGAAGGACAGGAGCTTGTTTAGGAAAACAGCAGGCTAAGAAGAGGCCCTGAGTTCTCCTACCAAGCCCATGGCAGTTGGAGGGAGATAGTATAAGTTGTGGAGCTGGGCGGGAGGGTGGGCTTGACCAACTGAGACATTTCAATTACATCCTCATGAAGTATAAATGTCTATCAAGAAAGATTCGCAAGACTTGCTCACGCGTGCCTTTGGCACCCTCAGTGCAAGAAGATAGCAGAGTGCTCAGAAGATCTAATTGCTTATGCAATTTCCATCAAATTGGGTCTATCAGGAAATATCTCCTACAAGTGTTTATCACATCCCATGTTATAAATAGCCAAGCTCCACTCTCCTCCATGCCTTCCCGCTGCTGCCTAGAAGCTGGGCTGGCAGGGGTCAGGAGGGAGGAGCCATGGAGGAAAAGCAGGCCCTCCAGGGAGGAAAGGGCACTTGCCTGGGCAGCATAGCTCTCGGAGGCAAGCAGAGAGGGCACTGGCCTTCAGTATGCACAGAATCAGAGCGGCCCTCTACTCTGCCCACCCACAACTCATCCTGAGGAGGGGGCTCTTGGCATTCCCATCCCCCTTGGATTCCTTTATTTAAAAGAAACATCCTGTTCTTGCTTATGAACATTTAGCCAAAGGAAGAAATCAGTAATAATGGGAAGCTGGAAAATGAGAAAATATTCATGGAAATTACACCAATATTAGCATCCCCACTTACCTACCAGGAGACTAAGGCTCAGAGAGGCAGCAGGCACTGGTATGTGCTGGTGCTAGGCCTGGAACCAGGTCTCTCTGGTACCACATCTTGGCTTTTTGAGCATGGCAAAAGGCCATCCCACTGGCAATGCAGGGTGTTGCTCGTCTTCCCCTGGGAGGATGGTCAAGTGGCAACCTAGCAGGATATGGCCCTTTCACACGCACACTGTCCTCTCCCTTCTGCATTCTCAGTGATCTCTGGTCATATCAAGGCTGATCTGTCCAATTTCCATGGCCCAGGGAGCCTGGTCCTTTCCTTCTGTTCAACCTTCTCCCTCACCACTTGTGAGGTCCAGCTCTAGGCCTACCTCTTTCAGGAAGCCCTGCCTGAGTTTTTTTGCCATCAGTTTGCTAGCTTTCTACATCTTGATCTGGGTTCCTCTCCTGCTTGCTGATCTCCCTTAGTACCTGCCTCAGTTTTCTGTGAATGCTGCAACAAACTACCACAAACTTAATGACGTAGGACAACAGAAAATTATTCTTCCACAGATCTAGAGGCCAGAAGTCCAAATTTACTATCAATCACCCAAAATTAAGGTGTCATCAGGGCTACACACACCCCTAGAGGATTGAGGGGAGAGTCTGGTCCTTGCCTTTGCAGTTTTTAGGGGCTGCTGGCATTCCTTGGCTTATGGTCACATCACTCCAATCCCTGCCTTCCTGGCCACATGGCTTTCCCTTTATGTCAAGTCACACTCTGCCTTCCTCTTAGAAGGATACTTCCTTTTTTTTCTCTTGAGACAGAGTCTCACTATGCTGTCCTCAGTAGAGTGCTATGGCGTCACAACTCACAGCAACATCAAACTCTTGGACTTAAGCAATTCTCTTGCCTCAGCCTCCCAAGTAGCTGGGACTACAGGTGCCCACCACAGTGCCCAGCTATTTTTTTTTTTTTGGTTGTAGTTGTCATCGTTATTTGGCAGGCCCGGGCTAGATTTAAACCTGCCAGCTCTGGTGTATGTGGCTGAAGCCTGAATACTTCCTTTTTTTTGCCCTGGGTAGAATGTTGTAGCATTATAGCTCACGGCAACCTCAAACACTTGAGTTCATGTGATTCTCTTGCCTCAGCCTCCTAAGTAGCTGGAACATAGGCACCCAACATGACACAACACCTGGCTATTTTTAGTAGAGACAGGGTCTCGATGTTGCTCAAGCTTGTCTTGAACTCCTGAGCCCAAGCAATCCACCTGCTCTGGCCTCCCAGAGTGCTAGGATTATAAATGTGAACCACCACATCCAGTCAATACTTCCTTCTTACATGAGTTAATTTAGGGACCAGCCAGGCAATCCAGGATCATCTCAAAACCTTTAACTCAAACGTTAACTTTAACTTAATCCTCAAAGATTCTTTTCCCAAATCAGGCAACATTTATAGGTTTCAGGGATTAGGACCTGATATCCTTTAGGGACATTATTCAGCCTACTATATTGCCTTAAGAGGCTACCTGGTCTTCCTTGTTATAAGACTGGAAGCTCCCAGAGGGCACAGGCAGTAGCTGATATGTCTGGGTGTCCTTTGCAGCATCTCCCCATTTCTCTCTGAGCCTCCAATAGGCTTCAGGAAAGGTTGGCTGACTGAGAGATTGGCATCTTACCCCTTATCCCATGGTGTCAACCATCAACTCCTAGACATGCTTGGTGTTTCCTTCAGACTCCCAGGGCCACAGGACAGCACATGCCTATGATGTCCAGGCATCTGATAAGGTCTCAGAGACAAATGCTTATGGCACATGTGTAGACATGGCTACCTACTGATCAAATTTGGAGTCTGGACCCAACTGTAGGTGGGAAGAGCAAATCTCATTGGCTTTTGAAGTCAGTTTTTACAAATATTCCTGACAGACTAGAAGGAGGGGCTGAAGCTCACAAAGTAAACATAACAGGGAGAAATGTTAGGTCCTACTCCTGAATCTTAAAACCCAGTCCCCAAATATAGGCTTTCAAAGGGGAAAGGGGTGAGAGGGAAAGAAGCAGAGCCCAGGAGGCACCTGTGATATGTATGGCCTTAGCAAATAAGCCCACAGAGCTGTAGGCTGCATCTGCAAGGAGTACAGAAGTGAAGTTTCTAGAACAAAGAGGTGATGATAGACTGCCCTCCTAGGGTATGGTGTGAGCTCTGGGCCCCACGTATTAAGGGTGCTACAGACACACTGGAGCACAGCCAGGGAGGCAAAAGCAGACTGGGGAGAAAGTGGGAGCACTGGTCTCATGAGGAACAGGTAAAAGAACCAGAGCTGTGGGGCTTGGAGACAACTCAGGGGTTGTAGTCATGGTGGTGCTTTGGGCTTCTAAGAGGCTATCGAAAAGCAGAGAAAGAAGATAGAGCCTAGGTGTCCCCTGGAGGCAGCACTGTGACCCATGGGCAGAAGCCACAAAGGGACAAAGTCCAGCCTAAATCAAGAAAGAAATTTAGAGTTAGAGCTATCCTGAAATGATCTCTCTCTCCCTTGAGAGGGAATGAGCTCTCTGCCTTTGGACATAGAAAAGCAGTGGCTAGTCAGCCATGTGTCTGAAACAAGGTGGAAGGGACTAGAACATGAGAATAGGGATTTGAGCAGGGCAGGTCAGCTCCCTGGAGGCCTGTGATGGCCTTTTGCCCACTGAACCTTTAGCCTCTTCTCAATGCCTCCCCAGGAGGCCTTTCTTTACTCTCCCAGCTGTTCCCCCCCTCCACAAACCTACTTTCACTCCCAGGAGACTCAGAGCACTGACCACATTGTATTGGAGCAAATTATTTAGGCTGTGTCTCCCCCATGAGACTGAAGGCCTCCAGAGCAGAAAGAGGACTTCTTCAATGGTGGATCTAATCTTCCACTTTCTCTGCACACTACCAGATGCCTAGGCCCCAGTATCCACCAGGGAATAAAGAGAAGAGTGCCAAGGACTGGTGGGCAGAGAAAGGGTTCGATTTATAGCCAAGAGCCTTTAGAAACTGCAGATTCACACAGATTCAAAAACTATGGAAGTGCATCTTGGATGGAGGTGCGGAAAGCCAAGGCAACTTTCAAAGTTCTTCCAGGGCTCAGAGGTCTTCATGGATGCCAGCCCAGATACCTGGCTTTTCCTTTTCTTCATTTCACCATTCTGAGAGAGATCCCTTAGCTCAGGCTTCTGTTCCCAAGGGACTTTCCCTCTCTGTTGGCCCCTCAGGCTCACTCTAGGCCCCCTCCAGATGGGCCCCATCCTCCTTTAAACCCCCAGCCTGGGCCTGCCAGCTGGACCTTCTCAGGGAGTGAGGCCCCAGGAAGGCTCAGAGCCCACCCAGCAGGCTAGAGGGAGAACAGCTGCCTGTGGGGTGAGGTTCCCCTATAGGCAATCTGGGTTGGGAATGAATTATCTAAGAATAGGGATGGAGGTGGGGGTGGCTTCAAGAAGAAAAACATGCCTGGCCCAGAGAGCACAGGCTCAAAGTGTCCATTCTCTTCTGCAGCTCCATAAGTGGCCCCATGCCCGCTTAAACACTTCTTGCATGTGAGTTTCAGTGCCCCACACCAAGTGCTCTGAATCCTGGGGGTTTGTTTCTGGTATTGCCACTGATTGTCTGTATAACCTTGAGTTCCCGGCCTCTCCCTCACCTAGGCCTCACTCAGACATCCCTTCAAAAATATCAGCAGTGCCTATTTATGGAGTGAATGACACTGGACTAGGCAACCTTGGGCCTCAGCATCACTATATGTCCTTATGTCTAGATATTGGTTTGCTCATTCACTCACTGAGTCTCCCCTGGACTGGAAACTTGGAAGAGCTTGGAAGCTTCCTGGAGGCAGGGATCTCTCTCTCTTTGTCTCTCTCTCTCTATCTCTCTCTCTTTTAGAAATGAGGTCTGGTCATGTTCTCTGGGCTGGAGTGCAGTGCCTATTCATAGGTGTGATCACAGCTCACTGCAGCCTTGAACTCTCAAGCAATCCTCCTACCTCCGCCTCCTGAGTATCTAGGACTATAGGTGCCAACCATCATGCCTGTCTCCAAGGCAGGTATTTCTATCTCACTTATCACTATACTCCTAGCACCCATCTCAGTGTACCACACAGAGTAAATGTTCTATCAATATTTGCTAAATGAGTACATGAACAGTAAATGCTATCAACAGCCAACCACAGAAAATGTCATGCCTACACAGTTTGGCCTACCATTCTAGGGGAGTCTCAGATCACAGAAATCCATCTCTAAAATACTCTGAAGATTCACATTTCCAAGTTAGGAGACCTAGGAAAGGCCTGCAAAGGTAGCACATGTGCTATGTGTAAAAAGATTGCCATGGGCCTAGTTGGGAAGAGTAATGTAGGTGATCAGGGAGCCAGAGATATGACAATGTATGTGTAGCTGGGACAGAGCAGCCCTGAATCGTGAAGCTACCAGAAGCACTAGGCTCTTTCTACCTAGGCCATGGGCTTATCTGATAGTAAGGAGCCAATGTGAGCATGGCTTGCTGTTCTTGATGGTTTGTTGCTCTACCCCAAGTACATAAATGGGCCTCTGGTTGAGACTTCAGCATCTTGGGCTTTGAGCCAGCATCTTTGGTACTCAGTGGCCCTGAGTCTGGAAACTTTGGAGGAGTCCTGAGCCTGCAGGGATGAGGAACAGCTTCTGGGTCATGGGCCCCTCCAAGGGACTTCTCCCAGGACTCCAGAGCTAGGCAGCCAGTGGACCTTCTTCCATCCTCCTGCCTGATCTCAACCCATTGTGATGCTCTCTCAGTCCTTACCAACTTCAACAGAGATCCAGGTCCCTGTCCTGCCTGCTTACCAATTCTGTGGTAGGCAGGCAAGTGCTTTGGACCTGTTTAAGAGCTGTGCCCAGGGAGAGGATTTTGCTATTACTTTGATTGATGTGCGGCAATCCTCTCTCAGTGGGACAGACATCCTCTGGGGGAAGTCAGGCCACAAGGAGGCTCTTTGCCAGAATGGAAAAAAAATAGAGGTTGTAAGTCAGTCTGGCCTGAGTTCAAAGCCTGCCTATGCCACTTCCAAGTTATGTAACCTTGGGAAAGTCACTTGATTTCTCTGAGCCTGTTTCCTTATCTATAAAATAAAGATAACACTATATAACCTTCAGGGATGTTGCAAGGATTCAGGGAGATAATGCATATGGAACACTTAGCACAGGGCCTGGTGTTTACTGGGTTTTCAATAGACACTAGCTATCATTGGTAGTTAATATTGGTAAGGGTTGCTAGAAAGTGTGGTCCATAGACTAGCAGTGTCAGTAGTACTTGGGAGGATGTTAGAAATGCAGGAACTCGGCTCGGCACCTATAGCTCAACCGGCTAAGGCTCCAGCCACGTACACCTAAGGTGGCGGGTTCGAATCCCCAGCCCGGACCTGCCAAACAACAATGACGGCTGCAACCAAAAAATAGCCGGGCGTTGTGGTGGGCGCCTGTGGTCCCAGCTACTTGGGAGGCAGAGGCAGGAGCCTCGCTTGAGCCCAGGAGTTGGAGGTTGCTGTGAGCTGTAATGCCACGGCACTCTACCCAGGGGGACAGCTTGAGGCTCTGTCTCAAAAAAAAAAAAAAAAAGAAAAAAAGAAATGCAGGAACTCCAGCCCCACCCAGACCTGCTGAATTGGAATCTACATTTTAATAAGATACCCCAAGCAAGTCCTAGGTATGCCAGTCAGGAAAGAGTTAGACTGGTGCCAGACTTTGGACCACCAGTCATATATGAGGAATAACCACTTCTGGAAGCCTATATAGGAAATATCTTTATACATCCCTACTACTGCTACCACTCCCACTGTTTAAAAAGGTAGTCGCAGTGGCTGCTGTAGTGGGAGTGGTAGCAGTAGTAACAGAAGGAAGCAACAAGTATGGAACATTTATCATGTACCAGCTACTATCTGGGGTGCATTACAGAAACCTCATGAAGTCACTACTATACTTAACAGATATTTTACCAATAGGAAGGCAAGGCACAGAAAATGGCTTAAGTCAGTGGCTTGAAATTGAGATTAGTGAGTGCTAGAACCACACAGTACAAACCCTCCTGCTTCTAGAGATCAGGCACTGAGGGCATGCCCAGGAGAAACTGTTTAGTGAGCAGCACAGTCAATTCCAAACACAGGCACCCACTGAATTGCTTCTCTGGGTCTGCTTGTCCTAGAGAGAGATGGAGATGGAGGAGATACAGGCTCTGCCCTTGAGGAACCCCCAGTCCAGTGGCAGGGAGAGGCATGTAAACAAAGGATGAAAGCGGGAAGCGTGGGACCCCTGCTATACCTTCATGGCCAAGCAAAATGCCGTGGGGACACACAAGAGGGAAGCTGTGGGTCCTGCTTATGGGCATCTGGGACAGGCAGCTTCCTGGCAGGCTGGGTTGTTCCCAGTTATGTCTTCCTTTGTAAATCCTCAGGCTTTTAGGCATGATTAAAGTGCCTTCCAGATCAGACAGAGTGTCTAGAATTCTAGGGAGAGGAATTTTGGCAAGGTGAAGGGGAGGTGGTGGCGGTTAGGAGATTAGAATTTGAATCCTGTTTTAGGTTTTAACTCTCTGTGTAGCCTTGAACAATCAGGTCCCAAGTTTTTCCAAGTCTGCAGTGAAGAGGAGTACATGCTATGGATGGAATTTGAAGACCTAATTGAGGAACAGGGGGCTTGTTGCAATTTCTGCTGGGCCAGATTATGTCCACCTTGTCCACTGCTGTATCTGGGCACCTGGCCTATTTATTTCTTGGTCCAGACCTACTGCTTCCTAATGACTTGTTGAATGAACATTGAATGAGAAGCCACAAGAAAGGGGACCCAGGGTGATCAGATCCCAGTCCCCACTTATGCCCTTCTGCCTATTCAGCCTTCCATCTTGAACAGGGTTCAGTCAGCCACCTCTCTTCTTCCAGGTCTCTGCTATCAACCTTGAGCTGGAGTTAATTCTGCTTTTCTCTCTTAGGAAAGCAGGTCAGCTGCCTGGTGAGAAACCTAGAGCTGACAAGACCCTCAGAGGGTCTGTGCCCATGACACAGATAGGGAAATGGGTCAAAAAGAAGAAGGCACAGGCCCAGTGCCACACAAGGAACATGTGTCAGGATCAGGACTAGGAGCCACATGTCTTTTTGCCCCCCGACTGATTGGGGGCTCTCAGGGATAGAGAGGCAACCAGTGGATAAAAGAGATGGGTCTGTGATGTAGGAAGATTGGCCTTCAAGGTCTCTGGGGCCAAAATGGAAGCTAGAGAGGGCCAGAGTTGGCTGTGCTAAAAACAAAGCTGCTCACGGGCAGGGGACTGGTGGGGGAAAAAGGGGCAGGGGCAGGGAGTGGGCAAGCAGCTACAGCTGGAATGTTGAGGACACATGTTTCCCATTAGGCCCTACTTCTCCCCTGCCCACTCTCTTCTCTGGGAAGTGAAGGGAGAAGAAAGAGGATGTGAAGTTTAGGTGAACCCCATTACATGAGTATGTGTTGGCAGGAGCTCCCCTGCTAGTCCCTTCTGCAGTCGGCAGCCCCAGACCCAAGGCCTTCCTCAAGGTCAGGGCCTCAACCTGCTTGTGTGGCTATACTGTCTCTTTGAGGCTATGTCAGCTCCTCAAGGTCTTAGGAGATGCCTTCAACCCACTGACTTCGAGTCAAACACACCCGGGTTTGAATCTCTCCTCCAGCATTTACTAGGCTATGTGGCCTTGGGTAACTTACTTTTCTGAATCTAGATTCCCACAACCCTAAACTATAGAAAATGATTCCTGCTCAAGCAGAGTGCAGGAAAATAACAGAGAAACCACCAAGAATGCTCTGTTCTCCTGGCTGTGTAGGGTCAGTAGCAGTGTTCCTGAACCCTTGCCTCTTTTTTGCTACTATATATCCTGGCCAGTTGAGGGATGGGATGGGAGATGGAAGGAGTGAGGTATTCACAACTTTTCCATGGCAGCTCTCACTTCAGGCCCTCTCTGCAATGAAAGTACCTCTGTCCCCTCAAAATTGTCCCTCACCTCAACCATTCAACACAGCCACATTCTCACTGTCTCCATCCACACACGCATGTGCATACTATACTTGCTGTTCCCCAAATGCACAGGCTAAGGAAGGGGACACACCCAGGGTGCCTTTGAGCAGACCCTCTAGACCAGGCTTCCACTGAGTGCTTGCTGTAAACCATCTCACTGACTCTCTGCCATATCTGTAGGAGAGCTTACCATGATCCTCTCGGTTTCACAAAGAAAAAGACAGAAGGTCATGCCTCATTTGGAGAAAGGAATGCCATATCCCACATCCCTGTGCTCAGCAGTGGCTTAGGCACATCACAGCTCATATTGGTCAAGCTCCAAAGTCCATGCTGGCCTCACTGATTTACACTGCCCTCTCTCAGGCTTGAGGAGGAGACAGGGAAATGTTAACCTCAAATGCACCTAAGGGGAGTCATGTACTGGACTATCACACAGCCCTGAAAAGAGTAGACTATGGCACATGTAGTGACATGGATAAATCTCCCAGAAACACTGTATTTCCCCCAAAATAAAACCTACCCCAAAAATAAGCCCTAGCAGGATTTCTATGCATTTGTTAAATATAAGCCCTATCCCGATAATCACGCCTAGTGATGGGCGTGGCTATGCAGTGTATCTGCATAGCCACACCATGCATTTCGGCGCAGAGCGGTAAGGAATACTGGAACACCTTTTATCTGCCACAGCTCCTTTCTCCAAGTCGTTCACACTTGCACAGGTGCGCGTGTGGCAACTGCCGTCACAGGCATCCTATTGCACACGTCCGAACAGCTAGGGAAAAGGAGTACACACATCACTAGCACCAGCCCCACAAACAAGGTTGGCTCCCCCTGTCAGGTTCCAGAAGAAGATGACTTAACTGTATTTGAATAAATGTAGATTATTGTATTATACTTAATAAAAATAAGACATCCCCTGAAAATAAGCCCTAGTGTATCTTCTTCAGAAAATATAAATATCAGACAGTGTCTTATTTTGGGGGGAATGCAGTGTGTTGAATGAGAGAAATCCAACCTAAAAGAGAACGTAGTATGGCATGATCCATTAATATTCCATGCATGTGAATTTTAAGAACAGGCAGACCCAACCTACAGAGATATAAGTCAAAATAGTAGTTTCTCTTGAGGCAGGAGAGGGGATTACTAATTGGGAAGATGCTCATGAGAGCCTTCTAGGGTGCTGGTTCTATATGTTGACCTAGGTGGTTGTTACTCAGGTTGATACATGTATAAAAATTCATAGAGCTGTACACTTAAGGTCAGTGCACTTTACTGTATTTAAATTATGTCTCAATACTAAAAGTATTTTTAAAAGCTCTAAGTGCCAAATCATCTCCTGGATTACTGCATGTCTGACACCTTGTCAGCCAGGCCACCCCCTAAATGTCCATCTTCAGAGAGGCCCTCCATGATCTCCCTACTAAGTAATCTCATTTGGTAATACCCCCCACTTCTGTGCCTCAGCTACTGTCTATTCTATTAACTTTTTTTTTTTTTCTTTTTGGTATGTACTCATGTGCTGGAGCTGGTTCTCACTGGCTCTTCCCAACTCAGTGTTCAGAGACTTCCTGTTGATAGCTTGAGATTAGTGATGATGGGAACATTCCCACCACAGAAATCAGCAGGTGCTGTAGATTGTCTCCTGCAAAGCTGATTGCTAAGTTTTACCAGCACACTCTGTACATATTGCTATCTAGGATTATTTTATGTATTTGTCTATTTACTCATTTGTTACATGTCTCCCCTGCATGAAGATCCATGTGGGCAAGGTCTATGACTTATCATTTTTACCTCTATGTCCCTGGTGCCTAGCACAGTGCTTTGTTTCTAGTAGGTGTTCAGTATATGCTGGTTAAATGAATAAAGGTCTGATGGTAACACCATGGAAGCACGACAGAGGGAATTGTTAACTTTGTACCAGAATAGGGAACATTAGAGTTGGGACTTCAATGATAAGAAGAGATTGCCAAGTAAACCAGGGAGAAAGGATTTCCCAGATAGAGAGAACAAAAGGGTGTATGAGAGAGCATGAGAAATCTGGGAACATTCCAGCAGCCAGAGTGGCCATATTGTAGGGCGTGTCGGGTGGAGAGAGACATCAGGAGTGATACAGAAAGGTAGGCTGGGACCATATTGTGAAGGGCCTTAGCTCCTTGAATGGAAAGCTAAATTTTCCCCCATAGGTGATAGGGAGCCTTTGAAATGTTTTAATTAAAGAAATAATCCAATCAAGTCTTTGCTGGCAAGATGCCTGTGACAGCAGTGTGGAGGGTGGATTGAAGGGGGACGGCTGGAGGTCCAGTCATCTCTCCATAGTATGCCTAGGACAGAAGGCTGGTCTTTTGAAACCTCAGTCCTTCTTATTGTTTTTCCTGCCTGTTGCCTTTCCCTTAGCCTTCAGTGAAGATGGAAAACATCTGGCCTTCCCCACAAAGCCTACTGGTCCTCTAGGCCCTAGGCCTTAGTTTCCATTGGTCATGCTTCTCAGTCTGGCCTTGCTCTGAGGGGGCAGCCCATGTGGCCGTGCCCAGAATCTCAAAGGGAAGGCACTAGTATGGACACAGAGACTGCCTGTGCCTTTCTAGTGTTTTGACTTAACTACCTCATGCCCTATCCTGGGCCCCATCTTGCTGGGCCCTATAGCAGCAGCAGCTACCACCACAGTTGAGACAAGGGTTAAGGGGCCTTTGTTGTCTGTGGTATTGCTGTGCAGGACCATCCACAGGCAGCTCTGAGGTTGGGCTGTGGTCTGGTGTGGGGCTCCTGCTCCAGGAAAGGAGTGCTAAATTAGAATCTCCAGCCTTCCAATTTAGAGGACCAAAATAAACATGGGAACATTCCTTCTGGGGCCCCAACACTCCAGCCTCCAGGCAGCAGTCAGGCTCTGCCCTTAAGCCCTGAGTTACAGAGGTCAAGCAGCTGGGCAGCCAACGATGGCTAAAGCCTGGGTCATAGGGCATTCAGGAACATGGGAGGGGCTGGGGCAGTGCCTTTACTTATGTTGCCATAATCAGTCCACTTCAGTTTGGTCAGAGTTGACTCATTGCTTATTTAATGTCAGGCACCAGACTAGCTTAGCTCTGGAATGATAGCAAGTAATACTAGGATTTACTCATCTGGAAGATGCCTTAGAGACCATCTAGGCTGAACTTTTCATTATAGTTGGAAAGGGGAGGTCCAGAAAGGAAAAGGACTGACCCAAGATCACACAGAAAGTTAGGGGGCAGAGCCAGGAAGGGAATCTAAGGCCAGGTAGTGCAGAACTGACTCCACCCAGGCAGAGTAAGGGGAATGTCTGAAGGAGGTTCAGATAACTCGTTGGGTATGCCCTGGAGGAATGTGGAATTCAGTTAATGTTCAGGAATAAGGAGAGATATCCCAAAGGTCAGGCTTTAGAGCTAGGCCTTGGGATAGGGAAACTCACAGAGCAGAACCAGGAACTTGATGTAGTTTAAAAGTTTCATGGGTACCTGGATTTCCCTTGTTAGCACAAGTTCCAGTGCATACCTTCTCCAAGAGTATCTGCTGCCTCTCGTTCTCAGGAAGCAGCAGAATTTTCATCATAGCTAATGTTTAGTGAGAGCTACTCAGTGCCAGGCACTGTGCTGTGTTCATGTATGTGGTTTCATTTGGGCCTCATGACAACCCTATGAGGCAGAGCCTATTAGTAACTGCCTTTTAAACATGGGGAAATCAAAGCATGTAGAAGTTAAGTGACTTGACTGAGGTCACATGGGGTGATCTGAACCCAGGGAGTCTGATTCTAGGGTCTATGCACTAATGCACTACACTAGAATAGTGTTAATGACAACTCCAACAATAAGCTAGTGTCTATCGAGTACTTAGGACCAACCAGTGTTCATACATTTCATAGGGAGTAGCTTATTTAATCTTCACAACAGCTTTATGGGGCAGGTATTATTATATTATTGCCATCTCCAACTTACAGATGAGAAACTGAGGCACAGAGAGGTGAAGTAAAGAGCTAGTGCTGCTTCTGTAAGATGCTTCTGAGTAGACAAGGGAGAAAGGATTTCTCATGCAAAGGGAACAAAATGGCAGCATGAAAAGAGTACAAATATCTGGGAAAAGTCAACATTCAGAAAGCATCGTAGGGTGGATGGGGCAGGGAGAGACATAAATTAGTCCTGGAGGTTTCCCCTACTACCCACCAAAGAGGTGCTTTGTAATGGCCCCAGTGAGAGGGAATGAGGGGTTATTTCCTAGGCCTACTCCCTAGGCTTAGGAGTTGGGATGGTAAGCCTGGAATATCCTAAGAACAATCCCTGCCTCAATAGGCTGGGTGGGATGAGGGAAGGCAGAAGGGAGAAGTGAAAGGTGCAGGACTTGAGACATGTTCCCCAAGGGAAAGCAGGGCCAGAGGATGTCTCTGTAGGGCTTCTCTCTCCTCATTCCCAGAAGATTTACAGTCCTGGGGAATCTGATCATCCCCAGAGAACCAGAGAATGTCAAGGTCACAAAAGAGGCCTATAGCAAGGCATCTCAGTCCAACCCTGCCATGGCAACAGTGTAAAAGCTGACGTTAAGCATGGCAGAGGGCCTTGTTTGGTGTTACACATGTGGGAAGTAGTGGAGCTATGGTGCAACTCCCAGTCCCCAGAGTTCTTTCTGTTTCCCCACCCTGCCTCCTTTTGAGGCATGAGGGGAGAGAGAACCTCCAGATACATCCTCTTAGAATCAGAATAGACCTTGGTATGAATGAAGGCAAATTTCTCATTTGAAAGCATGGAGGCCAGAAGGAGTATCACAATGTTTTTAAATCCCAGAAGAAATGAACTGTCAACCCAGAATTTAATATCCGGGGAAAATATCATTCATCAGTGAAGTGAAAGTAAAGACATTCTCAAAGGAAGGAAAACTTAAGAAAATTTGTTGCCAATATATCTGTTCTAAAAGAGAAGTGAAAGAAATTTCTTCAGAAGAGAGGGCAATGAGGGAAACTTTGGATGGGTAGTTTGCTCTTTTTTGTCATACTGATCCTCAACACTCTTCTCCATCTCTAACCCTGTCTTATTACAGTCCCTTCAAGCCTAGATTCCCTATCCCCTTTACTCACTAGGGCAAAGATCCAGGAGCCCTGAGCCTGGGTTTGTAAGGAAGGCAGAAAGCTAAGGGGAATATGCATGGGTTGTGAAATCTTGGATTGCAAATTGGTGCCTAATGCTACTACTGACTGGCTGTGCAACCTCAGAGAGGTTTCTTGTCCTCTCTGAGCTTCCATCATGCCATCAGGGATAATTACTAAGCCTTTCTGTGACTGAGACAAGAAGAGGGGTAGGAAGCCAGTTGGCATGTGTAAGAGCCAGCCAGATGAATGGTTATTATCATTCCTATGCTGCCCCCTATGCTGCAGCAGCCAGGCATTTGCAGAGGGGCCTGGGGGCAGGCCACCTAGCAACTCAGCTTCCTTTTACTTCCTCCCTGGGGCCTTTGGAGTTCTGGATTCTAGGGCTTTGATGGAAGGGGTTAGGAGCTACCTTTCCATTAGCAGCCCTTTGCCTGCTTTACCTTTTCCTCTGGACTCTTTCTGGTATCAACAGCTTCTTATTCTCACATGCTGTTGAAACAGAAGGAAGTGGGCCAGAAACGAGGTAACTCTTCTACAGGCGTAGCTGTGTTGGCACCAGCTGCCCCAGGGGTGCCCTGTGCTCAGGCAGAGGACAGGAGGCTCTCCAGCAGTAGGCTGGGCCCTGGATGTAAAACTTGAGGACGGGGTGAAGAGGGAAGCAGGTGCTGTGGCTGGGTTACAAGATAAGGACAGGAAGGCATTTGGGCCTGTACTTAAGAGTGGTGGCTGTCAGAGGAGCCTAAAGATCTGCTGTCTAAACCCTTCAATTTGATTTCCAATTATTGGCTTTTTCCTCTCCTCCCTTAAGCCTTGATTTCCCCCACGAACTCTATGTGCATGCACAAGTGTGTGCACGTATGAGGGAAGGCTAGACTGCTGCCTTCCGAGGTCACCTCTGACGCACTGTGGTTCTAGTTAAGTTAGAGCTTGAGGCAGGAGGCTGGAGGGAGGAGAGGGTTCCTGAAAGCTATCTGGTGGAGTGGGTACAATGTGGTCTTTGCTAGAGCTCTTTGTTGCTAACCAAGAACCGGAAGTTCCAACTCTACTCATTATCGTTTACATAACCCTGAGCAAGTTACATTATGTCCCTAATGTCCCAAAGCCAGCTTTACTCCCACCTTGGTAGGATGTTGCCACTTCAGTGGGGCTTATGGTAGACATGAGATACCCTTTACCTCTGATTGGAGGGCTCGTGGCACAGCTATGAGAAGGATCAGCACCAGTAGGTCCCCAGTGTGGTTCCCATGTTCAGCCTGCCCTCCACCAGATAGCTTTCAGGAATCCCACTCCCCTGGCATAGCTGGCTTCTTGACAATCTAGCTCCAGGTCTGACAGCCCTTAGGGCTTTGAGCAGACCAGCTCCCCTCTTACTGATCCTCCTGGATCAGCAATCATGGTCTGGACATACTGTCCCTCTAGCAGGTGCCACCTGAGCAGATGGCACAGGGTATTGACACCCCACTTTCATCATTTACCCAGAGGTCACACCACATCCTGGTTTATAGGCCAGTCAAGGTGCTTAGGACCAGTGAGGGTCCTCCAGTTGTGACCCTAAAGGCCATACAAAGGGAGGAAAAAGATGTCATTTGAAGAAATAGTGAGCTCAGAAAGCCCAGGGGTTGTTGGGGCATTTGGAAAAGCTATAGGGCTTGGTCAATCAGAAAAGAATGTCAGCTTGGGTCTAGGCCACAGTAGCTGGAGAGAGCTAGGGAAGAAGGAAGTTCTCTGTGAGGGGAGGAAGCCAGAAGCCCAGAGTCCCCACTCCCAGCCCCCTAATAGCTAATCAGATGCTCTTCATGTAAAGAGGCCAAATGAAATGATGCCAAATTTTAGTGGCACCTGGTAGGGGTTAGGGGGCATAGGAGGAGGGACAGCGCCAGAAGTCATGTACCTGCCTAACTGTCCCTTATTTCTGTGGCACATTTCCCTGTCTCCCTGAGTGCCTGCCTTTTCTCCAAGGTTTGTGAGCCATCCCAAAACTTTACAATAAACACTTTTTTTGGTTTAACTTACCTGGAGTCAGAGTCAGTCAAAACTCCTACTAAATCTGGCCCCTGCTGGATGAAAGTGAAGAACCAGCATACCCATCCTAGCTCCAAAACAGAGGTATTACAAAATGAGGAGCTGGGTCAGCTCAGAACCTTTGTCCCTTGGGTAGTGGAACAGTACATTAGAGTGCCCTATGTTCAAGTCCTTGTGCTAAGGAATGCAGTAGTTGCTCCAGGAACAGATGAATCAGTAGTGAACGAATTAACCCCCCCCCCCACCAGCTATCCTACGCACCCTGTTCTTGGAGCCACACTGTATCTACTCCTGACCACCAGCCTGCCCTTGGCCTCCCTACCCACCTGACCTCCAAGAGAAGAAAAAGAAAGTAACATCATGGGATCTCAGAGATGGCTTGGCCCTTACTCTGCCGAGTCCAATGCCCTCTTGGCCTAAGTGGGGAGGCCAATGCACAGAGAAGTAAAAGGACTGGCCAAAGGGGTCAGGACTTAGCTCTCTTGCCTCTATCATAACACGTGTCTGGAATTTTTGTTAAGTTTGCGTTCTGAGGCCTCACTCCAGAGCAAGCCCCTTCCCAGAATGCCTTGGGACTTCAAAGCATGGCAGGATGGCATATGGGCTCTCCCACTTGCCTTCGGGCCTGACACTCCAGGGGCCAGGGGTGGGAGTGCCTTTGATCAGTCAGAAGTATTGACTGTCCTTCACTGGGCCTGACAGCAGAGATGAGCCAGAGGCTGGCCCATGCCCTTTGGATGCTGGGAGAGCACACAACGTCACAAGAGAGAAAGTCCAGCCTCCAGCCTGGGGCCTCCTGCATCTGGGACATGCCACCCAAAGCCTGCACAGCTGGCCAGAAGGGAGGGCTGCAGCTGGGGGATGTTTGTGTTAATCCTCAGCAAAGGAAACAGCGTGATAGCTAGTCTGATGTCTCCAGGGTGGGCTGCCACTCAGCACTAGGGGCTTTGTTTCTCAGCCTCTCTGTCCCACATTCCCCCCTCAAATCCCTGCCTCCTGCAGCCCTCACACCCAGCTTCTATCATCAATCACCATTGCTTCATCAGTTAGCGTCCTGGGTGTAGGGAAAAGGGCCCTGGACTGGAGTCTGGAGGCCTGGGCTCTGTCACTATCTTGCTGTGTGATCTTGAATCAGTCCCTTGCCCACTCTGGACCTCAGTCTTCCCAGCTACAATGCCAGGAAACAGGTTGATAAAACCAACCTAGCATTGCTACTCTGTGACTCTCTGAATCAGGGAATGAGATTTGTGACTCATGACCCATGCATGTCTAAGAGATGCTTATTCTCTGTCCTGTTGAGCTCAAAAGATTGTCTTGGTACCCTAGTCCCCACGACCATGCTCCCGAACTCAGTATTAAAGGAGCAGGGAAGTAAGGTCCAAGGGTGAGCCTTCATCAGACTGGGAGAAAAGAACATAGGGAAATACAGATTGTATGTTTAAACTCAGAAAAATCCCATTAGTCCTTGGACTCTGGCCCAGGGGACAAAGCCAAGAAGCCTGATGGTTGATAAATGCAGGAACAAGGTGTTCAGGTCTCCTCTAAGAAAAGGTTTTCTGTGTCCAGAACTTATACCTTACTCTCACAACTCAGTGCTCCTCAAAGTGTCCTATCTAGAGGAGAAAACCACCTCATGAGAGCCCCCCTGGCCAACAAAGGATGGAGACTTGGGTCTATGTTACTCCTGGAGACCCCAATGCCCAGTGGATCCACTTTTACCAGAATGATACAATGACACAAGCTTCACCGGTCTTGTTAAGACTAGGGAAACCTCTACTACCAGGCTCCTATACAAGGCTGCCCAGCAAGGGGGTTCCCTGCCAGGGTTTTCCTCCCTTGGAGATTTCTGAGGACCACTGAGTGCTAGGCTGGGAGAAAATCAAAGAGGGAGAATGACTCCTGGGAGTGGTGGGTGGTTGAATAGCATGCTGTGGACCAGAGGGCAGTGGGCATGGAGTGATGATGGGCTCTCACATGTCCTGTTAATTACGTGCCAAGGCCTTTGCTACCATCTTTATTCAGCCCTCACAACAACCCAGAGAAGAAGTGTTTGTGGCTAAATTTTATGAAGACACTGAGACACAGAGGCAGCTTTCCCACATATTCCGTAGATCAGAGTCAGGAGTCAGGGCCAGTGTTTTCTCCAAATCCTATGTTCTCTCCCAAGCCACATATTACATCACTGCAGTCCAGAAATAGGAAAGAGTATTTTCAGCATGTGAGGTCAAGAAGGTATCACAGAGGAGGTAGTATTCAGATGGAGCTTAGGGATGGATATTCAGGATAGTTCATGAGAAGGAGGAGCATATTCCAAGGGTGTGGAGGAGAGTGGAAGACAAGCTGGAGTATACCAAACACAGGGGTTCAGGGCATGGAAATGTACCTTGGAAGGATGGCAAGGAAGTCAGCTTGTCTAAAGGAAGTGAATGGGAGAGCAAAGGATGGAGCTCAGCAGATAGCTAGAGTTCTAACTATGAGGGCCCTTGAACATTTGAATAAGAAATTTGGCCTTGATCCTATAGGCTATGGGGAGCCATGGTAGGATTTTGAGCAGGGAAAGGACCTTCTGATGGCAGTGCAAAAGATGGATTGGAGGGAAGAAGATGAGACTAGAGACATGAAATAAAGAATCTATAGATCTTAAAGAAGTGGAGTAGAAGAGTGTTGGCTCGGCGCCTGTGGCTCAAGCGGCTAAGGCACCAGCCACATACACCTGAGCTGATGGGTTCAAATCCAGCCCAGGCCCGCCAAACAACAATGATGGCTGCAACCAAAAAATAGCTGGGTGTTGTGGCGGGAGCCTGTGGTCTCAGCTACTTGGGAGGCTGAGGCAGGAGACTCGCTTGAGCCCAGGAGTTGGAGATTGCTGTGAGCTGTGATGCCACAGCACTCTACCCAGGGGAACAGCTTGAGGCTCTGTCTCAAAAAAAAAAAAAAAAAAAAAGAATAGTGTTAACCAGCAGCTGGGAAGGTTGGGGATGGGATTAAGGAGAGGTTGGTCAATGGGTACTACATTACCATTAGATAGTAGGAAAAAGTTCTGGTGTGCTATTGCATAGTAAGGCCATACTGTTAACAATAGTGTATTGTACATTTCCACATAGCTAGAAGAGAGGCTTTTGAATGGTCTTACCACAAAGAAATGATAAATGAATTATGGTTAAGTCAGTTTCCATACATGTATGTACATAATATGTATAATTATTATACTCCTCCAGGGTGTGAAGGAGTACCTGTGCCCCATAAATATGTATAATTATTATGCATCAATTAAAAGCAAAACAAAGCTGGAAATCAAAAACAAGCGGGAAGGAACACTAGGGAAGGAGAAAGAGGAGGGAGACTGAGGAAATGTGAATGAGTAGGATGGCAGACCCTCTAGGTCAGTGATTTGTTTTTTTTTTTGAGACAGAGTCTCACTTTGTGACCCTCAGTAGAGTGCCATGGCATCATAGCTCACAGCAACCTCAGGCTCTTGTGCTTAAATGATTCTCTTGCCTCTGCCTCCCAAGTAGCTGGAACCATGGGTGCCCATCACAATGTCCAGCTATTTTTTAGAGACTAGGTCTCGATTTTGCTCAGGCTGGTCTTAAACTCCTGAACTCAGGCAATCCACCCACCTTGGCCTCCCAGAGTGCTGGGATTACAAGTGTGAGCCACGACACCCAGCCTAGGTCAGTGTTTTTCAAACTTTTTTATCTCACAACACAATTGAACCTACAGTTAAACTTCCACAGCACACTTAAATTATGTTGATCAAAAAAAAAAAAAGAGTAGAGGGTCCTCATCAAAAGCAATTAATGTAACATGCTTCTGTGTACCCTCAATGAATCCCCAACAATAAAAAAAGAGTAAAGACAAGAATATGCTTACTGAGCTTTGAACTTCTTTAAAAAATAATTTAATTTATGATATTTAAAAATGTTTACGGCACACCAGCAGAAAATCACTGCTCTAGGTATTGCAGTGGAAAAAAGGAAGGAATGTAAGATACCACCCAGGGGTCTAGGGGATGGGAGAGCCACCATGGGGGCTGGGGATCTAGGAGGAGGAGGTTTGAGGTGAGGTATGGGTACTGGGGAACCACCAGTGTGGCTTTTTCCATGCTCAATTTGAAGAGCTTGTCTAGTGTCCCAGTAAATGTGTACCATAGCAGCAGGAGGAAAGGAGACAAGGAGAGAAAACAGCTAGAAAGGGAGCAGTTTGGGAGTCATCAGCCACTTCCTAGATGGGAGACCCAGGCAAGTTCCATAACCTTCCCCAGACTTCAGTATCTTCGCATGGTAGAGTAATAGTGGTGACAACCTCGTTGGATTGCTGTGAAGATTATGCGAACTAACACATGTGTAATGCCTAGAACAGTGCCTGGCACAGGCTTAGCACTTAATTCATCTTAGCTCTTATTATTGTCATCAGCACAGAGGTGGAAGCCACCTCTAAGGGAAGTGAGTGAAGGTGGGAAGAGAGAAGGGCCTGGGCCTAGTACAGAGCTTGTGGAACACTGACTTGCCAGGAATGGGCAAAAAGAGTCTTAGAAGTGTGCCAGTGACTAGGGTGGGAGGCCCTGGGTCTTCAGTTCTATTCTCACTAGGTCCCAGTGTCCACTTCCCTGTGACAGGGTCTTTCTGCCTGATTTGAGTTGCAGGTTTCAAGCTGTGACAGTTGCAGGCATTTGGTACTCTGAGTATCCCTGCCTTACCTCTGTTTGCCAGGACCCCATTCCCTCACACTGAGCCCACAAGCAAACAATTTCATGTGCCACAGCACTGAGCAAAGACCCCCACCTGGCTAGGCCACCATGGGCCTGAGACTGGTCTCCTCCACTTCCTCTCTGTGAGGTGGTGGCAATATGCTCCTCCTACCCCTTTCCCCCAGGGCACAGAGAGAAGCTGAGCTCATGACTTTGAAGTGTTTGGGGCACCTTATGTTAACCAGTTTGGTGAAAATATTTAAAATTGTATATAAAACCAGCACACTATACCCCATGACTGCATTAATGTACACAACTATGATTTAATAATAAATAAATAAATAAATAAATAAAGCTCAGTAATAATTACCCACACCATGCTAGGCATAAATTATATGCTTGATAGATGTTTGCTGAAAAAAGAATAGAAACAGCATTTTATTAAAAAAAAAAAAAAAAAAGAAGAAGAAAGAAAAAAGAAATCTCTAAGTCAGGCCCAAGCCCTACTTGCCTCCCAGAGGCAACATAGCAGCCTTCAGACAGAGGAGGAAGAGCCAATTCTTGCTTTTTGCAATCCTTCAACAGGCTGCTGGCAGTGTCCCTGAGAGAGCACAGGAGAACTTTTTGCAGGCTACAGGCCTAGGCAGTGAGTAGGCTAGGGGCCTGAGTCCAGTGACCTCGCACCTCCTGCTCTCACAGCACGTAGCATCTTGCAGAGCCAGGATCACCTGCAGTGGGATCCAGGGACACATGTGGAACTTCCTGGGTCCATGCTTGGGTCAGGCAGCCCAGCTAATCTGGCTTAGCTAGGGCTCCCACAGAGGCATCAAGAGCTGAAGGAGAACACAGAGGCCAGGGCTTCAGGCTCCTTGGGATCATGCTTCCTCTGGGGCAGAAGGGAGCACAGTAACAGTGAAGGACAGTGACACAAGTAACTAATTGAGGCTGGGATACTGATGTTGGTAAGAACACTGAATGTAGAGTCAGAACAGGGTGTCTATCTCCCACTGGCTGGATGAGCTTGGCTAAGTGACCTTTCACCTTTGTTGTCAGAAACAGACTTTATTTGAATCCCTATTATATGCCAGGCACACCAGCCTTACTTTCATCTTAACAATGCCTCTCCAAGAGAGGCCATATTGGCCAGGCATGGTGGCTCATGCCGGTAATCCTAGCACTCTGGGAGGCTGAGGTGGGAGCACTGCTTGAGCTCAGGAGTTCAAGACCAGCCTGAGCAAGAGTGAGAACTTATCTCTACTAAAATAGAAAAATTAACTGGGCATTGTGGCAGGTGCCTGTAGTCCTAGCTACTTGGGAGGCTGAGGCATGAAGATTATTTGAGCCCAAGACTTTGAGGTTGCTGTGAGGTATGATGACACCATGGCACTCAACCTCAGGGCAACAAAGTGAGACTATGTCTCAAAAAAAGAGAGGCCTTATTATTTCCACTTTATAGATATGGAAACTGAGATCCAGAGAGGCAAAGTGGCTTTCCCAGGGTCAAGCCAAAGCAAAGTGGTAGAGTGTTAATTAAATCCAGATCTAGTTGAATCCTGAGCTTGTGTGCACTCATTGTACCCAGCTGCCTCAAATTTTTAAATGAGATGATGAAGAGCCTGTTGTTGCTTAACTAGCCAGGGCTGAGCCCAAGTGGCAAAGCTAGCCTTTGTCCCACACAGTGAAGACTTTCCCAGAGTACCTAAATCCAGACCTCCAGGAGCTGTGCACACCACTATATACTATAGCATCATGGAGGGTACCAAATTCTTAAATGCATGGATCAGAGAAGGCCAGAAGACCTCCCTTCTGCAGTATAGTGGATTGGCAAACACCTCATTTCCCTCCTCAGCTTCACGTGGATCCTCTTCCTGCCATCAAAAGCTTAGGTGCTCATCTTACTTCTCTGAGCCTCAGCTTCCTTCTCTAAAAAATGAGAATGATATTACCCTACCCTGTATGGGTGTCATGAAGATTAAATTAAATAACTCATGGAAAGGAGCTGAGGTTCTAGAAGAACTTGGAGCAGGGAAGCAGTGGTCTGAAAATGCCTCACCTGCATATACCAAGTTAGAGTTTCCTTCTTATTTCTAGGGCCTCCCTTGTTCTGTTCAGCAGACCAGATGCTAGTAATGGGATGGGGGTGGTAGTGGTGGTGGGGGTGACGATTGGGGTGGTACACGTGAAATAAAGTGTTTATCAAATTTAAACATAGCTGCACCCTTTGATCCAACAACTTCACATTAGGAATCAGACAAATACATTAAGGATGTTTATTGCCTTCTTGTTTGTATTATCTCCAATGGAAAACAACCTAAAAGTTCAATAATAGGGAATTGGTTAAATAATTTCTGATTGTGGTTCATAGAGTACACGCAATAGAATTAGAGGGCACTGCCAGTGAAGATGGATAAAACACAGAGTAATAGATGATCAATATACCAGAAAAAGAGAAAACCACAAAGACAGAGTCAGGTTTAAAAATGGGATACACAGCGTGCACAGAAATGCAAAGCAGTGAGCTGAGCTGTGGCCTGCCAGCCCCTGGGTCGGAGCATAGAGGGGTGTGGCCAGGACTCAGTTCCTATGGGTACTACAAGTGCTCCATTGTGGGATGAGAGGCCAAAGCCAGGGGGAGGAGGGGAAGGGCTCTCCCTATAAGAGCTGGAAAAGACAGCTGCCAGCTGCTGCTGAGAGTTCTGACTATGAGGCAGCCTGGGCTGTGGGGAGCTGAGAGGAGCCAGACCTGGCCTCATGACCAAGAAATGAACCAAGCCCCAAGGTTCTATGCTGGAACAGAAGGGCTCTGACATTTCCCCTAGGGCAGGAGCCTGAGCTGTGATTATAAGACCTGATTCTGCCTTGGGGGTTGCCGGGGTCTAAGAGGGCCGGTGGAGACTACCACAAACCCACCAGACAGGGAGGGGTGAACATCGTTTTAAGACAATAAAACACAAACACAAAACAACACCAATTCTCCCTCTCCAAACCAAAATTCAAAAACACACAAAGAAACCAGGGAGAGTCAATACAATCTACAATCAGCATATAAATTTATTCCAGATGAAGTTTTGAAGAAGAGGCTGACAGATTTTAAAAATAAGCATGTCTAGGATGCTCACAGGGATAAATGAAGGAATGATATTCCTTAAAAGAAGAACTATGATTACACAAAAACAGGAAGAGAAATATGAAAAGAAAATCAAGTCAAAATCTTGGAAATAAAAAATATAGTTATTTAAATTAAAAAGGAAAACCTCATTGAATAGGACAGATCTAGTGTAGACCACAGTCATAGGAAGAATTAGTGAGTTAGAGGCTAATGCTGAGGGATTCACACCGGCATAGAGCAGTAAAGTAGGCATGAAAGTAGGCCTTAATGGGCTGCAGCCCAAGCTGATCAGAAGTGCCAAAAAGATAACAAAAATAAGTCTATACCTGAACACTATGGAAAATTAGCAGAGCATCAGAGGTAAATAAAAAGTTTCACAGGCTACAGCAGAGAAGAGAGTCATTCTATACAAAGGGACAAGTCTAGAGTTCCAGGCAGAGCCATGCATGTGGGGATAGCTGCTGTGACATAGTGGCAGGGATGGGTCTTGTCCCAGCTTGTCCAGTAAGCCACCTCTAAAGATGGACAAAGACATATTTTGCTAGCTTTGAGATATGCTACCTCAGTGTTCCACTGGCGTCCCGCTCATTCTCCAGCCCTTGCCCGGACCATCCTGAGGGGAATACCATTTTCCTTTCTTCACTGTTGCCACTGCACAGTGAGAGCTGTTTAGAGGGAGGCTCCTCACGAGGCTGTATTCAGTTGAGGGGGGCCTCTCATTGTACCACTGAATCTTGCTTTGGAGGAGGTGATCAGAAGAACCAGCCCTTGCCAAGACCACCACATGGCCCCCAGGTCTGATGTAGGAGGGTAAAAGAGTACTAACCTTGGGGGGCTCCCCACACACTTGGGAGTCACGTGCATCTAGCTTGGAATCCCTGCCTTGCAACTTTTAAACTATATGCCTTTGGTAGGCAGATGATTTCCAAGTCCTGGTTTTCTCTTTTATGAAAAAAGGGACAATAACTCTACCCAACAGGATGGCTATGCAGAGTAAGGAGAGCCTAGAGATCAATGATGGTGCGCTGTGTACACTGTGATATAGTGGGTTATGGCTGCCTCTCCCTGTTCCCAGCTTGCCCAGAACCCAGCTCCTTCCCCTAAGTGAGTTCAGTCAGTCCTTAAAACAACCCTGTGAGATGGGTGGTATTTCCCCCAGTTTACAGAGGAGGACACTATGGCTCAGGGACATAGACGGTCTTTGTCTCTGAGGTGTTAAGTGGAGGAACCAGGGCTCAAACCCAGATCTGTCTCACTGCAGGTCTGTTCTTTCCTGCTGGGTCTGGCCTTGCCCCCAACTCCAGGGTGGGTAGAGCTACTGCATGGGGAGCCTCTATTCCTCAGGGATACTGAAGAAAGTTGGGGACAGCTGAAGAACAAAAGAGTTTGGGAGGTTGGGGTGAGTAAGGGGAGACAGCAAAAGTGGGGAAGGGAACTTCTGATTGTACCCCAGCCAGGGACCACACCAAGTAACTGGCCTACCTGGCCAATACCTGAAAGTTTCAGAGTTTAAATCCAGCTCCATCCCAAACTGCTCATGTCATACAGGGCAGATCATTTGGCACCTATTTGCCTCAGTTTCCTCATCTTTCATTGAGAGAGAATAGCAATTCCCACCTCTCTGACCTGTGGGAAAGATAAAATGAGGAGGTATGCCCAAGTAGGGTGGCCTCCCAGCACCTCAGGCCTGAATTCCAGGTTCTACCCTGGCTCCTCACACCAGCAGTGTCCTTATTGGCCCTTGTTCTGCCTTTCCTTGCTTCACATTCTCAAGGAGGCACAAATCCAGATTCCCTGGCTTTGGGGAAAGATGGCAACGTCTGTGTCTGAGCCAGCCTTTGAGAAGCAAGAATGGAATATTCTTTCATTCTTGTATTCATTCATTTACTCCAGTATTTATTGATCACCTACTAAGTACCAGGCACTGGTCATAGAGCAGAGGATCTAACAGACAGGGCTCTGTATTCATGGAGCTCTCATTCCAGGGAAGATGAAATCCACCTCCCACGTGGAGGCTCCAAATATAATCCTACCCTCAGGTCATTTGCCATGACAGATGTTACTTTCAACTTCCTTTGGGCTGCTCAGCTCTTAGGATCATGGTAGCGAACCCAAGAAATCATCTCATCTGCCTCTGCTTTCAGACAACTGTTCCAGCCCAGACTGCTAAAACCTGCTCCTGTCCATAAAACATGGGCTCTGGAGTATCAGAGCTGGACTGTGAGGCTCATTAGCTTTGTGACCTTGGGCAAGTTCTGTAACCAATCACTCTGAGCCTCGATTTTTTCATTGACATAGGCATAAGAACAGCACCCACTTCATAGTGTCATTGTGAGGATAAAATGAGATAACACTTGTAACATACTTGAAACAGTACCTGGCATACAGTATGTGCTCAATGCAGAATAAAGGTTCTATTATTATTATTATCACTACTGTTATTGTTACCATTACCTGACCCAGGGTGTCATGGGCCTTTGGTTCTATGCCCAGTCTCAGTTTCAGAAGATACGCTTATCTCTGTGGCCGGGCAAAAATCCCCAGGGTGACCTCCCAGGAGGCCCTCCCACTATGGCCCTAGGGGGAGCCAGTCTAGAGGTTGGAGCCCTTTCTCAGGTGTTCCCACAGTATAGTTGGAGTATGTCAGCTCAGCCTGCTCAAAGTCCTGCAGGCTTTGCTGCAATGCTCCCTTGTTAAGGAGGCCTTCCCTTACCACACCATCTAAAATCTCAAACCCTAGCACTTCTAGGCCCCTCCAGTGCTTTCTTCTTCTCCATAACACTTTTTACCATCTTCCTTGTTACATGTTTTACTTACGTATTCTTTTTAAAATTGTAGTCTGCCTCTCTCCTCTAGCATGTAAGCAGAAAGAAACTATCAACTCTGTAGGGCCGAGCAGGCCCCCGGCAGCCGGCCAAGAAATAAGCCAAACCTGAGCCTCAGTTTTCCATCAAAACCATGCAGTGGGTGGAACTGGGGCTCAAAGGGCCTTCTCATCTATGACTTAGAACAGTCTGTACTTTTGTGACAGTTCTCATGGCAGACCGAGAGGGACCCTGGCCTTAGTTCAGGCCAGACTATCATAGAAGGCCATGCCACAGTCAGCGTGTCAGGACTGTAAGCAGAATTCCTCTGCCCCCTCAACCTGGCCTTCTTCCACCCTTGACATTGTCTAGAAGCCCTGGGCTTGGGAGCAGGGTGGTCTGGTTCCACTCTCCAGGGGGATGGAATATTCAACCTCAGCTCCCTGTCCTGATTGGTAGGGCCTCAGCCTCAGGTCCTCCTCCTCTCTGACAACATCGCTACAGGCCATGATCAGCTATATGCTCCCCTTAAAAGCTATTTGGACAGACATGGGGCTAGCATATGTTCTCTCCAGCTGCCTTCTCTCTCAAAGGCTACTTTGTGGTTTACAAATGGAGTGAAACAACCCTATAGGACAGTTTGCTGATTCAGGGGCTACTGGCTCCTGAGTACAAGTTCTGCTTGAAATTCTGTCTTTTTCTCTTATTCTGAGTATAAAGTATCTGCTAGGACCCAGCACAGGAAAAGCATGGCATCTAGCCCCCAGCCTCTTTCTCTGTCCCACTTCCCTGGTAAGAAAAATGCTGCATCTGGAGAAGGCAGCTATCTCCATCTTCATACTGGGGCCCCTCTATCCATGCATTTGGCAATATATATTGGGCAACTACGTGCCAAATACCACTTGTTTTCTATAGAACAGTGATTTTTTGATATTAAGTGTACATTAGAATCATCTAGGAGGCTTTGTATAATATTGCTTCATCCCTCAGAGATCATCATTCAGTTGGTCTAGAGGAGTGATTCTCAACCTGTGGGTTGCAACCCCTTTGGGGGTCAAAAGACCCTTTCACAGGGGTTGCCTAAATACATCCTGCATATCAGATATTTACATTGTGATTCATAACAGTATCAAAATTTCAGTTATGAAGTAGCAAGAAAAATAATTTTATGGTTGGGGGTCACCACAACATGAGGAACTGTATTAAAGGGTTGTGGCATCAGGAAGGTTGAGAACCATTGGTATAGAGTGAGAAGCAAAGGGCCTTGGGAAACAACCTGAGGAGCCCTGACATCTCAGCACTATACTAGGATGAGGAAGAGGAGGCAGAGAGGAAGCAGTGTGAGTAGGGTCTCCTGGGTCATCAAGCCAAGAGAGAGTTTCCGGGGAAAGAAATGACCAACCAGCAAATGAGTCACATCAAGAAGGGGATGTGTTCAGTGGTTAGAGGTCTGTGAAATGCCTTCAAAGAATGAGATGACTCTTCGAACAATTTGGCCATAAAGGAGAGGAGAGAGATAGGACAGTAGGTACTGGATGAAGTGGGGTCCAGAAAGATTGTTGACTTGTTGGTTTCAATAAGAAAGACATGAGCACTTGTAAAAAAGTTGAAAAAGATCCAGCTGAAAGCAAGAACCTGGTTGTCCTTTAGCCACATTATTTCTATTAATCCCATTTTAGGGTTGAGGAAAATAAGACTCAGGAAGGCCCATGATTACATAGCTAGTAAGCAGCAGAATCCAAACCTTAGAGGCTGCATCTCCTGACTCTCAGATGAATGGAGCTAGGGAGAGGTGCTGACAGAGAGCCAATTGGGAGATGAGATTAATAAAGCCACCAAGCTTAGAAGCTCAAAAGACAACTGTGTGTTTTAAACAATCCATCTAGAATAGTTGTTCTCAACTGGAAGTGATTTTGTCCCCCATGGAACATTTTGTAATGTCTAGAGACATTTTGGTTGTCACAACTTAGGATGGGGGTGTGCTATTGGCACCTGGTACATAGAGACCAGGTATGCTGCTACAGGTCCCCCCACCTCCAGCAATGCACAGGTTGAGAAACCCTGGTCTGGAAGCTCCAAGGGTCAGGTAGCCTATCAGTATTTCTACCCTTTCGATAGATACAAATATCCTCACTGTTTTTACTTATTTTTGACTTCTATACTTTGTACACATTGTGAGATGCTCAAACAATGAAGAAGTGTTTAAAGTAAGTATTAATTCTTCCCAGTCACGAGCATGGTATGTTTTTCCATTTGTTAACATTTTCAGCTATTTCTTTTCTTAGAGTTTCATAGTTCTCTTTATAGAGATATTTAACATCCTTTGTTAGGTAAATTCCCAAATATTTAATCTTCTTTGGCACTACTGTGAACGGAATAGAGTTCTTGACTATTTTTTCAGCTTGACTGTTGTTGGTATATATAAAGGTTACCGATTTATGAGTGTTGATTTTGTAACTTGAGACGCTGCTGTATTCCTTGAGCACTTCTAAGAGTTTTG
>NW_003852636.1:1149639-1185012 GCF_000181295.1 Otolemur garnettii | reverse complement strand
CCCAGGGGGACAGCTTGAGGCTCTGTCTCAAAAAAAAAAAAAAAAAAGAGTGAAAGTTTAATCTCTTCTGATCCTATATAGATACCCTTGATAGCCTTTTCTTCCCAAATTGTGATGGCTAAAACTTTTATTACAATGTTAAAGAGCAATGGAGACAATGGGTAACCTTGCCTGGTTCCTGATCTGAGTGGAAATTATTTCAATTTAACTCCATTCAGTATGATATTGGCTGTGGGTTTGCTGTAGATGGCCTCTATCAATTTGAGAAATGTCTCTTCTATGCCAATTTTCTTAAGTGTTCCGATCATGAAGGGATGCTGGATATTATCAAAAGCTTTTTCTACATCAGTTGAGAGAATCATATGGTCTTTGTTTTTTAATTTATTTATGTGATGAATTACGTTTATAGATTTACGTATGTTGAAGCATCCTTGAGGTCCTGGGATAAAACCCACTTGGTTGTGGTGTATAATTTTTTTGATGTGTTGCTGGATTCTGTTTGTTAGGATCTTGTTGATTATTTTTGCATCAATATTCATTAGTGATATTGGTCTATAATTTTCTTTCCTTGTTTGGTCTTTTCCTGGTTTGGGGATCAAGGTGACTTTTGCTCATAGAATGTGTTGGGTAGTATTCCTACTTTTTATATATTTTGGAAAAGGTTGAGTAGTACAGGTACTAGTTCCTCTTTAAAGGTTTGGTAGAATTGACCAGATGGTGAAGCCATCTGGTCCTGGGCTTTTCTTTTTGGGGAGATTTTGTATAGTTGATGCTATTTCAGAACTTGATATAGGCCTGTTCAACATTTCCACTTGATTCTGGCTAAGTCTTGGAAGGTGGCATGCTTCCAAGTATTGGTTGATTTCCTTCAGATTTTCATATTTCTGAGAATAAAGTTTCTTGTAATATTCACTAAGGATTTTTTGAATTTCTAAGGGGTCTGTTGTTATTTCATCTTTACCATTTCTGATTGATGAAATTAGAGATTTTACTCTTTTTTTCTTACTACTCAAAGTAATATATAATTTTAATGCAATCTCTCTTAAAGTTCCATTGTCATACTTTAAAGATCTCGATAAAATAATACTTCATTTTATATGGAATCAGAAAAAACCTCGAACAGTCAAGACATTACTCAGAAATAAAAACAAAGCAGGAGGAATCACACTACCAGACTCAGACTATACTATAAATCCATAGTGATCAAACAGCATGGTATTGGCACAAAAACAGAGAGGTAGATGTATGGAACAGAATAGAGAACCAAGAGATGAACCCAGCTACTTATCGTTACCTGATCTTTGACAAGCCAGTTAAAAACATTGACTGGGGAAAAGATTCCCTATTTAACAAATGTTGCTGGGCGAACTGGCTGGTGACCTGCAGAAGACTGAAACTGGATCCACATCTTTCACCACTAACTAAGATAGAATCTCACTGGATTAAAGATTTAAACTTAAGACATGAAACTATAAAAATACTAGAAGAAAGTGTAGTGAAAACACTTGAAGAAATCGGCCTGGGCGAAAATTTTATGAGGAAGCCCCCTGGGCAATTGAAGCAACATCAAAAATACACTACTGGGACCTCATCAAATTAAAAAGCTTCTGCACAGCCAAGAACACAGTAAGTAAAGCAAGCAGACAGCCCTCAGAATGGGAGAAGATTTTTGCAGGTTATGTCTCCCACAAAGGTTTAATAACCAGAATCCACAGAGAACTCAAGTGTATTAGCAAGACAAGAACAAGTGATCTCATCTCAGGGTGGGCAAGGGACTTGAAGAGAAATTTCTCTAAAGAAGACAGGTGCATGGCCTACAGATATATGAAAAAATGCTCACCATCCTTAATCATCAGAGAAATGCAAATCAAAACTACTTTGAGATATCATCTAACACCAGTAAGATTAACCCATATCACAAAATCCCAAAATTACAGATGCTAGCATGGTTGTGGAGAAAAGGGAATACTTCTACACTGCTGGTGGGATTGCAAACTAATATGTTTCTTTTGGAAAGATGTCTGGAGAACACTTAGAGAACTAAAACTAGACCTGCCATTTGATCCTATAATTCCTCTACTAGGTATATATCCAGAGGATCAAAAATCACACTACAATAAAGATATTTGCATCAGAATTTTCACTGCAGCCCAATTCATAATTGCTAGGTGATGGAAGAAGCCCAAGTGCCCATTGACCCACGAATGGATCGATAAATTATGGTATATGTATACCATGGAATACTATGCAGCCATAAAGAAAGATGGAGACTTTACCTCCTTCATGTTTACATGGATGGAGCTGGAAAATATTCTTCTTAGCAAAGTATCTCAAGAATGGAAGAAAAGTATCCAATGTACTCTACCCTAATATGAAACCAAGAATTTGGGGAAAGGGTAGAGGGAGGGCAGGGGAAAGGATGGGTAGAGGGAGGTTGATTTGTGGGAGCACACCTATGGTTCATCCTATAAGGGTACATGTGAATCTTTCTAAATGTAGAATGTAAATGTCTTAACACAATAACTAAGAAAACGACATGAAGGCTATGTTAACCAGTTGGATGAAGGTATTTCAAATTGTGTATAGAAACAGCGCACTGTACCCCATGATAGTATTAATGTACACAGCTATGATTTAATAAAAAAATAAAGTAAGTATTAAGTGAAAGTTACACTTCATCCCTCAGTGAGACCTCCCCAGAGCTAATCATTGTTGCTGTAACTTTTGGTGAACAGGTTGCACTCCACAAGTGGAAAACTACTTATTTTGTCCCTTGTGTTTCTTTTAAACTCTCTCTGTGACTTATTTCTCCTCTGCTTCTGGGATGAAATCTCCCAGAGAGCCAGAACTTTTTCAGATACTTTCAGAAAATTAAAAAAATCCCTCCATTTGCCTTCAGGAACTAATGTGTCCAGTCTAATGAAACAGGCAGACTCCAAAACTTCACTTAAAGTGAAAGCTTTGCTCCTGTCCTCTGCTTGGGGCCTGTTGGACTGCAGAGGCCAGACATACGGTCAGTGCCTTCACTCTTTTCTGTCCCTACTGGTTGCAGAGTAAGCCACTGCAAGAAGGCATCATAATTTATTTAGTCAATTCTCTGCTGATGTGTATTGAGGTTTTTTCTAGCTTTTTATTTTTTTTTTTACCTTTATAAACAATGTTGTGCTGTCCCTGTACCTATGTCTATCTGTACACACTTGTTAAATTATTTCTTTAGGATAAATTCCTGGAAATCAATGTGTTGAGGTATGCATATTTTATATATTGACTTCTAGATTGTTCTCCAGATTAACTATATCAGTTTATGTTCCCACCAGCAGAGTATGAAGGGCCCATTAAGGGTTCCCTCTCTCAACACAGGGCCTGACACATGCTAGTAGGGCTAGGCTGGCATGAACTACTGAATAAATGGGTGTTGAGAGAGTTAGGGGGGCTTCCTGAAACCCACAAGGAAAGCACAGCCTCTTTCTTCCAAACTTGCTCCTCCCTCTTGATGTCCTCATGGTCATCTTGTATTCCTGACCCTCCCTAACCCCTGACACATTCAGGATTCTAGGTCCTGAGTTGCTCCTGAATCCACCATTTCCTCTCCTCTCATGACCAATGCTGGCTGGAATTCAGGACCCATCATCTCTTGCCTAGAAGAGTTCCTTGTGAGTCTCCTCACCTCGTTTTGCCACCTCTGATCCATTCTTGACACCTCCAGGGTAAAGGTTCTAAAATGCCAGTGTGGTCACTTCGTCCCCTTCTCTCTAGAGGCTGGCTCCACAGGACACACTGTGATCTCTCATCAGTGGCTCTCACACAATGCTGCCCACCTGTGAGCACAGTAGGCTTCAGCCCCTGTCCACTCGGTTCTCTCTGGGAGAAGAGATGCCCTCCTCTTCTTTTTCTGACCAGGAATGGACATTTGTTGGTTTATGACTCCATAGCATTCATTCCTCTCCTTTCCTCAAACTCCTGTTTCATTTAAGTAAATTGCTTTTGCCTCACTGGGGGTAAGTTTGGTGAAATAATAAATCCATGTGTGCCTTTGTGCCTTCCCTATGGAAGCTAAAGGGACATTACCTTCCTTTCCCCAGCCCAGTCTAGCCAAGAGGCAGACATAGGACCAAGCTTGGTCAACAGACATTCTCTTTGGACTTTGAAACTGGATTAAGCCAGATAAGAATAAAGGTGACAGGCTCGGCGCCTATAGCTCACCCGGCTAAGGCGCCAGCCACGTACACCTAAGGTGGCGGGTTCGAATCCCCAGCCCGGACCCGCCAAACAACAATGACGGCTGCAACCAAAAAATAGCCGGGCGTTGTGGCGGGCGCCTGTGGTCCCAGCTACTTGGGAGGCGGAGGCAGGAGACTCGCTTGAGCCCAGGAGTTGGAGGTTGCTGTGAGCTGTAATGCCACGGCACTCTACCCAGGGGGACAGCTTGAGGCTCTGTCTCAAAAAAAAAAAAAAAAAAGAATAAAGGTGACAGACTTCATCCATTTCAGCAGTAGCACTCTGATCAAACCATTCCAGCTTTCTAGTCCTTCCTCACTCCTTCCCCAGAGCTGCCTTTGCTTATGACTAATTCCATACCTGTTTTTCAGCCTTTCCCTTGATTCTGTAAGCTCCCTATAGCCTACCCCTCCGACCTCCCAAATTCCTTTCTCTCCTAAGTTAGTCAGAGATGGTTTCTCTTTTTTACAACCAATGATTTCCGATAGAAATCCCAGCAAAACTGTTTCTTCCTCCATGAAGCCTTCCCTGGTTCTGCACTTGCATACTTCTCTGTACCTCCCCATAGTACCCTCTACAAGGTGCAGACCATGTTGAAGGTTTTTCTGCCCCTTCCACTAGGGTAGCAACTCATACTGTCCTGCTCCTCATGAGTTCTGGGCTTACTAGCACACCTTTAGTCTACAGCCAAACATTTAAGGTAACAATATTTAAACACTAAACTAATGCACTGGTAGTTCTGCTTTCTCCCCCTTTAGGGGTGTCAATGATTTAGACTCTATCACAATACAAAAGTGATGCCAGCACCTCCCTCCCTTGTGAGTCTGGCTGGGAATAACATGCAATGGTTTCCTTTTTGAAACTCTCCTCTGTCTGTGCCATGGAAGATGAGGAACAGGGTGGGGTGCAGAGAGGTGGCTGTTGGAGCAGCACAGTAAAAAACAGTGGTGAGTGGGCTTAACATGGTTGCAGTGGGAAGGGAGAGACAGGGGCCCCACTGATGAGATTGTGCATTAGAATTGAATAGGAAACTTGATTGTGTCTGGGAATTCTCGAAGCCAAATCTAGCCATTTGAGATGGGTTCCATCAGAAGGAGGTGGTGAGTGAGTGTGTGAGTGTATGTGATGGAGTGGAGTTGGAGGGCATGTCACACCATCTCTAGCATCCCCCTCCTGCAATAGCCATGACCATGCAGGCTTCATTGCCTATTTTCTAAGGAGCTTCCCCAGGTAGCAGGGAAGAGAGACGAAGGGGGGCCAGCCACCCACACCACTCAGCAGAGGTGAGCTGAGGAACACAGAGTCCTCAAGTTCCCCCCTCCCCCCAGCCACTACAGGCGGCCAGGTGCCTTGTTTGTGATGAAAGCTTTTAAAAATCCATGTGTATGGATGGTCATGAATTCATTTTTGGTCATTTAACTAATACTCACTGAGCTTGGAGCCATGCAATGGTGAGAAAAGCCAGCCATGGACTCTGCTCTCAAGAAGCTCCAGAGCTGGTGGGGGAGAAGATGCGTAATCAGGCAATTAGGAACCAGTGTGAGCGGGAGGTAAGCGCTGGTTGCTATGGGAACGCAAGGAGAGGCCACAGCTGCTGCTCCTCTCTGAAGAGCGCTGGCAAGCAAAAAAGGAGGTGCCAAGCACATGGGCCCAGCTCAGCACCACCCAGCTGACTGGTCCATCACCTCTCTGCCCCTCTATTCTGCACCTAAGAAATGAGGAGGGGGAGTGTGATCCAAGGACCTAGTGAGATGCTGTATGTCTGTGCCTGGCCTCCAGTAGGTCTACAGTACATGGGGGCTGTTAGAAATTTTGTTTTCAGGAAATATTTGTTGGTTGAAGATTTCTGGGGTTACTGGAAACCAGGGGTAGAGGTGTGAATGAGATAAACAAGGCTCCTCTCTCAGGGAGCTGACAGTAATTGGGGAGGGGAGATAGACACAATCATCATAACAGGGTATATGCAATTGCTATTGTGACCAGTATCAGGACACTAGGAGAGTGGTTCAGAGTAGGAGCTGGCCTAGGTTAGGAGCTAGGAAGACTTCCTGGAAGAAGGGTTTCATCTAAACTCAGAAGGAAGAATTAGCCATCAAGGAGGTGGGGAAACTCCGTTCCTAGTATGGTGAGCATCCTACCTGAAGGTGCTAAAGCAAGAGAGAGTCTGGTAGGTTCTAGGCAAGGAAAGAAGATCATGAGAACCTGGGGGGAGAGAGCGGAGGCTGGAAAGATGGGGCTGGGCACCAATACACCCAAGCCTTTAGGAGTGTCCAACCTGTGGCCCCAAACGGCTGTCCACAGTCTGATTTTTTGAGGACTTTTGTGCTTATCCGTGGTGTCAGATATCATGAAAAGTATGCACGAACCTTATTTTTGCTAATCAGTTTTCATTAGTGTTTGTGTATTTAATGTGTGGTCTAAGACAACTCTTATTCTTCCAATATGTGTCAGAGGAAAAATAAAGGTTGGCCACCCCTGCTTAGGCCATGAGTGAGGCGTTCATATCGGATCCTAGAAGGACTCCAGTGACACCCCACCCATGTTACTCTGACTCTTACAGCACATCAGAACAACTGTCAGTTACTTGAGGCACGGCAAGCTTAAGAGGCTTGACTCAGAGCAGGCTTGTAGAAGATTCTGGAATATAAAAGCTGTCAGACCTCTTAGAGAACATTTAAGTTCAAACGCTCACTGTGCAGATGGGAACACTGAAGCCCAACAAGGAAAAAAATTTGTTCGGGGTGGCATAATAAGCAACAATATCAGGCCTGGAACTAGAGGTCCATTTAAGAAGTCACCCAGTGACTCATGACTCTGCAGAAGTCTAAAGGTGGCTTTTTTCTTGGGTGTGCCATTTTCTCTCTCTCAGGGCAAATGGCAGAGTGTTTCCAGCCCTTTCTTGCCTTCTTACTTGTCCCCTTGTGCTCCTCTTTTCCAAAAAGGCCTATTTCCCATTAACCACAGCTTCCCACTTACTTACCCTCCACCCTGTATTGGGATGGGGCAGCAAGAGGCAGGTTTGGATCCCAGGCAGGCCCAACAGAGCTATTCCCATGCCAGCAATTAATGTATCTTCCAAGCTTAGCCTAGCTCCTGCCCTTGCTAGTTTCCCAGTCATATTCTATGGGCAAAGCTCTCCCTGCTGATATGGCTACTGCATGTCCCTGCCTAAGCATACCCCACCACATACACACTGCTAGAGCTGACATGGTCTCAGCTATCATCTAATATAACCTCTCCATTGCTCAGATGGGAATGGTGAGGCCCAGGGGCAGCCTAGAGTTCTTGCCCATGAACTAACTCTGTTCTGGTCTCTGACTATGCTGATCCCTTGCCCCAACCATCTCCCTAGCACCATCATATGGCTCCCTTCTCTCCCTGTTGACAGAAGCACAGAGGCATTGAGTGGAGAGAAGAGACCCTACGGAAAGAGGGGGACTAGCACTGTCTGAGCAGAGCCTGCAGGGGTTGGGGTGAGGGGAGCCTGATTCCCTGCCTCTCTGACCTGGCCCATGTCTTACCCAGCAGCCCTCTCACTCTTCACAGTGCAGGCCAGGAGCCCAGCCCTAGATCAAGGTAGCTGCTCTAGGCTTCCTTCAGAGAACTCCCTACCTATAGGGCCTCCCTTTTAAGCAGGAACTGAGGCCCCCACATTTCTCTTGCCTTAAGCCTAGAAGTAGCTGGCTTTGAAGTCAACAGTCCCGGGTCAAAGCCCTGCTCTGCAACCTCTACTGGGTCAAAGCCCCGCTCTGCAACCTCTACCTGAGTACCCTTGGACACAAACTTGAAGACCCCTGGGACTCAGCTCCCCCCTCTGAAAATAAGAATCACAACCTCACAGGCTTACTATGGAGATTAAATAAGGGAACTATGTACTAAGTTCCTACCTGGCATATAACATTTGACAAATGTTAGTCCCCTCACACACCTGGGTTGCCCCTCCAACCAACACCCAGCAAGACCTGCCTAATTCCTTCCAGAGAACCTTGGGGTAAGTCTAGGATCAGATCTTGGCAATAGCCTCCTGGCTCTGGGAGAAGAGTAGGGAGCTGTGGCCCACAGTAGAAGTCCTAATACCCAAAACTCAGCAGGAGGCATACAGTGGAAAGCCATGCCAGGGGAAAAGATTAAGGGAGGGAGATTGGAGAGAAGGAGGTGGAGGCAAGTGGCTTCAGGGGCTGTGGGAAGTCAGGACAGTGAGGAGAGGGGCTGGCCAGCCACCATGGGGGCCCATCAGGCTGGTCAAAGCAGTGCCAGAAGGTTCAGAGGGACAAAGTAGGCCACAGACCATCCAGTCCTCTCAACAGCATCTCTGAGCTTATCCTGGGGGCACAGGATCTCTGCCTCATGGGTACTGTCTAAGGTTCCAGCAGGGGATTCAGGCCAGCCCCATTCAGCTCCAGGTATCTGGCTTTCTCACAACCTTACATTCTGCATCTACAAATCAAAACCCACAGTCCCAACCAGGTTCCCTTCTGATCTACTATTATTCCCTGTACTCAGATGTCCCCAAAACATTTTTGACTTAGACTTTACAACATTTTCTTCACAAGAAATTCCCTCATCTCCACAATTCATCAGCATTAGTTGCCACAAAGAGGCCTTAAGTTTGGGTCCCAGGCTATGGGTGCATTTGGCTGAAAAGTATCCACTGGCTCCCTTTGCAGCCAGGAATACCTTCTAAAGTGATGCTAAGCAGGGGTCAGTGAAGTCTGGGACCAGGAATGGTCCTCAGTTTTCCACTCAGGTGAGGACTGAGTGTGTGGCCTATATCAGAGTTAGATTTGTAGCTGGGATCAGAGTTTGATTTATGACCAGGTTCAGAGTTCAATTTGTGACCAGAATTCATAAGTTTCTTTTGGTTGCAAGCAACAGATGTCAATTCTGGCTAACTTGGGCAAAAAATAACACTGTATTTTCAAGATACTGGGCTTGTTTTCAGAACTAATTGATATGAACATGACTTGGCTCCAATCTTCTTAATGTTTTTCTGTCCCCTTTTAAGTTTCAAACACCTATGAGAGGGATCTCTGCCCAGGTAAAGCCAAGTTAGCTAGGGTGCAGGGCCACAAATTGCTGAGGAAGCAGGAACTCTCCAGCATTTTGGGAAAGCAATCAGGAGCCTTTTATTAAGATTAAAAGCATTCCTACTTCTGGGATCTCATCCCATAGAAATGAAAGCCCTAGTACCTAAGGACCTATATTGACAAAGTTGTTGTCTTAGTCCATTTTTTTGCTGCTTAACAGAATACCACAGACTGAGTAATTTACAAAGAACAGAAGTTTTTTGGCTCATGATTCTGGAGGCTGAGAAGTCTAAGAGCATGGTATCTGATTAGGGTCAACCCATGGCAGAAGGTGGAAGTGAACATGCAAAATAGAGCAAGAAGGGGTCCAACTCCATCCTTTTATCAGAAACTAATTCTCTGTATAACTAATCCATTCCTGAAATAACTAATCTACTTTTTAGGGTGGACCCCTTTTGTCCTAATCACCCTCAAAGCCCCCATCTCCCAATACTATTACACTAGCAATTAAATTTCAACATGAATTTTGAAGAGGTTGTTCAAACTATAGTAGATGAGTATTGCAGCACTATTTGTAGTTTTTAAACAGTCCTAAAAAATCGTAATTACCAAATAATAGATTAATAGCTTAATAGATTATGGCACATCCACACCTGATATGCAAAGCAGTTGTGTGTGTATGTGTGTATACATAATATAGGCATACATATATATGTGTGTATGTCTATATATGGTTATATAAGTATGAAAAAATATGGAATAATGAATAGGTCATTGATACAGGTTGTGGGGAACACTGATATAGGTAGGGAGGGAGGCAAGTAAAATAGAAGAAAAAGACCATAATTTTTAAAAGCATGCACATAAAATTTCTTTTATAACCATATCTAAAATTACATAGATATTTTTGTGTAATAAAAATGTATTATCTGAAAAATATTTTAAAGAGATGAGTAAAAAAACATGCCAGAAAAAAATCTTATCAAAAAAAAACTGAGTAATGGTATTACTGACAAAATTGACATTTTTTTTTAAATATTGAGTCTCACTGTTTCCCAGGTTGTAGGGCAGTGATATGATAGCTATGATAGCTCACTGAAGTCTTGAACTCCTGGGCTCAAGTGGTCCTCTCACCTCAGCCTCCCAAGTAACTGGGACAACAGGCATGCACTGCCATGTCCTAGGTATTTTAAATTTTATTTTAATTTATTTTTAGACATGAGGCCTTACTATGTTACCTAGGCTAGTCTCAAACTCCTGATCTTAAGCAATCTTCCTGTCTTAGCCTCCCAAAATGCTAAGATATAGGCATGAGCCACAGAGCCCAGCCAAATTGACTTTTATACCAAAAGTTTTACTAAAGATAAGTCATTTCTTAGTGTTCAAATAAATCATTATATGGAAAAATAGAACAATCTTGAACCTACATACCCTCTATGTGTTTTTAAAACGTATGCATGCTATTGTAATGTCATACCCTTTTACAATCTGGCTTTGTTTTTTAATTTAATATTGTTTTCCAGATTCATCCCATCTGATGCATGTAGATTTAGACTTTGCATCTCACTTGGGCCGTAATAAGTATTCTACCATAACAATTATTCAGTCTCCTTTGTTTGTTTGCTTTGAAAGGTCTTTCTCTGTCCCCTAGACTGGAGTGCAGTGGTGCAGTCTCAGCTCACTGCAACCTCCAACTCCCAGGCTCAAGCAATCTTCCTGCCTCAGCCTCCCAAGTAGCCAGGACAACAGGCACACATCACTATGCCCAGCTAATTTATTTATTTATTTTTTATTTTTTGTAGAGACTGGGTCTTGCTATATTGCCCAGGCTGTCAGTCCCCTTTGTATAAATATTTAGGTTTGTCCTAATGCTATAATAAATATAATAGCACATATTTCATTTTAATCATATGAAAATGTATCTGTAAGTAAATTCCTAGAAGTAGGCTTTTTGGATGAAAAGGGATATGGATTTCATAGATATTGCCAACTTGCCTACTGTAGATGCTCTAGCAATTAACCAGCCTCCACTCCCGCCAACTAGAAATATTGGAGAGTGCCTGTGGTTACCCACCTTCAACGACATAGTGAATTATCAAACTGTCTCATATTAGTCAGCCTGATAGGTGACATGGTATCCCATTTATTTTATTTTTATCAGTGATTTTAAACATCTTCTCATATGTTTAAGTGCCATTTTCTTTCTAATAAACTGTGTATCGATATCCTGTGCTCATTTTAAAAATTGGTGTGTTGGACTTTTATTCATGTATAGGAGTTCTTCGTCTATTTGGGGAATTAGCCCTTTGCTTGCAAAATTAGCAGCAAACATTTTCAATACATTTCCATTTGTCTTTTACTTAGAATTGTTTATCTTTTTCTGCCAGAAGATTTTATTTTTATATAGTTGAAACTTTTCTTTCTTTTTTATTTTGATCCTGTGTATTTTGTCAAACTTACAGAAGACTTCCACTTCAGGATTATATTAATTAATTAATTTTTTTGAGACAAAGTTCAAGCTGTCACCCCAGGTAGAGTGCTGTGGCATCACAGCTCACAGCAACCTCAAACTCTTGAGCTTAAGTGATCCTCCTGTCTCAATCTCCTAAGTAGCTGGGTCTACAGGCACCTGCCACAACGCCCGGCTTTTTCTGTTGTTGTTGCAGTTGTCATTGTTGTTTTAGCTAGCCCAGGCCGGGTTTGAACCCACCAGCCTCGGTGTATGTGGCCAGCACCCTACTCACTGAACTACAGGCACTACCCTAATTGATTAATTTTTGTTTTTCTTTTTTTTTTTTTTTGAGACAGAGTCTTGCTGTCACCCTGGGTAGAGTGTCGTGGTGTCATAGCTCACAGCAACCTCAAACTCTTGGGCTCAAGTGATTCTCTTGCCCCAGCCTCCCCAGTAGCTGAGACTATAGGTGTGTGCCACTATACCTGGCTAGTTTTTCTATTTTTAATAGAAACAGGGTGTCACTCTTGTTCAGGCTGGTCTTGAATTCCTGAGCTCAGGCCATCTACCCACCTTGGTCTCCCAGAATGCTAGGATTATAGGCATGAGCCACTGCCCCTAGCTCACTCAAAGATTATAAAAGGACATTATCCCTGGGTTTATATTAAGTACTTTATAATTTTATATTTACATTTAAAGAAAACATCATCTAGAAGAAGATATTTGCAATTATAAAATTATAACTGACATCTGGTATTCAGAGTATATAAATAATTCCTAGAAATCAATAATAAGAAAAGCAATCCCATAGAAAAATGGCCAAAAGATATGAACAAGCAATTCAGAGAAGAATAAATCTAAATGGCCAACAGATATGAAAAGATGCTTAACTTCTCTAGTAATTTAGGGAAAAGCAAAGTTAAGCAACAGTCTTCCATACTCATCAAATTGGCAACAACTTTATTTTTTTAATTTTTTTTATTAAATGATAGCTGTATACATTAATGCAAACATGGGGTACAGTGTAGTGTTTTCATATACATTTTGAAATACTTTCATCAAGCTGGTTCACATAAATTTCATGTCATTTGCATAGTCATTGTGTCAAAACATTTATATTATAGTTCTAGAAAAGTTCACTTGTACCCTTGTTAGACAGAAATATAGGTGATCTTTCCGGTCACCCTCCCCCCTAGAAGTGATCAAGGAATACAGTAGCGTATCAGGATACAAAATCAACACTCATAAATCTGTAGCCTTTATATATACCAACAACAGCCAAGTTGGCAACAACTTTAAAGGCTGAATGTGTCAAGAGTGGTAAGGATGTGGGGAAACACAGAAATAAATAAATTTCAGGTGGAAATGTAAATTGTTACAACCACTTGGGAAAGCAGATTGGCAATATCTATTAAAGTTGTAATACTCCTAGTTCCTCCTGCCTCCATGAACTCCACCTCCTGAAATTCATGCCCCTGTGTAATTTTCACTCCTTGAATGTGGAATAGACCTAGTAACTCACATTTAATAAATTAAATATGGCAAAAGTGTTAGGATGTTAATTCTGAGATGTGCCTTGCAAGAAATGTTAAAACAGGTTCTTCAGAGAACAGTAAAATGATATAAATTAAGACCTTGGATCGAATTAAAGAAAGGAAGTGCCTTCAAAAAGGAATAAATGAAGGTATTTTATTATTTTGTTTTTATTATTCTCAACTAATCTGACAACAGTTTGTTCAAAAAAATAACAACAATCTATTGGATAATTATAACTTATCATCAATTAAAATGAATGTCAGAAATGCTTATAATATTTCTGTTATAAGTCACTGAAGAAGGGAATTGGGAACATTCTGTTTTAAGGTCCCTGCACTATTTGTGATGTAATATAGTGTTATTTAAAAGTAGACATGGATTAGTTGTACATGTATATTGCAATCTCTAAGGCAAGCACTAAAAAAAGTAAAAATATGAAGTATAGAGGCTCACACCTATAATCTCAGTGACTTAGGAAGCTGAGGCAAGAGGATCACTTTAGTCCAAGAAGGCTGCAGTGAGCTATGATCATGCCACCACTCTACTCCAGCCTGGGTGACAGAGTGAGATCCTGTCTCTAAAAAAAAAAAAAAAGTATAATTGATATGCTAGGAGAGGAGAGAAAATGGAGTCATTTGAAATGCTTAATTAAAATCAGAGAAGACAGAAAAAGAATAGAAGAAAAAAAAAGAAACAAAGACAAAAAGTAGGAAACAATTACAAGTATGGTAGATATTAATCCAACTACACCAATAATCATGTTAAAAGTGAATTGTCTAAATGTATTGATTAAAAGAGAAGACTATCAGAATAGAAGACCCAACTATATGTTGTCTGTATTTAAATCTACTTTAACTATAAAGACACAGATAAATTAAAAGTAAAGGGATGTAGAAAGATATACTATGGTAACACTAATTAAGGGAAAGTTGGAGTAGCTATGTCAATTTCAAACACAGCAGATTTCAGAACAAGGAAAAACTATTAGAGATAAATAGGAGCATGATGTAATAATAAAAGGGGTACGTTCTCCAAGAAGACATAACAATCCTAAATGTGTATGTGCCTAACAATGGACAATATTTTGGCAATTTTGTCAAAATATTATACATGAGGCAAAAACTAATAGGACTGCAAGGAAAAATAGATGAATCCACTATTCTAAGTTGGAAAGTTTAACCCTCCTCTATCAGTAATAGACATACCCAGCAGGCAGAAAATCAATAAAGATATATAGTTCAATTGCATAGCACCATCAATCAACTGGATCTAATTGACATTTATAGACTACTTCATCCAACAACAGCTGAATATACATTCTTTTCAAGCTCACATGGAACATTCAAGATAGACTGCATTCTGGGCCATGAAACACACCTTCACAAATGTGAAATAATAGATATCATACAAAGTATGTTCTCAGGCCATAATGGAATTTAATTAGGAATCAATAAAAGATTAATAATAGCTAGAAAATCCTATAGCATTTGGAGATTAAACAATACACTTCTAAATAATACTTGAGTCAAAGAAAAAGTCTCAAGATAAATTGAAAACTATTTCGAGATAAATTAAAACAAAAATATGACTTTACCAAAATTTGTGGGAAAATTGTAGCATTGAGTGCACATATTAGAAAATAAGAGGGCAGTGCTTGTAGCTCAGTGGGTAGGGCACCAGCCACATACACCCAGGTTGGCAGGTTTGAACCTGGCCAGGGCCAGCTAAAAACAATAATGACAACTGCAACAACAACAACAAAATAGCCAGGCATTTGTGGCAGGCAGTTGTAATCCCAGCTACTTGGGAAACTGAGGAAAGAGAATTGCTTAAGCCCAAGAGTTTGAAGTTGTTGTAAGTTGTGATGCCGCAGCATTCTCAACAGCTTAAAATTCTGTTTCAAAAAAAAAAAAAAAGAAAGAAAAGAAAAGAAAAGAAAGGTCTTAAATTAATCATCAAAACTTCCTCCTTAGGAAACTAGAAAAAGAAGAGAAAATTAAATCTGTAGTAAGTGGAAGAAAATATAATAAAAATTTGAGCAGAAATCAATGCAATTGTGAAAAAGCAATAGTAGAGAAAAAGCAATGAAACAAAAAGCTGGTTTTTTGGTGCCTGGGTGCAGTGGCTCATACTTGTAATTCTAGCACTCTGGGAGGAGAAGGCAGGAGGGTTGCTTGAGCTGGGGAGTTCAAGACCATCTGTGTGTCTACTAAAAATAGAAAACTTAGTGGGTGTTGTGGTGGGTGCCTATAGTCCCAGCTACTTGGGAGGCTGAGACAAGAGAATCACTTGGACCCAAGAGTTTGAAGTTGCTGTGAGCTATGATGACACCATGGCACTCCACCCAGGGCGACAGAGTAAGATGAAAGAGAGAGAGAGGGAGAGGGAGAGAGAGAGACAGAAAAGAAAGAAGAAAAGGAAGGAAGGAAAGAAGGAAGGAAGGAAGGAAGGAGGGAAGGAGTTTTTCAAAAAAGATCAACAAGACTGATAAGCCTCTAGCCAGGCTGACCAAGTAAAGAAGAGGATAAACAAAATTATTATAGATAGTAACAAGGAATTAGACAAGGAATCAAAGCCTGAAAAAAACCACATGAGTTAGCTTGGAAGTGGATCTTCTTTGGCCTGCCAACAGCCAGGTAAGAGGCCTTGCAAGTGGACCTATCCCCCGTAATTAAACCTTCAAATAAGACAACAAACCAAGATGAGAGCTTAAATGCAACTTCATGACAGACCTTGAGCCACAGAAACTGTGATATAATAAATGTTTGTTTTTGTTACATTTTGGGGCAATTTACTATGCAATTACAGGTAACAACTACATACCCTTTGACCAAGAAATTCCACTTCAATGTACCAACACTCAAGTGATTTTTCCAATCACTTTCATGTTAAAGCTTATATTTAAAATGCCAATATTTGCACCAGCTCAGTAGAATAAACAGACAGTGTGTTCTTGGCCAGCGGCAACACTCCCCAGGAGCAGCAGCTCTGTAAAGCCAGTGCCATATTCCTAGAGGGCTAACAGGATCAATGGATCGGAACACCTATAACTCAGTTGAGAAGCTCTACCCTGAAGAAACTCTTCCATTAGGATTTTCATTGAATCCTCACTTATAATTGCACAAAATGGAAACAATCCAAGTCTATCAGTAGGGAAAGAGATAAATAAATTGGATAATTCATGCAACACAAGTCCATATAATAATATGTTATAGTAATATCATGTTGGGTAATAATACAATAATATTCAGTAAAAATTCAGTTAAATTCATGACCTAGATCTGTCTGTATGTATCCAAATTAATAAGTTTTCCCCAAAATAATAGTGAGTGAAAATTTATTGTGAAAGGATATATGTATTTGTTATTGTGAATTGGTTACAGATATGTGTGTGTGCGGGTGTGTGCACACACAAGCATGGACAACAAGGAAACAGATCAACTTCCAAATGGGGCTTATTTTGAGGAAAGAAGTCAGGTGAATGGGATAGTGTGAGGACTTTAACTACTTTTTTGTTTCAAAAACTGAAGGATCTGAAGATCTGGAGAAAATAAAATTTGCTCAATCTGTGCGACAGGTGCATTAGAATGTGTATTTTATACTCTACTTTTCTGTATGTTTGAAATATTTAAAAATATTTTTAATGAATATGCATCCTTTTGAGTATAAAATACATATACATTAGGCTTAGTAATGGTGGTGTTTGATTTCTCTAAATCCTCATTTATTTTGCAGTCTATTTGATTTATCCACACCACACAGGTTAAGTCTCCTACTGTAATTTCAGATTTCCTGGGCTCTCTTTATATTTCTAACAGTATTTGCTTTATATATTTTGAAACGACATTGCTTGGCACATAAATTTTTGTGACTGTCATATCTTTCTCAGTGAATAAAACAACCTGTTCTCTTTAATGCTTTTTACTTTGAGTTCTTGATTTTTATATTAATATTACTACAAGTCTTTCATTTACTTGCCTTTCATCTTTTCTTCTTTCCTTCCACTCCTTCCCTCCCTCCCTTTCTTCTGTTTTTTTTTTTTTCTGCTAATATTTTACTGGCATATATATTTCCATTCCTATTTCTGCTTTAGGTGAAACTCATATAAACAACATATAACTGGGCTTTTAAAAACAAAATGCTCAAAAAGAAGTTTGCTTTTTCCGGCTAAGGCGCCAGCCACGTACACCTAAGGTGGCGGGTTCGAATCCCCAGCCCGGACCCGCCAAACAACAATGGCGGCTGCAACCAAAAAATAGCCGGGCGTTGTGGCGGGCGCCTGTGGTCCCAGCTACTTGGGAGGCGGAGGCAGGAGACTCGCTTGAGCCCAGGAGTTGGAGGTTGCTGTGAGCTGTAATGCCACGGCACTCTACCCAGGGGGACAGCTTGAGGCTCTGTCTCAAAAAAAAAAAAAAAAAAAGAAGTTTGCTTTTTAATAGATGTTAACTCATAATACATGCTGATATATTAAGATTTATTCCTATTTGTTTTTTTACATTTTTTTTCTTGCTCTCCATCTCCATTTCTTGCCCTTTGTCACACTGAGTTTTTCTTTGTTCCGTATATTGTTACTTTAATGGTTTGAAAGTTACACATCCTATTTCTCTTCTGATACTCCCTAAAATATTCTGTTCTATTATGCATTTTATTTCCAGTAAGAACAAAAATTTGCCACTGGTATAAATATAGAAACTCTTTACATTAGCTGTAAATATTAGAACTCAATTATGAAGTGCAATTTCAAGAGTTCAGAGTTCAGTAAAATTGTATAAATCCAAAAGGGACAACTAATATTTTTTAACTGCAGTGCAATGAACCGAATGTGAACCCGTGTTATGTTCATAATCTTTTGGATAGAGAAGTTTGATTTTGATTAACAGCAACATATTCAACTATAGATAGCTGCAATTTGCTTCAACCACCAGGTTAAAAAACCTTAAGCTTACTGTAACCCATACATATATATATATATATATATATATCTTCACATTTTGACATTTCCAGTACAAACATGACATGCAGCATAGGATGTGATATAGTAATATAATTAATCTCTTTGATACTGGAAGCAATCAAAAGGAATTTTCAGATTTCATTTTGTTAGGGAAAAAACCAGAATGTGGCTAAATGTTTAACATTTGTTAAAACTGTCTGTTATATTTTTTCGCTGTCCTTTTCTGTACCCTTGACGATTTCATCATTTAAAACAGTAGTTCTCAAACCTTCCTAATGCCGTGACCCCTTAATACAGTTCCTCATGTTGTGGTGACCCCCAACCAAGTAGCAACGAAAATAATTTTATGGTTGGGGGTTACCACAACATGAGGAACTGCATTAAAGGGTCGTGGCATTAGGAAAGTTGAGAACCACTGATTTAAAATGAAATAATGCTTTCGAGCCCACCATCATTTTGTGGAGACAAGCTGCCGCCGCCGCCACATCAAGGGGGCGGAGCCGGCTGACGCCACAATCACTTCCGCCGCCGCAGTCGCCGCCCGCTGGGCTGCTGTCTGGAGGGGGAGGAGCTGGAGACCCGGGAGCAGTGGCTCTGGCGGTCGTGGCGGTCGTGGCGGTCGTGGCGGTCGTGGCGGTCGGAAGTCTACAGCTCAGCTCCTCTGAAGAGCGTGCTACTGTCTGGATTGGTGAGTAAAAGGCTGTCTCCTCGGTTCATCCAGGTGCGGGCGGTGGGGCGAGTGGCCTGGCAAGGGGGCGAGAATGAGGGGGGGGGGAATTCCCATGAACTGCTTTTCATGTTCGCCCCTGGGGAAGGGGTGGGGTGGACGCGGGACCGGACTGCAAAGTGAGGCTGGTGTTCTCCCTCTCTTTGGGAGCTGCATCGTCCGTTGTCGAGCCCTTTTCCTGTGGTGGCCTCAACTCGAGTGCCTTTAATCGCTATTTGGCAGTAGAGTCGCGGCCCTCCCATCCTCTCTGCCTCTCCTTCCTTCTCCTTCTCCCTCCTTGGCCCCTTTGCGGAGCACGCGTGGCCTTTCTTCCCTCATTTTGCTGTCGTTTTGCCAAAGGGTAAATGGTGAAGATTTTTAGGTAAAAATATTGGTCCTGGGGAAAGGATTGTTGTCAGGAAAAAAAAAAAGATTCTCGGGGTGGGGGGGCCGGGAATCTAGACCCACACATGTCCTTTTCTTTTCCCCCCTCCGCTGCCACATCGGTTTGGGTCCCATTTGAACTGATAACATTTTACCATCTCTTATTATGACATTGCGCCCTCCCACCCCTGTGTGATGTGTGCACGCACGCGCGCACACAGAAGCCTTCCATCATAGCCCCCCTGGCCCTCACTCTTCCTGGTTCCAGTGCACGCACACACCCTCACACCCTCCAGTGCCTCCCCCTGACACACATGCACACAGGGCCTTGTACCCTCCAATGCCTTCCCCTCCCCTCCCCGCCTACCACATGCACACCTCCTAGACTGGCCCCCTCCTCTTCCTTAGTCTTCCTTACACACACACACACACACACACACACACACCTCCCTCCCCCTAGGACTGACCTCCTTCTCTCTGCCTGCCACATACACACATAAGGACATCCTCTCTTTCTGGGATAGGCATACATAGGTACCCACAGTGCCGTTCACACACCCTTCTCAGTGCTCTCAGCTCCAGCTCTCTGCCGCATATGTCAGAGACAGTCCTCCTTTGCTGGTCCATGCAGTGCTTACACTCACACACTCACATCAGCCTTTCTCTGGGGACACCAGGCCCTCCCTGTTTGTCACATTCGCACATGCTGGCTTTCTTTGACTGCCCACCTCTGTTCAATCTTCCACAACAGAGGTACTTCCCTCTCCAGTACCACCCCCCGCCATTGGTGCCTGCTGCATTTGCTCTCACTGACATTTCTCCATTATTTATTGCCTACCATTTTGATTAACACACATACAAACTCTTAAACACTCCTCTCCATTGCTACCATACCTGTGACAAACACATAAACACATGCATCCCTCCATAGTTCCAGCTGCCACATGTACAACTGTAATGCACATTCCATTTCTCTTTTACTTACACCCACCCCTGTCCTCCAAAGCCACCCCACCCATGACTATCATTTTCATACCCTCATCCAGAGTGAGTCCCATTCTAACAGTTATACCCCTTCTTCTTACAAACATGGGCATGCCTCCATTGCAGTATTGCTGGTCCCCTTCCATCTGTCCCTCTCCTGACAGACACGTAGGCACTTGTGCACACACAGTGATCTATATTTTCCACTCTATTCCAATTTGTATTTCTCTTGCATGTCTGTAGGGCTCAGATAAATGCAGATACCCCCTAAAGAGCCCACAATAGTCTTTCTTTTTCCCACACTGGCACAATTCACAGTACTTCACCTATCTTCCCAGTGTGTAGTCACCCTCAGCTTCTGTCAGATTCTCCCCTACATCTGGCTTTCCTGCAAAACCAGTCTTGTAATCATTTTGCCAACGTTAAAAATGTGTTCCAGGTCCACACCTGACAGTCACTGGAATGCTACTCCAGACCTTAGAAGAAAGTGAAACTAATTTTAAAGGCCCTTTTTCTTTATGTTACCTGCCTGCTGAAGTGAAAATAAACCTCCCTTCTCCTTTATTCTGAACTGATTTGACTTTCCCATCTCAAAAGCGTGTGCAGGGAGCAGGAGCCTTTCCACCCAGGCCCCAGCTGTATTAGAAACCCTCCTAAGTCAGAGCAATGGGTCAGGAATCTAGCAAGCCTGTATGGCCCAAACCAGCAGGAGGGTATCAATCCAATACAGGCAGGAGGTATGGAAGAAGGCATGCTTATGTCAGTTTCAGGCCATCCACCAGCCAGCAGGAAAGGATTGCCAGCCAGAGAAAGACAACCTCCGAAGTCCCAATGCACAGATCAGCCCCCAGTCAAAACACCAAGAGGAGCCGCTCACCATTCTCTACCACTCGTCGTAGTTGGGACCACAGTGAAAGCTCGGGAACCAGCCTGAATGTTGATAATGAGGACTATTCCAGGTATCCACCAAGAGAGTACAGGGCCTCAGGTAGCAGAAGAGGAATGACCTATGGACATACTGACTCTTATGGGCCAGATGATAGTGAGGAGGAGGGGGCTGGGCCTGTTGAGCGACCTCCAGTGAGAGGGAAAACTGGCAAGTTTAAAGATGATAAGCTGTATGATCCAGAGAAAGGGGCAAGGTCTTTGGTTGGGGCATCTCCACAGTTCTCGAGTTTTAGCTGTGATGCGAGGGGGGAGCTTGACAAGTTAGATCCAGCCCCTGTAGCAAGATGCTCTGGTAGCAGAGCTGAGTTTCTACAGCACAATAGTGTGGCCTCACAGTCATCCTCTGCTGAAGGCAAGGTGGCTACAAATGGTGTCAGCTTGGAGAAGGAGAGATGGGAGCAGAATTTGCCTGCACATCCCAGAAGGGCTCCTGTGAGTATTTGTGGTGGTGGGGAAAACAACCCTAAGAATGCAGAGGAACCAGTGGTAAGGCCTAAAATTAGAAATCTGACAAGTCCAAACTGTGTGAAACCAAAAATATTTTTTGACACTGATGATGATGATGATATGCCACACAGTACTTCCAGGTGGAGGGATACCACCAATGCTGATGAAGGCCACTCAGATGGCCTAACAAGAAGAGGCAGAGGTGAGAGTTCAAATGGCTACTCTGAGCCCAAGTACCTTGAAGATAAGAGGGAATTGAGAAGTGACCCAGTGAAACCAGAAAAGATGCCAAGACGGCGACGCACCATGGCTGACCCTGACTTCTGGACGTACAGTGATGATTATTACAAATACTGTGATGAAGATTCTGACAGTGACAAAGAGTGGATTGCTGCTCTTCATCGTAAGTATCGAAGTCGAGAGCAAACCCTGTCCTCCAGTGGTGAAAGCTGGGAAACTCTGCCAGCGAAAGAAGAGCAGGAACCTCAGCAAGCTAGGGTGAGTGCTGATGCCAGTGTCAGTGCCAGTGCCAGCACTGGCACCAGTGCCGCTGTCAGTGCTGGTGCCAGTGCTGGCAACAATGGCAGTAATTATCTTGAAGAAGTTCATGAGCCATCTCTTCAGGGAGAGGAGCAGGCATCCCTGGAAGAAGGAGAAATTCCTTGGCTCCAGTACAATGAGAATGAGAGTAGCAGTGAGGGGGATAATGATTCTGGTCACGAGTTGATGCAGCCTGGGGTATTCATGCTTGATGGCAACAACAACCTCGAAGATGACTCCAGTGTGAGTGAAGACCTAGAAGTAGATTGGAGCCTCTTTGATGGATTTGCAGATGGGTTAGGAGTGGCTGAAGCCATTTCCTATGTGGATCCTCAGTTCCTCACTTACATGGCACTAGAAGAACGCCTGGCCCAGGCAATGGAAACTGCCCTTGCACACTTGGAGTCTCTTGCAGTGGATGTAGAGGTTGCCAATCCTCCAGCAAGCAAGGAGAGCATCAACACTCTTCCTGAAATCCTAGTCACTGAAGATCATGGTGCAGTTGGTCAGGAAATGTGCTGCCCTATCTGTTGCAGTGAATATGTGAAGGGGGAGGTAGCAACTGAGCTGCCATGTCACCACTACTTCCATAAGCCATGTGTGTCCATCTGGCTTCAGAAGTCAGGCACCTGCCCTGTGTGCCGCTGCATGTTCCCTCCCCCACTCTGAAGACCAAGGCTGTTTACTCCTGGTCTGATTATTTTCCCCATCTGAAATCCACAATACTGCAGGAGCCCTCTCAGAATTAACAATGGCAATGAAACCTATTGGCCACTTAGAATAAACCTATTGATTCCTCATGGTGATTTCCAATGTGAAAATGGTTGTATATGATTGCATTAAAAAATCATTTCAGCTTCTAGAGGTTAAAAAGAAAACTAAACTTTCTAAATGCTACTTGAGATTTCAGTAAGAACATACATTTTCTAGCCTGAAAATTGAAATAAGTTGCATTTGTTTTCTTCAGTAGAATATGTTGCTGTTAATTGTAATGTCACGTTTATCTGTTAAACATGTCCAAAAGGCAAAATCATTTTTGTTGCATGTTATGGGTTAATGTTCCTGTAATTGCAGTGCCGTAAAAGCTTATTAAAATTCTTTTGGTTTTACATGATATAATTGAATTGTTTGGTTTTGTGTGAATCAGTAGTACTAAGTGACTTTATAACTGATCCCTGTGTTTGCATCAAAAGTAGAGTTTTTTGGTGTTCCCAACAGTATAAAAACTTTAGTTTCACTGGAAATGATGACTCCCAACTCCTCCATGACTCCAAAAATTGAGGGTAATCATTTTTAAAAGTATTAATAAAGTGTATAATTGTCAAATTACTATAGGGGAAAAGGTCAAGTTAAAAGAGTAGGGAGGAAAGAAACAGTGCAAAAGCATGGTAAAAGTACAGAACAATGGTAGGAATACAATCAAACTGCATGTAGGGATGAATGAGTTAAAATCACCTTTGAGAAAATAGAAACTCTCAGAGGCAATGTGTAAAAAAGTAGTGCTACATGCCAATTTTATAGCTTAACACACTGATACAGATAGGAATAGAAAAATACATAGTATATGCCAGAAAGTGCTGCAGGAAAATAGAGGTACCCACCTATACAGAGAAACAGGTTTTAACATTTGGCCATATATGCTTCAGAGAGAGAGAGAGAGACACACACACACACACAGCCTGCCTTTCCCTCCCTCCCATCTCACCAATAAATGAAATCTTCAGGCACATGTGAAGTTCCTCACCCTGTCTTATTTTCCTTCCTTCCACAGAGGCAAGCACTAGAAAATGGTATGTTTACTTCTCATCCATGTCTTTAGAGATATATAGGAATTTACATCTGTGTATATGTAAACGTGTATGTGTGTGTATATATCCATAACCAATATACAGTGTTTTTAAAATGGACATAATTGATAGAATGCATCATTTTGCCACTTGAATTTTTTGAGATTTATATATGGATCTAGTTCATACGTTTTAACTCCTACACAGTAAGTATTCAATTGTATGAATTTCCACACTTTATTTATCCATTTTCCTCTTGGTGGACATTTAGTTTCTCCCCAACAGTTTGTGGCAGTGGGCATACTAAAAAGATGTTTCTTTGTGCACATGTGTGAATTTCTCTAGGGGTGAGTGCATGGAAGTGAAATTTCTGTGTGCTAGGATTTGAGCATCTTCACCCCAACTAGATATTTCTAGATTGATTTACAAAATGGTTGTACTCATTCATGCTTCCACCAACATTTTATGACAGCAGTTTCTTCATGCCTCCAATAGTCTGGATATTGTTCAACCTCGCTGGTAACCAGTGACATGTGAAGTAACACACTAATGAAACAGTGTCCATTAGAAAGCAATAGTTTTCTTTTTCATGATAATGTCTAATTTGGACTTAGAAGAGAAGAAATGAGAAGACTCCTGCAGTGGTGTGCATGTAAACTAGCAGCTTTTGTGGAAAGCAGTTTGGGTAGAAACTAAACCTATCGATGTGCCAAGTGGCACATGGCCCTCAACCCAAACTCAGATACTCTGGTATCCAAATTAATAGTATCCAGCAGTTAAAAATTGCATGTACTCTACTAAAAATAGAAAAACTAGCCAGGTGTTGTAATAGGCCCCTGTAATCCCATCTTCTTGGGAGGCCGAAACAGGAGGATTCCTTGAGTTCAGGAGTTTGAGATCAGCCTGAAAAGAATGAGACCTCCATGTCTACTAAAAATAGACAAATTAGCCGGGCATGGTGGCGGGCACCTGTAGTCCCAGCTACTCAGTAGGCTGAGGCAGGAGGATAGCTTGAATCCAGAAGTTTGAGGTTGCTGTGGAGTAGGCTGATGCCATGGCACTCTAGCTCTAGCCTGGGCAACAGAGGGAGACTCTGTCTTAAAAAAAAAAAAAAAGAATTGCATGTACTGATATGGAAAGGTCTCCAAGACATAATATTAATTAAAAATAGCATAGTGTAGAGTAGTTTTATGTAAAATAAAAGCCTTATAAAACCAAACTGTATATGTAAATGCATAAGAATGCCTAGAAGGCTCCATGTCTAACAGAAGGCAGGAGTTTACCTCTGGGAAGGGACAGAGGATTGGAATAAAACAATGAAGAAGGAAGCTTTTGATTTTTATCTGAAATAATGAATTTTCTTGATATTTTTTATCATATCCATGCATTTTCGTGAATATTAAAAAAATAAGTAAGAAAAAATAATTTCCTATTAGAAAAAGAGAGATACTGTCATTCTTTTCTCAGTGCATATACAGAAATGTGGATAGAAATCACAGACTTTTTTTCTGCTGCTGGTCAAGCTGATGATTGTGACTTTATTCCCCGCAAGACATTTTATGTTTCTCCTTGGCCTTTAGCCAGCTCCTCAGCTGGTAGAAACACTCAAGAGTCTGAGTCTTTGGAGGGCCTTTTTTGGGTGGGGTTGTGGTGGTTTGCAATTAACCTTTGCTGTGACCTGACTGGCACACACAGGAGGTGTTTTAGGAGCACACTGTTTGCACTGCATAGCAGTGACCCTAATTTGCCTTTTAGTTAGAGTTAGTCTATCCACAAAAGGGGACACCTACCCAGCACCTAAAGCCCCTTGCTGGTGTTGGAGAAACCTGCCACTGCAGAATCTTGGTGGACTTGAGGTGTACTTTACCAAGGAAGCCCCCAGGGCCTGAAACTGGTGCTGGTAGGACCCTGAGCAACTGGGACTTGGACCTGAAACCTCAGCTAAACCCATCAGACACTCATGTCCAGTACTTTGAGTCTGTAGGGAGGAGGTCAGAGGTGCAGGGCTCCTGAATCATTTGTCCCTGTGCTACTGTAGTGGTGATGATGGTGGTAACAATGGGGGACAGAGACAGTGGTCTAGGGCTACAGTGATGGGCCCCTACAGTGATGGGCCCCTGTAGCCATTAGAAGGATATGGCAGTGTCCATGGCCATCCCGATCCCTTGTCCCTGCCAGTTTCTGATTCTCTGACCTCTCTGACCATTCCCTGGGCTCTTCCACAGCTTTCCAGTAAAATTTTTCTGGTTAAATTAACTAGAGTTGGTTTCTGTTATTTGTAACTAAGAACCCTAAGTGACACACTTACTGATACCATAGCCCACTTTTATGCCTGTTTTCCTCATCATATAAGATATCCCATGCAGCCAAGGGTTGGGCTCACTATTGGCACCCATAACCAGGGGCTTCTAGATATGAAGCAGTTATTTCTGAGAGTAGGTTATTTGGCATATTCATCGAAAGTACCACCCACTACACTTTGCTTCTTGGTTTCTGGTCTTGTTTTCTGTCTGTGAAATAAATAGCCCCAAAGTTTGGTTACTAATTTGGAGCACAAAGCACTACATCTTGAAAGAGCTCACTCTGACTTCCTCAGGTAGTCCTCCCAGCTTGGCACTACAGTTGAGGTATCAAAAGGTCATCTGCTCTAAGACACTTCTTGTAGCCCTTTGTTCTAGTGAAATCTTTCCACATATATGCCTAGTGACCTCTGACTGAAATGTGTTTTCAAGCTCTGTCTAAATTGTACCTATGCTTTTAAAAGTTCACATGCCAGCTCCTGAAAAAAATATTCCCATGCCCCCTAGCTCCTTCCCTCCCTGTGTCTCTCATGTCTGGAAGTTCTTCAGGTCAGGAGTCATATCTAAGTCATTTCTACAGTCTTGGTAAGCAGTGGTTGGTCCCAAAACGCTCAGCAATGGTTGCAGACAGGGTAGATTCCTCTCCCAAGGTAGGCTCAGGCAGGGACTGTGTTCAAAGAAAACCCAGGAGGAGACATGGGACCCTGGCCCAACCAGGCTTATTTGACACAACCTTAAACCTGCTCCCACTCCCAGCTTCTAGAGGCCCTAGCACCCCTCTTCCACCTCTTCTGCAACCCTGGCCTACCCCTAACCTCCATATCATTTTCTGTTTTGTCCTGCTGAATCATCAGTGTTTCAGAGGCTATTATCTGACCCAAGGCCTGTGGAGAAGACAGGCATTTATCTGAAGATGGAGAAATACATGGAAACCAGCCTCAGCACTCCCCTCTTTGGCCCAGGTTGAACTTCTGACAAACACAAAGTATATAGGGTACTTGCCCACCTGGCCCTAGCCTTGGATGAGGCCTGGCATGGAACAAACTAGGTTCTGGGACCCCTGGGCCACTCTATCAGCCTGCCTTGGTGTGTTTGCATGTATAGAAAGGAGACTTTAGGCCTAGGCCCATTGCTGCAGGTTTTGCTCACCCCCTCATGCCTCCCTTCCTGTTTCTTCCCTGTAGTCCTCACATAGAAAGATTCTTCCACAAGAGCTGGGAACTAGGAGACAGTATCTGCTCATAGAGTCCAAGGTATGTGGCTAAAGGAGAGCCTGGGATCAAGCCTAAAGGACAGTAGGGACTGGGGTACCAAGTACATGAGGACAAATCTTCAGGGACCCAGAGAACCAAGTTCAAGACTCTGCTTACCATGTTTGTATTCAGGGAACACATTCCTGTCCCCTGTGTAGTCAAAGCTGGGGACTCAGAGCCAGCTAGATTAGCTCAATAAGTACTGACTGAATTACTGCCTGTGTATTTTCAGCTGGGACTGCAAGAGAGGAACAGGGCTTAGTCCTTCCCTCAGAAAGCTCATAATCTAGTGCGGAAGATAGACTTGAAAAGAGAGGAGTATGATTATGTGGGAAGTGTGTTCTGAAGGTAGACATAAGTTGACCTGGCAGCAAAGAGGCTGACTGGTCCAGTAGGGAAGGGGGACTGGCCTCAGAGGCACCAGCCAAGTAAGGGAAGGAAGGAAGCGTAGGCTGGGCCCTTTCGCTGTTGTCTTTGTCAATGGGGGTGGCAATTGGTACTACTTGTTTGAAAGGCACTTTAGAAAAATGCATTAACACTTAAAAACCAGATGCTCTGACCCAGCAATTCCACTAGTAGGAATTTATGCTTCATAAGCAAAAGCACAAGGTTATTCATACAAATATATTTATTGCTGCATTGTTTGTAGTAGCAAGAGATGGGAAAACATTTAAATGTCCATCACTAGGAGCCTGGTTAAATGATGGCACAGCCATCAGATGCTTTGTGTAATAGCTGTACCCAGCATGAGGCCAATCCACAGTTACTATTGTGAAAAAGTATCCAAAAATGAAGTTATAAAAGCAAGGAATAGAACAGCCAGCACAGTTATGACCATTCACATTTCACAAAAGATGCATATTCACCTGTGTTTACCTGTACATGGAATATCTCTGGAAAGATATAGAAGAAACAGAGGCCAAGGTCAGAGATAAGGAGCCTCACTTTTCACCATATATTCTTTTCTTACCCTTTGGAGTTTTTGTTAATTTAATTTTGATTTTATTTTTATTTGTTTTGTAATTTTTACCATGTGCATAGATGATGGGGTGTGGAGGGAGAGGGGAGGGCAGAGTTCTGAGGCAAAGGGGACTAAGTGAACAAAGGCCTGCAGATATGACATAGTATGGACTGTGCATGTGTGTGTGTGTGTGTGTGTGTGTGTGTGTGTGTGGGTGCATGTGAGACACTGAGTTGTGAAACAGAGATCCCAGGTGACTTCCATTAATAAGGTAAAGTGTTGATTGTCAGGATACAAATGGAAAAATGGCAGTCAAGACTCAGCCATAAGACTAGGCCCCGGGGAAACAGAAATTTTGGCTCATGCAGGCCTCCTGGGGAGAAGAGGAACCACAGCCAGGCTGGCCTCATGAAGATATTGTGTGGCGGCTAGAAGGTGGCCCAACAACCAGAGCAGGTCCACTATGATGTCAGGTAGGTAAAATAGATCTCCACATTGTACGTATACATAACAAAAAAGATTATTAGGAACTCTACCATCATGGTAGCTAATAGTGGTTCTCTCTCCATAGTGGGACTATAGGTAATTTTAATTTTCTTTCCATGGTGGGGGGAATTCTTAAATTCTTTTCCAACAAGCAGGTGATCAAGGATAAAAAGGTAAGAGAAAATTGGAATATTACTGGAACACTGACTCCACTCAAGTTGGGGTCTTCCAGAGGCCATTCTGGTCCCTCACTGGAGTTACAGAGAAGCTTTGCACCCAGGCAGTGTTGCCTAGTGGAAAAACCACAGCATTTGGAATGTGAAAGTTTTAATGCTAATTAGCTGTGAGTCTTCAGCAAGTACCTGCCCTCTCTCAGCTCCAGATTATTTATTTATAAAATGGAATAGAAGAATCTATTTCATAGGGTGGTTGGAATGAGCAAATGAAATAATGGATGGACAAAATATGCCATGTGACCTTAAGGGGATTGTTGTTTGTTGTTATCATTTTTCTTAGCTCTTTTTTCTGGGTTGGAGCAGCAGAAGCCAAATGCTCAGAACAACCCCTCCCCCACCCACCCATTATTCTCTCCTCGGCAACTTAGCAAGGCTGACTCCAGATGATGCCTGGCCCCAGTCTTGACAAAAATATTTAGTAGGAGTCCAACATTCCCTTTGGAAGCAGAGTGCTACAAGATGGGGGAGGAGGATGAATCAAAACATTTGCTATTTTTTTTTCTGTGCAATTGACTTTGCTATGCTGGTTGAGGCCCTTTGCTCACCTCTGTCTGCATGCACAGATGGTGACTGAGCCCCTCTTGGTGAAGGGCTTGGCTTCCTGTTGAGCATGCCCACCCCATCCAGGCCCTCTGAGGAATGTCTCTGTGTCTCCTCTGGCCCCTCCCAGAGCCCAGGTTTGACCCCTCCTCAGGCCTAGATGAAGGAGCTTCTGTGTCATGGGGCCCCTCCTGATTAGGCATGGCTGCCACATGGACTCCTCCCTTGTAAGCTAGGCAGTGGAAAAAGAAAGGCCCAAGCCTTGCCCAGGGTCCTGGCTAAGAGAATAGCCAACTTGAGATATCAACTGGGCCTGTGGGAGTTGGAAGTTCCTGCTAGTCTCTTGTAAAGTAAAAAAAGTCCCAGAGCATCAGGTTTTCAAGTCTGTGAGGGTGAAGGTGAGGGCTTCTATGGTCCAGTCCCCAGGGGTTTTCATCAAAGGCTGAGGACATGTAAGTGCAAATCTAATCCCATGCTGGTTCTTGTGGAGCTTGTCCATTGCTGAAGATAGACAGCGTGAGGCAGAGGTAGTGAGGCCTGTGGTCACCAGGGTAGTGTCTAATTGGAATGTTAAATTGTACCTTCCTCCCCTGCCACTAATGGGAGGGGTTCTTTGTCTTTTCTGGGTCTATGGATCCAAAGAGTAACCCGACTACATGATAGTCCTGAGTCCTGAGAGAGTCACATCACTTCTCTGAGCCTCAGTTTCCTTAGTAATCAAATGAGGGTAATAATCTCATGGGACTGCTATGAAGAGGACATAGGGACTGCTGCAGTTGCAGTACATAGGAGATACTGTAAGTGCCATATCCTTCCTGTATTTATTAAGCACTTCCTTTCATGGAGCACTGAGGAACCCAGAAGTGACTAAAATGGTCTCTGTCCTCAGTCTTGTGGGTTTGAGTTCTCTTGGCCACTAGCCCAGGCTTGGTCTTGAGCACTGCTTCTGATCAGGGGAATTCTGGCCTGTCCTTAGAGTCTCTGGTGCTGCCTCAGGCTCTGTTTGGGACTATAGCTGCAGTCCAGTGGCTGGAGCCCACAGTCTGGCGATGGTCCTCCCTGGGCAGTGTGCCAACCTGGTAAATACTTCCCCAAGTATCATATCGTGAACCTTTCACAACAGCTCTGAAAGGAAGGCACTCTGATCTCTAGTCTCAAAGATTCTCGCCTTCATATCCCCATTCTGTATTTCACTTGCTCAGTGACCTTGGGTAAGTACCTTAACCTCTCTGTGCCTCAGTTTTCTCATCTGTAAAATGAGAGTTAAATAATAGTAGTTCCCTTTGCAGGATGCAGTTAAAGTACATAGAACATAAAGTGCCTGGCACATATTAAGTTCTCAGTACTTGCCAACTTCCATCCTTGGGAAACCAACACTCAGAGGGGGAAATGACCAGCTCAGTGTCACACAGCTAGGAAGCAGCAGAGCAGGAGCTGCTACTCTAGCCTTCCTGACAATAATTGCTATGCTACTCTTTGCTTCCTATCCTTTGGATCTGGATGCTGGGCCTGGATGTCCCTGACAGGCCTTTGCTAGCTAATCAGGGCTTGGTTGGACTTCCCCATGCTGACTTCTTGACAGGACCATTGCAAACACCTGCTGCCATATTCTTGCGCTCTCACCTTCTGCCTCCCAGGCAGGCCTCCCTCTGGGCTCCTGCAACTTGGTTTATCATCAGGCCCTGCCTCACTCCATATTTTAAGTAATAAAGTTAGCAATGCTAATAGAACACCATGCTAGCTAGCACTTTAAAATACCAACATATTTAATCCTGATATTGGCCCTACAAGGTAGGTGTTATCATCACCCTCACTTTCTACACAAGAAAACTGAGGCACAGAGAGATTAAGTGACTTACCTAATTCCACACAGCCATAAGTGGTAATGCCAGAATCCCAATTTAGGCAGACTGGCTCCAGAATCATGGCTTTTAACCATTATGTTCTGGCCCATCCTGTTGGCCCCATCCCAATGCAGTGAGTCCAGCCTTACCTGACATAAAACTCCATGGGAGCATGAACCAGGTTGGAATTGTCCACAGTTAAATGTTCAGTGGCTAGCACAATGCCTGGCACATGGTAGATGCTTAACAAATAGTTTTTGAACAAATGAATGGACGAAGCAAGCTAAAATGGGGTGGTGGCCACAGTGAGGGAGAGTTGAGACAGACTGAACAGGTAAGAGGGAGAACTGACCATATTGGAAGTCGGATCCAATTGGGGATATGAGGAAGTCTTGGATGACTCCCAAGATTTTGGCTTGGGGGACTGAATGATGAGGTCATTTACTGAGATAGGAGCCCGTATAGGAAGGACAGAATGAAGGGGTGTGGAGAGCAGCATTGATGAATTCAGTTTAGGATGTGTGGAGTGTGAGGTGCTTTTGAAACATGCAAGGGATGTCCAGGAGGCTGTGGGATCCAAGGGTTGCAATTTAGAAAAGGGATTTGGGCCTCCTGCCCAGCTCCCTCCTCCCACCCCTCCCCCTTCAATCACACACTAAACCGCTGGCCCAGCAGCTTTTACTCTTCCTACTGGGAAGGAAAGGAAGGAATCTTTGATGGTGGGAATGGGAGGGGGCTAGACTTTTCTAAACCAAACAAACGCATACACAGTGCCTGCTTGTTGAGGATTAGCTTGCCTGGCTCTGGGCACACGTAGGCTGGCTTCCAGGGCCCACCTCCCCCCACCACCCGCAGGCCCCTGCCGCCTGCTCCCTGCCAAGGTGAGCTCTGACAGGGCGACTTGTCATCTTTTCAACACCTCATTTTTCCCTCCTTACTCATTGCCCGGGGAGAGGTCCTTCCTGTTTGCACACCTCAGGGGCTAGGCCAGGAGGAGGAACAAAAACAGCCTTCATGGTGGAGGGGGAGGGGAGGGCAAAGGGAGAGGGCTGAGGGAAGAGATGGGGTGAAAGAAGGGGAAAGAAGTTCAAAGATCCAGATTTGCCTCCTTCTCTCTCTCTCTCTCTCACACACACGCCGCCATCACTGGCACTGGGGAGGCTAATTCCCAGGTCAACCGGAAGGGGTCAGGACCCGATTTCGGTTCGGAACTAGCAATCCTCTCTCTCCTACCCGCAGCGGAAGCTCAGGCCTAGAGATGCGGTCCCAGAATCCCCTGCTTAGTTTCCACCCGCAGCCGCCCCTAATTTCCCAGCTTCCCGCAGTTTAGCTCTGGGTCCCCAGGCGAGCAGATCCGCACCCCCCAACCCGGGCAGCGCCCAGAACTTCTCTGGCCGCCGCCGCGCGCCCCCCCCAAGCCCCGCCCCGCAGGTAACCCACTCCCTGTTCCTGCTCCGGAGCGTCAGCCCCTTCCAATTAGCCCAGGCTCTGTTTGCTGAGCTGGGGACGGCCTCGCCCCTCCGCACCCTCCCCCACTCGGCTCCCACGTGGGGAGTCCGGCCTCGCAGCCCCTTCCACGGCGCCCTCCTCCATTGTCCCTGGCCTGTCACTCATGCATGCATTAGCATTTCTAAAGCCCACTTCTTCTCACCGCTTTGGCCCACCCCAAGCCCAGGAGCTTAGCCCATAGAACAACTAACAATTATAACTAACCTTTAAGAGCACTTTAGAGTATATAATTCACTTTTCTATGTAGCCATTTCATTTACTTCGCACAACAGCCCTTAGCAGCGAAGTTCGGTGTGTTGCCCAAGGTCACGAAGTAATTTCCAAAGCCGAAATTTCAACTTCAGTTTGATGCCAGAGGCCACATTCTTTCCACTACACCACCTTGCCTTTCTGTCAGGCTGAGCTTGCTTCTGCTTCGCTGGGTGCTCTTAAAAGGTGGGCATGGTGACTTGCTAATTCTGGGTAGGGATTGCTGGAACCAGCCTGCAGAGAAAGTTCTGAGTGGTTTCCCTGCTGCCACTAACCAAAGGACTCATAGATGGTGCCTCCTTAGGCCACAACCTGGCCTAAAACACAGCATGGAGAAATAGTTAAAGGCCCCAGAGCCAGACCTGCCACTTAGAAGCTGTGTGTCCTTACATAAGTGACTGAACTTCTCTGTGCCTCAGTATTCTCTATCCAGAAAGGAGGCTAATAATGGTACCTACCTCCTAGGGTTGCAATGAACATTAAAATCAGTTAATATGTATAAAGGACATATTAATAAATCAGTTCCCAGTCAGTCTTATGTGAGTCTGTTAGCATTATTATATGCTTATCCACAATTCTCCTGGAGTCAGGGGCAGTGTGGTGTTGGGTTTCAGGGCAGCTGCCTGTCTCCTAAGATGTCAGCCTTTCAGGTAGCTACCTAGGTCCTCAGTTCTTGGAGCACTCTTGGTAGAAAAATGACCAGACACCCCAAAGTAAGGCAAACATGAAACAAAGTTGATTGAGGAAGAGAAACAGGTTTACAGAATAAGGTAAGAGCAAGATATAGGCTTACAGAGCAAGATACATCTGCCACAGACAGCAAGCGAACAGACCTCCGTTGCCGGGGCAAGTGGATAAGAGCTATGGCCAGCGGTTTTCTTTTATACTGTCTGGGTCAGGCCTACCTCATGGTTCAGAGGTCCCATGAACCTTCTAAAAACCTATGTGGGAGTGGAGGACATGATATAATAATTAGTTTTAAGGCCATTTGAGGTCACCTTTAAGACTATTGTACTTGTTAGGCTAGAGTAGTAATTTTTCAAGCAGTGTGCTATGAAAATTTTTAAAGATCATTTTATTTTTGAAAGAAGTTCAAAGCACAGTAAGCATTTCTCTTTTTTACTCTTTTTTTTTCCTGATTAGCATCATTTAAGTGTGCCCCAGAAGTTTAACTATAGGTCCAAGTGTACCATGAGATTAAAAAGGTTGAAAAACATTGGTCTATCTATGTCCTTTTGCAGTTGGGACACTAAGTTCTGATTGGTAGATTAATAGGACAATCCCTACTCCTCAGGTGTGAGCTATTGCTTGAGACAAAATTAAGGTGGGCAGCAGCAAGATGGCAGCCTGAGGGCTTAGCCTTTGTCCTCCTTCCCCAGGAGAGCTGTTCCTAACTACCTAACAGTGTGAATAGAAAATAATTTTGTTATCAAATAGCCTGGGATTCAAATCCTGGCTCTGCCATTCACTAGCTGCATAGTTTTGGATAAATGACTTGCACTTTCTGGGCCTAAGTAGTAAATGGAGGTAATAATAGTTCTCACTTCCCAGAGTTGTTACAAATAGTAATATTTGCACACAGATCTTCTCAAAAGGTAGAATGTAGACTATATTCTTTAAAAAAGTATTGTTAAATCTCTTAGAGCTCCTAATTCAAGACCTTTACATCCTTTGCCTCTTCCTGCTTCATGTTTGACTCAGGGATGTCTCACCCCTCCTGGACTCCAATTGTTTCCAAGTACCTGCTTTACCCCTGGACTATTGTATATAAAACATTGTCTGAACCTCTCCCTGGACCCTGAAGGTGGGGAAGATAGCCAGAAGTCACAATGATCTCCAGGTTTGTATCCCAGTTTTCCTCTCTGTGGGGAGATAACCCTTCACGTATGCTCAACAGTTTGAAGTTTACAAAGTCTGTTTGAAAATTATTTATCTCGGCTCGGCGCCTGTGGCTCAAGCGGCTAAGGCGCCAGCCACATACACCTAAGGTGGCGGGTTCGAATCCCCAGCCC
>NW_003852636.1:1129399-1148126 GCF_000181295.1 Otolemur garnettii | reverse complement strand
CACAGGCGCCTGCCACAACGCCCGGCTATTTTTTGGTTGCAGCCGTCATTGTTGTTTTGGCGGGTCCGGGCTGGGGATTCGAACCTGCCACCTTAGGGGTACATGGCTGGTGCCTTAGCCGGTTGAGCTATAGGTGCTGAGCCTAGAAGAATAATTCTAATAGGACAACATTGCTCTAGCTAGATTATAACTAGACCAAATCACTTGAAAACTTCCATGTCTTTTCAAATCTCAGGATTAGAACCCTAATAAAAATATTTCTTGAATGGAAAAAATTTCTCATTTAGGTCAGTGACTCTGAGCTGGACCAGGAGATAGGGATGTGTTGGTGGTTGATTATAGCCCACCTCAAGGGCTTGTGGAGTTGGTAGAAGCAGATCAAGATACCTATTTCCCTCCAAAGGTCTAACCTCCAGATAGTTAAACTTGTGTCAAAACCTTTGTGGTTGATGTGGAATACGCAGAACAAGGAGGCAGATGTGTGTGAATGAAGATTGAGAAACATTATTCCAGTGGGGTTCTCAAAAAGGTGAGAACCAACTACTTGGTGTACCACTGGACTCACTTATGCTTAAACTGCTCCTGTTATTGGGAAGATAATTTGACTCTGCACAGATTTAAGAGTCTGGCTGTGACAATCCAAGGCCAACTCCCAGCATCCATTGGTCATATGGCGTGAAGGTCTATGTAACCAGTGATATTTCCAGCAGAGGCAGGAGAGGCCATGGTTTTATGGTCTGGAGAAATGGGCTCTCCTAGTTCTCATCATTGTTTCTTGAATACTGTATCACTTTTTGGACTTTTCTACCAGGCTTTCTGGTGTGTGGGGAGATAGGAGGCAAGGGGTAGTAGCATGTTCAAGCTGGAACAGTCTTAGACCAATCCTCTCATTGTAATATTATGGTAGTATTTAAAGAAAGTGACAGTTTTTTTTTTTTTTTGAGACAGAGTCTCAAGCTGTCACCCTCAGTAGAGTGCCATAGCAACATAGCTCACAACAACCTCAAACTCTTGGGCTCAAGTGATTGTCTCGTCTCTTGTCTCAGCCTCCCCAGTAGCTAGGATTATAGGTGCCTGCCACAACGCCTGGCTGTTTTTAGAGACAAGGTCTCGCTCTGGTTCAGGCTGGTCTTAAACCTGTGAGTTTAGGCAATCCACCCACCTTGGCCTCCCAAGTGCTAGGATTACAGGCATGAGCCACCTCACCTGGCCAGAAAGTGAGAGATTTTTTTCCAGTGACTTAGCATCAGCACTAAGAGTAGAACCCAGGTCCCTTAACTCCCATGTCAATATCCTTCCTGCCTCCCTTTTACTCTGCATCCACCTATGTTATTGTAGTTGTTCTTATCTGTATGTACCCTGGGCTCCTCCAGGTCGACACTATTTACAGATCTGTGTTGTTCAATATGGTAGCCATTCATGGTTATTGAGCACTTGATACATTCCTAGTTGGAATTGACATGTGCTGGAAGCAGAAATACATGCTGGACTTTGAGGACTTAGTATGGAAACAAGAAATTAAAACATCTCATTACTAATTTTTATGTTGATTACACATTTAAATGATAGTAGTTTCAATATATTGAGTGAAATAAAACATATTACTAAAATTAATTTCACCTTTTTTTTTTTTTTTTTTTTTGAGACAGAGCCTCAAGCTGTCTCCCTTGGGTAGAGTGCCATGGCATTACAGCTCACAGCAACCTCCAACTTCTGGGCTCAAGCGAGTCTCCTGCCTCCGCCTCCCAAGTAGCTGGGACCACCGGCGCCCGCCACAACGCCCGGCTATTTTTTTTTTTTTTTGGTTGCAGCCCTCATTGTTGTTTTTGGCGGGTCCGGGCTGGGGATTCGAACCCGCCACCTTAGGTGTACGTGGCTGGCGCCTTAGCCAGTTGAGCTATAGGCGCCGAGCCAATTTCACCTTTTTTAAAAATGTTTTGAATTTAGTTACTAAAAAATTCCATACATGGGTTGCATTTTATTTATATTGAGCAGCACTGTGCTAAATCTCCAGCAGAAGTAGAAATGTCATCAGTTTTAAAGAAATGCTCCAAACAGAGCAGGCCAGGAAGTGAGAGAGGGCCACAGTAGAAGGCAAGAAGCAGAAGGCCACAGCTGGGAAGGCAGGAGGGCCGGTGATCCCAATGTGAGAGGGCTGGGCAGAAGTCAGGTGGATGGGTGGTATCTGGTTAAGGAGACTCTGATAGGCAGCCTATTGAAGCATAGCCACAAGGCACGAGGTTTGGAGGCCTGACTGAAATCCTGAGAGGACTGGGGAGACAGGGTAACAGTCTTGGAGGGCAGTGATTATATGCTCAAGGGCATGATCTCCATACTTGGCTGAATCCCAGGTCTTACACTTGCCAGTTGTGTGACCTTGGACAAGTTATTTAACCTTTCTGTGCCTCAGGTTCCTTATTGGTAAAATGAGAGTAATGCTAAGAATTCCTATATTATAGGATATATATATATATATATCTCCTAGAGCAGTGCCTGGCACATAGTAAGCATTCAAAAGATAGTGGTTATTATTATTACTTGTCAGGGAAGCCATCAGTGATTGTGCCACTTCTTCTATAGTCTTGGGATGGGCTTAGGCTGATGGCCTTGGGGGCTAGCTGTTAGATCTGAGATACAAGGCACAAGCACATGTGTGAAATTTCTTATAGGTAATGTTGACAATACCATGTAGGGGTTGGTGTCCAAGTGAAGCTTCAGTTGAGGTTCAGTTCAATACTGGGGGCCAGGGTCATGCCTTTGTGGCTACAGCTGTGGGCATAAGAAACTGCAGGCCCAGGCCCAGGAAGCTAGGCAGCTTGGCTCAACTTGGCTCCCACTGCTCTCTCTGGAAAATCTCTTGATGTGAGAGGCTTTGTCCTAGACTTTCCTATGCATAGGGCTGCTGGTGCTGAGAGGGAAAATTACATGGAGACATATAAATCCCTCTGTCTATAGTTCAAATAACAAAACCCAGCTCTTACTGCAAAGCAAGAAGCAGCACTTGACTGCTCCAAATGCTGCCGTTTCTGTTTGTGCTTGTCTGCAGGCTTAGAGAGCTTGTATAGGTAGACATGACATTCCATTGATATTCTCAGTCATGCCCATGAGTTTAACTTTTCTTCCCCCATAATAATGGGGTTGCAGCCTGGGTCTGGCCCTTCAGATAGCTCAATCCTAGAAAGTGTGCCCTTCCCTCCTCCCCCTCCTCTTCCACCTCTCTATGTTTGAGGCCCTGCAGAGAGGAAAGCACAAGTGTCAACAGTAGACATAGTAGATGCAGAACAAAAAGGACTAAGGAAATACTTTATAATATCTGGCCTAATCCACCAAGGCATGAGACACTGGAAAAGGATGCCCAGAGAGGCTGGGATCATCCAGTCTGAGTAAGGGAGTGATTTCTGGTTCCCCCATGGCCGATATTCCCTCTCAACTTCAGAAGTGAGGGGAGAAGACTTGCCCATCTGTTTGGAATTTACTGAAAGAAAAAAAGAGAGATGGGGAGGGAGGCGGGAGAGAGAAGAATGAGGAGGATGTTTGTGCTTGTGTGTGCACATGTGTGTATGTGTGCATGAGACAGAAAGAGACAGAGAGAAAGCACTGAAAGAGAATCTAATCTCCTTGGCCACCATCTCCCCAAACCTGTTCCTTACTTAGCATTGATCCTTAGCAGCGTTGGCATGGACACCAACGGAAGAGTTTCCAAAGCCCCCTGGGGTAAGGACTGTGAATAGACAATGGGCCATGGGTTACTGAAAGGCTAGTAGTCTTAACAGGGTGAGGCTTGGACAGCCTCCTAGCCCAAGTAGCAGAGCAACCTTCACCAGATGTTACTGAAAACAGCATGTGTGTGCAAGTGCATACACACACAAAGTATGTGTACAAGTATGCATGTGGAGTGGGGATCATCTCCTGCCAGGTCCCTCTGGGAACCCAGAGAGCCTTCAGAGACAGCTGCGGGTCTTCCACAAGCTAGACCAGAGGGTCTTTGCTCTCTCAGCCTGGCATGGATAGAGACTTGGCAAGGAGGTGGGGAGATCTGAGAGGAGGGAGCAGCTGGGTAGGGGCTGGAATAGTACTGGGCATGAAACTCTTGGTGCCCCGGGGAAGGCCTACTCAGGGCAGGCTGGAAGCTCTGCTGCTGGAAACAAGGTCATTGACCCAGTCATTTAAACCCAGGTGCTCACCATTTGGCAACACTGTCCACAACCAATTGTGGATGTTTGAGATTGGTCTGGGTGGGGAGGCACTAGTAGAAAGCCCCTTGTAGGGAGCCATGTTTACAGAGCAAATCTAAAGAGAACTTTCAGATTTTGCCGACAATCCCTGAAAGAGATCTCACCCAGACCCTAGGTTTGAGCTGGGGTGAGAGGGAGAGAATCAGGGAATCTGCATTCCTACAAAATGCAGAGCACTTAAGAAAGGGGAGCAGCATAAAATGAAAAGAGCACTGGACTAGAAGCCAGGAGGCCTCTATCTTAGACTTCATCCAGAGCCTGATCTGCTGTGCTACCCTGGGTAATGCCTTCCCCTCTCTGGGCCTCGGTGAAGAAGCTGGGCTCCAGGATCTCTACTGCCAGCCCCATTTAAGTCAAGAATCACTGAATCAAGATATATAGACTCTATTCATGTCTCTGGATATCTTTGAATCCTTTACATGTGAGACTCAGTGGGACCTCCCAGAGCAATCATCCTTCTAGGCAACACCCCCTCCCCCAAACCACCCAACCCCAGATAGGAATCTTTAGCAGTTTGTCTTTCGGGGAAGGAGTGAGCTGCACCCCTTCACTTCTCCCATTTCACCTGCACCTCTGGAAGTCCTTCCTGTGTCTCCCTTTCATCCCTTCTGTATATTAGGGTTTGTCTCAAAGTTCTGTCTCTAGGGTCCCTTTTTAAATTTCTTTTGTTTCCCCCAACCAAGGAGAGGAAGAATCTGACTGCACATCTGTTTGGAATTTGGGGGTGGGGGTAGGGAAATGAGGCCGCTTGCTTCTCCTACACTTCATGAGTTCCAGGGTGGGGACAACCTGTGAGATTCAGAGCCTCCCTGCCCTCTCCCTGCCTCCAACGCCCCCCATGGTCCTTGCCAGCTGCCTTCTTGGCCTTTCTCATCCCCGAAACAAACAAACAATCAGGAGGCAAACCTGAAACCTTGTGCTGAGACAGTAAACAGTGTGGCCGGGCTCTGGCCTTAATGGGCCCCAGCCCCGGCCTGTCTGCTCCCTGCCTGGCCTGCCTACCTCCAATGTGTTTCTGATTTGTACTGAGCTAGTGGCTCTGCCACACTGAATGTGGCAGCTGCCTCAGCCCCGCCTCGCCTCGCCTCTCAGAGATCCAGGAGTGGGAAGGTTGGGAGAAGTGGGAGGAGGGGAACCCACCCACCTCCCTAGCTAGCTTGGTGCAGGGGCCGTGGCAGGAACTTCTGAGATGTATACACAGACATGGCCAGTGGAAGGGGGTGGAAGTAGGCATGAATTTCATTTGGATATAAACAAACATGCTTCTCATTTAAGGACCCAGGGGTGCCAGTCACCAGATCCCCTTTACCCATTCTCCAGGGGGCAGGCAGAGAAAGAATTGGAATGGAATGCTTGGGAGCTAGAATGGGCTCTTTTCAAGAAGTCTCACTTCCCAAAAGGTGGTGAGAATTTTCTGAGGATGAGGAAGGCAGAGGTGGGCATGAAGAAAATTAAGTTCTAGGAAGTCTTACCTCCAGAAAAGGCTTATGGGTTTGGTGACAGGAAGGCCTGTCTGCAAAAGAACTGAAGCGCAGGGACCAGGGGATTGTTATGTTTCTGACCCTCACCACCCAAATCCTAGAGTGAAAGAATTTCAGATGGCTAAGGGCCATTTACTGTAGGGCCTGTTTGTTCCAGAGAACCATGGAGAAGGTGGTCTTGGTGGGGCATGGTGGCTCATGGCTGTAATCCCAGGACTCTGGAAGGCTTAGGCAAGTGGCTTGCCTGAGCTCAGGAGCTCAAAACCAGCCTAAGAGCGAGACCCCATATTTAAAAAGTTGCCATGGCGCCTGTGCCTCAAAGGCACTGGCCCCATGTACTGGAGGTGGCAGGTTCAAACGCAGCCCCAGCCAAAAAACCCTGCAAAAATAAAATAAAATAAAATAAAATAAAAAGTAGCCAGGCATTGTGGCAGTCACCTGTAGTCCCAGCTACCAGGAAGGCTGAGGTAAGAGAATCGCTTTTAGCCTAAGAGGTTGAGGTTGCTGTGAGCTATGACACCACAGCACCCTACCAAGGGCAACAAGGTCAGAATGTCTCCAAAAAAAAAAAAAAGAAGGTGGTCTTCACATGGTTTGGTCCTGGGCTAGTGAGGAAGAGCATGACACCATCTTTGCTCATTGACTTGGCACACCTACCCTTACATGCTGATGGCCAGTTCCTTGCACACTTGGGTGGAGGCATCCTGGCACATTTTCCCTTATTCTTTCATCTTGGCCCTCTGTCTAAAGATGACGTCTATACATTCAATAATGCTGAGGAGGCCAGCTGAGGGGACCAGAGTTTTTGGCTCAAAGAGTTTTCCTAAATCATCTCATAAGATCAGTTTTCTTTGATCATCTCCCCCATATCTTTTCCAGGTCTTTGAGCCACTCCTATCATCTCAGGGTTCACTTTATCATTGGAATTAGAGCTAATACTGGGGTCAGGGTCAGGATCAGGGATGAATAGAAATGACTAACTTCACTATTGCAGACCTAATTGTATGTCGAGATACCCCTTCAGCTCCAGCCCTGACATTTGTCCAACCACTGCTCTCCCAGCCTGGACTCAGCTAGAGATTGGCTCTCTCCAGAAGGCAGGCCATAACCAGCCCAGAGGATAGGTGGCTGTCACAGACAACCTCAGGTTTTGTGCAAATAGGCATGTCCTGCATGCCTGGTGGCCCATTCAAGCTGCTGAGAGAAGGGAGCTTGCTCCATCCTTGTAGCCTCCTTTCCAGACTCCTGGGAAGATGGGAAGGTCAGGGAAGCAGGACATCCTTGGGAAAGCAGCCCTTGGGACCTTGTGGCTTTGTGGCTTTTTATTCTTCCTCCTGCTTTTTCTTGAGCCCTAAGCATTTTTCACCATGACTAGCCAGTTCTAGTTATGCAAGCAGCATTGTGCGTTAACAAGAAAAATATCCATCTGTGGTGTGTGGAATCCAAGAGCCTTTGTCCCCCAAGCCACCCAGTACTTCCTTTCTAGCTGCAATGCCAGGCCTGTTATGAGGTGGGGGGATGGAGACTGTCGTTCTAGCCATCACCTCTGTCACACAATAGATACCCTGGGGCTCTGTATATGTGTGTCAAGGTGTGTGTTTATCCATGTGCACACATGGTGTGGTGTGTGTGGGGAACATAAACATTTCCCCGTGGACTTTTTGAGAGTAAGGGGCAGCAGGCTTGACCTCAGTAGTGTCAGTGTGGCAGAAGTGGGCTGTGACAGACATCTCCTTCCTGGAAGCATTACATTACCTCTCTTCATGACTAGGCAGCTCCTCCTCTGCTCCCCCAGAGAAGCTCATCTCTCCTTTCTTTAGTTTCTCTAACATTCCTGGTTCCCTCATCTCACTCCCAGGCCCAAAAGCCACTGGGTCAAGGTGCCCAAAGCCTCTGTCTGGAGACTGCAGGGGCTGAGAGTGCTGCCATAGAGAGCCCAAACTGGGGCAGAAAAACAACCTCCAGGCTGAGCTTTGCCAGTGGGCTGCAGGATCTTGGAAAATTCATTCTCAATCTCAGTCTCAGTTTCCTTGTCTAAGGGTGGAGGAGAGGTTAGATTAGGGGGTCATGAGAGGCACTGCCAGCTCTGGCAGATGATGACCCAGGGTCCCACCTGCAGTGCTTCTCTGTGACAGGCTGCCTGGTACCACTAGCAGTGCCCAAAGGCTCAATTCCTTCTCTTGAGGCTGCTGTTCTTTTAACCCTTTCCATGTAGCCATCTATACTAAGCCAGCCCTAGCCATGTGATGGGCTTAGGCCCAGGCTCCATCACAGTGGTAAAGGGTGATACAGCTTATTCATTCATTCATCTAATCATCATGTATTGGCACCCACGCTGTCCACCCTCATCCATCCTAAAAGACATACTACCCTCATACCTCTCTCATCCAAACCTCTGCCTGGCCTTTCCCAAGTCCAGCAGCTTTTCCCCCAAACTCTAGAGACGCTGTACCCTACTTCCATTCTTCCTTTACTCCCAGCCTAGGCTAATGTCCAGCGATACTTTCTGGATAGCTGCCAGGCTACTCTTCCAGGACTCCATCCCACCTGTGATGGAATAGGCCTCCAGGCCCTCTACTCCTTCCTGAGCTTATCTTGCTTGGACTATTTAGCCCTTGTCCCTCTCACACTCCTATTCTCTCTCCAGACACTAAAGAATCCTCCCTTGCTTTGTTTCATACAAGATGTGACTGGGCTCAAGGCGTCCCAGCTGGAGCCTTCTGGATCCAGCCCACACTCACACTCACATATATGCCCCCATGTATCCCAGCTCTGGGACACACACCCTCCTTCCTGGCTCCCTAACACCTTCCCTGTGCAGCTGTGAGCAGTCACATCAACAAAGGGAAACTCAGGGGTAGCCAGCAGGGAGGGGCCTGTGAGTCAGTGTGGGTGCACTTTTGCAAGGAAGGTGGAGGGGATGGGGGTGGAGGGGATGGGATGGGTAAGTGCTGGCTACTGAAGATCGTGGAGTGCATTTCTGGGGACAGCCAGCTGGGGAATGTGTTAGAGTGAACAGGCCAGTGTGTGGCTCCATGTGTGACCCTCCCAGCAGCCGTCAACCTGCATTAGCGTACACATGGGTGAGCCTGCATGTGTACACAGGAGGCAGCAGGGTACAGGGAAGGGTGGAACAAAATATTGACTGCAAGAGGCACAAGAGGTTTCTCGTCCTAGCTTTGCTGCCAGGTTCCCAAGTCCCTGCCTCCTCTCTGGGCCTCAGTTTCTCCATCTGTAATCTGAGGGGGGGTGAATAAGGGCTTACTGCAGCTCTAATGTGCTCTGGTTCCTTGATATTCTGCATACTAGGGCAGGTTTGAGAATGCCTCTATGCAGGAGGAGAATGTGAGGGAAAGGCAGGCAGAGTCACTGCTGAAATATCCATAAAACTTCCCTTACTCTTTTGTGAATCCTAGACTCCCCTGCTTATGCTTTTGTCTTCCTAGAACTAATGTTAGGGCGTAGGTGGAGGAGAGTAGGGTTGTGTTTGAGAAACCTCCCCTTGTTAAGGAGGGGTGGAGGCAGGAGGTCCAGAACATCAGCCCTGGGCCCAAAGGAAGTACCCAGAGGGTCTGACCCATTCACCAACACAAAGAGGAGGCTGTTGTTACGAGAGTGAGGAGCCCATGCCTGCCTGTCACCACCAGCAAAGGAGGGCTGTAAGGGCAGCAGCGGTCTGATGGAAGGTTGGTCATTCCTTGAGGCTGCATTCCCAGAGCAAACATTGTATATACACAGAGGATGCATGTTAGAAATAAATAAAAAGAGCAGAATTTTCTGAAGATACTTTTATTCACACTTTACACAAGATTTTAAATATAAATTTACTAATGTTGCTATTTTATTAGAGAATTACATAGGGGTGTTGGTCAGAAATTTTAGGAAGGTAAATTCTCCCATGCCACCCCTGGTACCACCACTGCTGAGCTGTATTTTCATCCTGACCTTACCACTAGCTTCACTGGCTGACCCTGGATAAGTCATTCTCCTTTCCTGTGCCTCCCTTTGCCCATCTGTACAATACTGGAGGGCCAGGGGAGATGGTTTCCATCACCCCCAAGGGCCTACCTACCCAGCCAGCCATCATGTGCAGCAATCCCAATGTTCTCCCAAGACCTTGAGCCGTGGAGAAGCTGCACAAAGGAAGAGCATATTCCAGTGAAAACAAGAGGCTAGGTTTGCAAACTCAGGCAGGAAGCACACTTTCTAAGCCTTGATTTGAGGTCAGAGAGGTGTCAGGACTTTCCCAAGGTCACAGAGCAAGTGGGTGGCAGAGCTAGGTTCAGCACAGGTCTTTTGGATCCCAGTCCAGTACTCCTCCATTGTCCTCACTCATACACAACGAAATTACCTTAGGGTAGTGGTTCTCAACCTTCCTAATGCCGCGACCCTTTAATACAGTTCCTCATGTTGTGGTGACCCCCAACCATAAAATTATTCATAATTAGGGGGTCACCACAACGTGAGGAACTGTATTAAAGGGTCGCGGCATTAGGAAGGTTGAGAACCACTGCCTTAGGGGGTTCAAGGAAAATGGGTGGAAACTAAGAGAGTGCCCAAGATCCACAGCTGGGTCTTAGAAGGTTAAATTCCCAGCTGGAAGCATTCAGCCAGGCTTCCAGAAACCAGGCAGTCCTTACAACTTGCAAATAAGTACTTTGGGTCACAGGAAGTGATCCCAGACCACAAGGCCTAGAGATTGCACTAGAACAGTCTTGCCTGCTGTGTCAGCCAGCTTGTGGGAGAGGCAGCCTGGGGTTGGGAGTGGAAGGCAGGCATCCTACAGACTTTGGGGCTAGGTCTAGCTCCGTTATTTTGCTAGCTGAGGCACTCTGGACAAGTCATCCCCCTTTCCCAGTCCAATGTGTGAACCGATAATAATAGACAGTAGCTCCTCGTGGGTCGCTGCCAGAAATAGCCGGACTGGTGCATTTGCAAAGGCATTGCAGACTGTAAAACGGCGGCTAGCGCCTGAGGGACTCTTTGAAGTGCTACTTGCACACATGACCTCTGGGTAACTTGGGAGGAGGTAACTCTGGATGCACCAGGTTACAGGGAAAGTAGGGGAAAGGGAGAGGCTCTCTGTGAGGTACGGCGAGGGGGAGCTGTGGCCCTTGTAGTGGCCTTTCATGTGGGGCTGAGCGGCAGGATACCCAGGCAGGGCTGAGGCCTGTGGGCAAGAATGTTGTTCCACAAAGAGGCCCCACATTGCTGAGCCCGCCATGACCACAGCGGCGCACAGGGACCCGGAGGAGGGGGTGGGGCTTCTGGCCTTTTCTCTGGTAAGAATCTCTGTCTAAGAGGGTACCGGCTAGAACATAGGATTTCCATTTCAATGCTCCCTGGCAAAGCGCCCTCCCCCGAAATCTGCTAAAGACTCAAGGAAAAGCCTTTAAAAACACACTAATTACAAACAATTCCTCGGTTCTCCTGATTTCCCTCTAGGGGGCACTGGGGGTGGGGCGGGGCCGTGGAGCTGGGGAGAGGAGTGGAGAAGGCGAGCAGAGGGAAGAGGAGGGGGTCATTTACGTGCGACTGCAGCTTTGCCGGTGAAAGCGCAGCCAGAGCCAGCCCAAGTGGGCCAAGACTTGGGCTCCTGCTTCCTTCTAAGGGCCCGAAGGTCTGCCTAGCTGGGCCTGGGTAGTGAGAGAAGCTATGAAAGCCTACAGCAGGTGCCTGAAAAAATGCACCATGACTCCAGGAAGCCTATTGTAAATGGAGGCAGAACAGAAACTTCATGGGGTACAGCTGGCCCTCCATGTCTGGGCCTGGACCCCAGGTGCTGGCTCTCAAGCCTTCCCTGCTCTCCCGCTGCTGCTAGGCCCATTAAGCCAAACCCCTGCAGCCACAGCTATGAGGGCCAGAGTTAAGCACAAGAAAGGTGGTTTCATTCCTTAACCCCCACCTCTGGCCTCCCTGGGAGGGAGGGAGAGCAGGTAATGGTTCCTGAGCTCTCCAAGCCCAACAAAGCTTTTTGCAAGGGCTCTAGACAGCTCTGGCCTAAGCTGCGGGAGAGCCTGAGGCATCTTGGCTGAAGTCTGGCTTGCTCACAGAAGTCCCTACAAGCAGGGACCCAGTTCTGAAGGGTTCATTTTGTGGCCTTAGAAAGCTGAATGGAAAGGAACCCCATTAATCTTTTCCAACTGGCCTCAGCTAATGTCTTTATTCATGAAGGGGATGTGATGCCTTGGAGAAAGAGGGACACTATTTCCTGCCTCTCGAGCCTTTGTCTGAGGATAACAATACTTCCCAACACTCAGAGAGTACATACTCTGTGCCAGGAGTATTTTATATTTATTCAGTCATTTAATCTTATTGACCAGCCCTGTGCTAAAGAAACAGAGCCACAGAGATATTAATCCCCTTGTTAAGGGTCACAGACCTAGTAGATAAAGAAATTAGGCTTGGAACCCAGGTATTATGGCTTCAGAGTCTTTATCACTGTGCTTTAGGGTCTATCCTGATAGAACAGTAGTAAAATGATGACTACCATTTATTAACGTCAGCTCTTGTGTCAGCCATATTACATGTGTATGCACTTCTAATGTTCACGATGATTCTGTAAGGTAGACCTGATTGTCTTCATCTTACTAATGAGGCAACAAAGCCTCTGAGGTGTTATGTGACTTTCTAAAGGACAGTTGTAAGAGGCAGAGATGGTATTTCAAAAACCATGTCTGCCTGGTCCTTGAACACCTTTGTTACTGTTATAAGCTTTCCACAGGTTCAGATGTGATGTTAAATCTTTTGGGTATTTATGATGCATCAGGCATTTGTATAATGCAGGGGTCCTCAAACTTTTTAAACAGGGGGCCAGTTCACTGTCCCTCAGACTGTTGGAGGGCTGGACTGTGGGCCCTGGGATGAGTCGGCTGCTAAGCAGGACAGGCAGCAGCGGCAAAAACACTGGGTGGGCTGGATAAATGTCCTAGGCGAGCTGCATGTGGCCCGCAGGCCGTAGTTTGAGGATGCCTGGTCTAATGTATCATCTTTTTTTGAGACTTACACCTAACAGTGTGCTGATGTTATTCCCATTTGCAGATGAGAATGCTGAGTCTGAGAGTCCTCACTTGTCTCTCCTCCCTGTAGGTGGGACATGCCCACAACCCAGCATTCACAAGCCCATTTACTTGGGAAATAACTTCCCCAACTGCGGACTCATCCTCTCAGGCTCTCAGCTGGAAGGAAATGAGGCTTGTTGAAGACTTTATGTGTTAATTAAACTTGCCAGAGGTCACTTCCCTGTCTGAGCTATGGCTACCTCATCCCAGGTGCCTAAGGCTGATCGAATGGCAAGATGAAATGAGAAAGGATTTTGTAAATTCTGGAGGACTGTACAGAGGTGAACAGAGGCTTTGAGATGAAGGTTTCCATCCCTAGCCTTCTGGCATGACCTCATCGCACACCTGTCCAACACATGCGTTGGCATTAATGTTGAAATACATATACCAACACCGGTAGGCTTCAGAGAGATGGGTGGGAGGGAATTGTTCTTGCTCCTGAATTGTCTCTCCTCCAGGAAGAGCATCTTTTAGTTCCTTTAATCTTTCTTTCTAGGACAATATTTTAAGACCCTCCCTCCCCCAAGGAGTTAGGTAAATTAGAAAGATTGTGAGGTTTGGAATCTTACAAACTTGGATTTAAATCTATGTTTTGCTAATTTCCAGCTGTGTGATCTGGGAAATTCCTTTTACCTCTCTGAGCCTCAGTTTTTTCATCTGCAAAATGGGGATGGATGATGTCAAGCTGGTCTGAGACCCATATGAAAAGTCATGGGCTAGGTGCTAGAGATGCAAAGATAGGTGGACCTCCATCTCTGATATCAAGTGGCAGAGGAAGAAGGTCAAGTAGTAGGTAGATGGTCTCAAGTACTGCAGTGTCATGATAGAAGTTAGCCAGGGCTCTAGGGCCCCAGAAGATGGACATTTATCTTAGTTTCATGGAGATGGTAATGTCTGTGCTGAGTGTAAGTGACTTTACTTGCTAGTGAGTCAGGCCCCAGAGCCCACACTCTGAACCATCCTGCCTGAGTGGAAGTTTGTCAGTGGAAGGGGAGGCTGAGTATAGAGTATAACATGAAAGCACACGCGGGCCATTCCAGGAGATGGGGAAGGTGAGCAGGGCCTGGCTCAGGAACTTAGACTTGGCTGTGAGGGCAATGGGCAGTCACTGGCAGATTTTAATTGGGGAATTAAATGCTCAGATTTGTCTTCAGGAAAGGTCTAACTGGCTGTAGAGAGGAGGCTGGTCAGGGGAGGACACACTCTGGCCGCAGAGAAATGATAAAGGCCTGAATTAGATCCATGTTTGTAGGAATGGAATACTTGGGATGGATTCCAGAGCTATTAAGGAGGTAGAATTGGCAGGTCATGGTAATTAATTAGATGTGAGGGGTGAGGGAGAGGGAGGAGCAAAGGTTTCTAGCTGGGAGCCTGGGTGCATGATGGGGCTGCCCCTTGAGAAATGAAGCCAAAATGAAGTGTGGGCTGGTCTGTTTGGGGCAAAGTGGGTTTGTAGTGACATTGGGCATGTCCAGTGGGTAAATATCTATGCTGGCTAAAGCTCAGGGTAGGGGTCCAGGCTGAGGTGACATGGAATTCACTTGCTTAGGGGAGGTGGTAGAAGCCACAAAGAGTGGCTGAGAGGGCCTGGGGGAAAAGCTTGCAGGGAGGGACCTAACATTTAAGGGGCAAGCTGAAGAAGCCAGGCCTGGGAAAGAGACTGAGAAAGAACAAAGGAGTGAGAGGAATGCTAGGAAAGCCATGGCTAAGTGGAGAGTACTGGCTTAGGGAGTTGAGGTTGTGACGAAGCAGGGGGCAGTTCTAACTTTGTTTTATTTTTATTTATTTTCTTGAGACAGAGTTTTACTATGTTGCCCTCTGTAGAGTATAGTACCGTCACAGCTCACAGCAACCTCAAATTCCTGGGCTTAAGCAATTCTCTTGCCTCATCCTCCTGAGTAGCTGGGACTACAGGCTTAGCAGGCCTGGGCCAGGCTCGCACCTGCCAACCTGGGTGTATGTGGCCGGCACCCTACCCACTGAGCTACAGGCGCCGCCCACAGGGGACGGTTCTAAATGTGAAAGGTTCTAAATGTGAAAGGTGACTGACAGCGGTGCGCATAGCTCAGTGGGTAGGGCGCCAACGACATACACCAAGACTGGCAGGTTTCAACCTGGCCTGGGTTAGTTAAACAATGATAACTGCAACAAAAAAATAGCTGGGCATTTGGTGGGCGCCTGTAGTCCCAGCTACTTGGGAGGCTGAGGCAGGAGAATTGCTTAAGCTGTGACACCATGGCACTCTACCTAGGGTGACATAGTAAGACTCTGTCTAAAAAAAAAAAAAAAAAAAAGAGACGGCGCCTGTGGCTCAAAGGTATATGTGCAAGCTCCATATACCACCAGAGGTGGTGGGTTCAAACCTGGCCCCGGGCAAAAAAAACTGAAAAAAAAAAAAAAAACAGGTGACTGACAGGTTCAGGGAGCGAAGGATGGAAAAGTAGCCACTGGCTTTTTGTAATGAGGTCTTGGAGGTCGAGGCCCCAGATAGCAGTGGTCTGAGGTGTCAGTGGCAGGTGGGGAAGAGGGGACAGCACTCCCCACCAGTAAGGACCCTGGGAAGTGGGGCATAGAGCACTAGCTAGCAAGAGGAGAGTCAGGGTGAAGGGGAGAAGCCAAGGGCCCCCAGTGGGAAAGTCAGTCCCTTTCCTCCTGGCTATTTTGCTCCATATCCCTCCCCCTTATCCCAGACTTGGGTTTCTGCCCTGGGCATGCTGGGGTTTGTCAGTGCCTTTCAAAGTGCTGGGCCCTCCACCTCTCCTCAGGCTCCCTCAAGTCTCACAGCAGAAACCTTCCTTTGCTTGGCTCTGGAATAAGCCCCTGGGAGAGCTGATGAGACAGTAATTAGACCAGTTGCAACGGCCATGCGCTCACATCTCTGTGCCAGGACAGACCTGCTGGCACCCTGCCAAAGTCTTGTGGGCCAACTTCACTGCCTGTTCTCCCTCCTATGTGACCCTCATGGCCACCATCTACCAAAGGGCCTCCAAAGGGAAGGAGTCTGAGGTTTGGCCCTGTTAATGTCTCTGGCCTTCGCCAGATCTGGACATCTATGCATTCAGGAGGCAAGTACAGCCTTACCAGCCCTGGGGCTAAGCCAGTGCCCGCCAGTGCAAGGGAAAGGGCAGGAGGAGACTTCCCTTCCATGTCATGTTTTTGTAACTCAAGATGTCACCCTTTTACCAGGCTCCTGTGTCTCTCCCTCTATGAAACCTCTAGGGGATTCCAGCCCCTGGAAAGAAATCTGCTTTGTCTATCAGGCAGGTTCCTTGGGGTTTGCAGCATCTGCCTGACACCTTCCAGAGGTGACATCCTTTTTCTTCCTTGGTAGGAAGGCCCTGGGAGTCAGCCATCTCACATCACTAACCCAACTGTAGCACACTCTTTTTTCCTGTTTCAAGCTTGCACTTGATGGATGGCAGCACCCTGACTTTGCCCTTACCCTCTCAAAGTTGATATTTCCTAGCACTATGATAAAATGTTCATCTATACTAGCAATTTTTGATTGAAGGCCTCAGTAGACTTTGCATTGAAAAGACCATCTCCTCCTCCTTCTGCAAACATCTCAGTGACTGTTTCTGTGTCTGGCCCTGGAGAAACAGAAATTCATCAGAGGACACTACTGCCCTCCCAGAACCCACCATTTGGTGGGAGGCACAGGCATAGTGATTGATAGATCATTCACATGCCTTCTTTGGGTGTCCAGCTGGGAGACTGTTCAAGTATATAGGGAGGGAAGGCAAAGGAGATGGCAACAGATTTGTACCAAGGAGGGTGGGGAGACTTAATGGTGAACAGAAGTTGAGGAAGGGGGGTTGGGTTCCAGGTACCTGTCATGGTACAGATGGGGACACTGAGGTACAGAAAAGGATGTCCTTATAAAGTGGTGGTGCAAAAGCAGAGGAAAGCTATGTGAGCTGCAGCTTGAGCACTGGAGTCACCACGGTGGTTATCGCTTGACCTGGTGGAGGTCAAATATATGGTGGACTTGGGCCAGACTGAGGTGGTAGAGTAAACTAGTACCAGAGGCTTGAAAGCCTCAGTCTTCTCATCTCTAAAATGGGGATAATATACTTTATAGTTTTGATGTGTGGGAGAAATGACATAATGCCTATAAAAAAAGCCTTGAAAAAATGAGAAGCTCTGTGCCCATGGGAAAGATTGTTGTTATTGGAGCTGCTCCTTTTGGCCTCCAGGTTAAGAGCTATCACTCTCAGGAAGCCATCTCTGGTTCTTCCCAGTGGAAGTAGTTGTCCTTCTTCTAACCATTCCTTTCATAGTATCTGTGAGTGCCTGGAAGGCAGAGCCCATGTCTGATTTCTCTCTGTGTGTGCAGGGCCTGGCCCTGAGGGAAGTTTCCTGGCAGATCAAGATTCACATGCAGTCATATTCCTGCCATGCACACACATATGCCTAAATGTATCAACATGGACAAGAATCCAGGTACCCATATTTGGAGATGCTCCCGAAGGTAGGTTTGTTATTTGGCATGCCCTACAAACCCATCTAACCCTTTCCTGTGCACAACCTGTGCACACACATGTCCACAGGAACTTCCCCTTTCCACTTTTCCCTCAATACCACCCACTCTAGTTAGTTTACAAAGAACAAATTGAGGCCGGAGAGGTAGGTGTCAGGCAGTCAGAATCCCTCACATGGAAGCCATGGTGGGCATATGCTTTCCCAAGGTATGCCCTAAGCCCTATTTGTTCACATGAGCCCACCACCCAATCACTGATTTTCTGCTCCCCATTGGATGACAGAAGGCATCAGTTTAACCTTGGGAAGGGATCACAGAACTGGTCATTTGTGGGAAGGCAGTGCTGCTGGCAGAGATGTGGTGGGGGGTGGGAGGGTGGAGGGTGGGAAGTGGGGCTGGGGACCTGGGGGTGTTGGAATTGAAGAGAGAGGGGAAAACCTGATCAAAACCATGTCACAAATGAGAAGAGTAGGGGGAGAGAGAGGGAAAGAGAGAAATAGGAAAGAGAAGGAGAGAGAGAGAGGAGAGAGGTTTCCATTCACAAAGAAATCATTATGGTTAATTTAATTCATTGTAGCATTTAATACAGAAAAGCTTTTCTACAGAGACTGGGCATCAGGCCAACATTTATATATAAATGGGTTTTATTTTAAAAGTGAATGCAGTGAGGGGGACAGGCTCGGGTTAGTACTTTCATTCCCTTTTTCCTCCCCTCCCCTCTTTCTTTATCTACCTTTCTGGGCCTGTATAGACCAGGAATTGGGTCTCCCATAAAACAGGAACCCCTAGTCCTTACTCCTATGACCCAGAATTTCTCTTCATAGGACCTTGTTTCCTTCACTTTGTCAGGACCAAAGGGAGACCCTGAGATGGGCCAAGCACAGAGCTGTGCTGGGAAATGAAAATCCTCAAATGTTCTCTTTAAGGTAGCACTTAGCTTCCTTGGCCCCATCTAAGGCAGGCTCTACCTACTGCACAGATAAGGACACTGAGGCTCAGAGAAGGGGTATGACCTGACTGTGAGCATACAACTTGGTCAGTGGCAGTGGCAGAACTCCAACTTGGGCTTTCTGTTTCTTTTCTCAGTCTAGTGCCCCAGAAGGTTCAGTCATCCTATGCTCAGCTGCTTGGAGGTCTCACACTTCTCACACTCTTTCCCTGCATTTGAGTCAGGCCCAGATCTACCCTTCTAGGCTCAGAATGATCTCCCCCACCTCCATCACTCCTGGTATTCCTGCAAGCTAATCAACTAATTCACACTGTGGTGTCAACAGCAAATAATAACTTACTGTAAAGTGCTAATGGTACAATTTCAGGCTCTCTGGGCTTGTTGGAGGCTGAAAAAGCTGCGGGATAGGGGGAACTTTTAAGAGTACATTATCTGGCTCGGCGCCTGTGGCTCAAGCGGCTAAGGCGCCAGCCACATACACCTAAGGTGGCGGGTTCAAATCCCCAGCCCGGGCCTGCCAA
>NW_003852636.1:1124422-1129205 GCF_000181295.1 Otolemur garnettii | reverse complement strand
AAAAAAAAAAAAAAAAAAAAGAGTACATTATCTGAGTATTATAAACCATGTATCTAACACCCTGTGTTGCCTTATATTCATATAATTCCTGTTAGTCTGAGGTCATAGCACACTGACAGACGCACTGCCGTTGGTTGAGTGGCACCCACTCTTAGGCTGCAAGTTCACTCTTAAAGGAATATGTCTGAGGAGGCACCCAGATTTACCTGCCCTAATTTCCTTCCCAGCCCCTAGATCCAGTAGCAGAGACCCAGACTCACATGGTCAGCCCCTTTCCTCCTGCTTGGCATAATAGGCCCTGTAGGAGAAGATGGAAGCATGTTAGGAGTGGGGGCCGTGGCACAAGCTTGAGGTCTCTGAAGAGTTGGTCTCCTTTCCTTGTGTGCCAGCAGATGCCAGGCTCATCTTTCAAGGCTGGAGTCAATATTTCCTCACATGGCAGAACTTCCCACACATGCTCATCGGCATAAGGTAACTGAGTGCTAAAAACTGATGTGACCTAGACTCAAGACTTGGCATTTAAGCCTTGTGATACCTGGGCCTCATAGCTGACCAAAACCTCCTCTGGTCAAAGAGGGCTAGCTCAGTCTGGGTACTCAGCTCAGTAGGGATGGAACCCTATTGGCAGTGTCAGAGGATGGGGCGTCTGAGTCCAACGTAAGCACATAACCTCTTCAGTGGGCCTCAGAGCTAGGCACCAGGCTCTCCCAATCCCCTGGGGAGAGTGCTGGTGAGCCCAACTGGCTGGGTGCCAGGATAAAGCACAGAATTAAAAGAGAGTAGAGGCCTGAGCCCCTAGAGAACAATTGGAGGGTTCCCCTGTGACCTCCCATGTGTCCCTAGGTCTCCCAGTGGCCTGGCTGGTATTTGGGGTATTTGGGGTTCCAGTCCAGAGGAGGCCTACATCTGGATCCTGTTAGGGTGCTGACTTTCCTAATGTCTGAGATGAACATATGTGATGCCAGAGGATCTGCTGGACTACAGACTTGCCATCAAAGTATAGTGGCCAGCAGCCTTCTCCCAAGGAGGGGCTTCTGACACTCTCTATCATCATACGCCACTGCCACCAGTAGCTCTGGAGTGGAGCAGGGACCTTTCAGCAGGTGCTAGCTGCTGCAGAGGAGTGAGCCAAGCAGTCCAGGCACAGCATGGCCAGGCCCATTGCTTCTGATTAGCGGCTCACCCACTGCTCCTGACCCACTGAACCTGCTCCCATGGCTGGAACAGATGGGAGCTGAGGTGCTCTCCCAAATACAAGGGGCCTCAGTTCCTAGCCAGGCCAGGCATGAGCTGACTTCTGCAGATCTCTACCAACTTCAGAAAGCCACCACTTGCTTTGTTCCTTGAAAATCCTCATTTTGCTCTTTCTTACATTCTCCTCTCTGAAGGACACCACAAGCAGCCTTAGTTAGAAGTAGTTATTTAAAAATAATACTGAGGCATGTGCAGTCTTTTATAGCACAGATGCGCCTCAACTTACAAGGGGGTTACCTCCCTATAAACCCATCATTAAGTTGAAATTATTATAAGTTGAAAATGTATTTAATACACCAAACCTACTCAGGATCATAGCTTAACCTAGCTTACTTTATCATGTTCAGAACACTTACATTCATCTACAGTTGGGCAAAATTATCTCTAACACAAAGACTATTTTATAATAAAGTGTTGAATATCTAGTGTAATTTATTGAATATTGTACTAAAAATGAAAACAGAATGGCTGTATGGGTACTCGAATTATCATTTCTGCTGAATGTGTATTGCTTTCACATTAAGTGGAACTATCATAAGTCAGGGACTGTCTATATAGCACAGTGTTTAAGGGGAAAGATTTTGTAGCCAGGCTGCCTTGGTTTAAATCCTGGTTCTGCCACTCGTTTGCTCTGTGACTCAGGGCAAGATGCATAGTCTTTCTGTTCTTTCTGTGCCTTAGGTCTCCCCCAATACTCCGTGTATAATTTCAGTAACAGTAAGTCCCCAGGTCACAGTGTTGCTGTGAGATTTAAATGAGGTAGTACTGTAAATTGCTTAGAATTGTGCCTGACATTTAGTGAACGCTCAGTAAACTATTAGTGTTTATACCCACTGACTCATTTGAGCTTCTGGCAAACCTATAACCTAGGGGTTGTAAAGGGAAGCTAGAGAGGGGAGGGCTTTACGCCAGGTCACAGCAAATAAGGGCACATTTGGGACTCATACTTGGCCTTGTCCTATTCCATGCCACCTTGTGTGGACCTCCTGGAATTGCATATAGTGGCTCAGTCAAGTAATGGTGGGAAAGAGCATTTCTCTAGGCTGCAACTTATTCTTGCCATTTGGCTGATGGAACAAGGTGAACAAGTCAAGGATTTCTAAGTTTGAGTTCAGAGAACTGCTAATCCCTCTGAGCAGAGTGCTGCAAAGAGAAGTATAGGCCTCAAGGCCAGTGGCTTAGACCCACCTGAGGCCCTGAACAGACCTGCCCAGGGTCCCCCAAGACTCATCTCTCTAAGGAGGAAAGTCACCTAGTGCAAGTGAGAAGCCAGAAGTCCACAAAGTAATCTAGTGCCTGGAAAGGGTTTCAGTCTTGATATTTATACCCTGGCAGTTGAGGGGGCCAGGAAGATAGGAGTGCCACCAAAGTAACTGATTGGGTAATCAGTTCAGAGGAGTAGTAGGGTAGCAGGAAAGCCCAGGAGCCCACCCTTAAGCCAAAAGGATACTCCGCCTTATTCCTTAGGCAGCCTGAGGTACCTTCGGTAGCCATAGCCATTTTCCAGCCTCTCTTGCTTTCTTGCCTAGGGGCTGCCAGAGGGGCTAGAAGGAGGCCCTGCTCTTTCCCCTCCAGGGCTGAGGCTCCCTCCCAGGCCCTGCCTGCAGCCAAGGGCTCAGGTCCAACCTTGCAGAAAACTGGCAGAAAGCCTCTAGGCCAGTGGTTCTCAACCTTCTTAATGCCATGACCCTTTAATACAGTTCCTCATGTTGTGTTGCCCCCCACAACAATTATTGTTGCAATTATTTTCACAACAAAAATAATTTTATGGTTGAGGAGTCACCAAAACATGAGGAACTGTGTTAAAGGGCTGCAGCATTAGGAAGGTTGAGAACCACTGCTTTAGGCAATGTGACCACAGTTCACCCTGCCTCTGCCCATGAGGCTGGCTGGCATTTAAAGACCTCCAGCACCCTATCTAAAGTGAGCTCAGGGGCCAGGTGCAGTGGCTCACGCCTGTAATCCTAGCACTCTGGGAGGCCAAGGCAGGTGGATTGCTTGAGGTCGTGAGTTCGAGACTAGCCTGAGCAAAAGCGAGACTCTGTCTCTACTAAAAATAGAAAAACTGAGGCAAGAGGATCGCTTGGAGGTTGCTGTGAGTTATGATGCCAAGGCATTCTACCCAGGGTGACATCTTGAGACTTTGTCTCAAAAGTAAATAAATAAATAAATTGAGCTGAGGGATTTTCTCAGGATTGAGCTGGGAGGCAGAAAAGGAGGGGGAAGAAGAGCCCAAGAGAGTGCTTCTGATGCCAAGTTCTGAAGGCCCTGCTGAGATGCCAAGGAGCTGCTCGAACAGCAGGGCAGGGGCTTCTCCCACACCAAGGGTGGAAGGCACGGGGAGAGCACAGCCTGAATCTGGGGTTCAAGACCAGATTCAGCCTCTTGGTAGGCAATGACATGGGGCAAGTCACTCCCTGTCTCTGAGCCTCCAGATCCTCATCTGTATATGGAGGTGACACTGCCTACGTCTCAGGGGTGAGGTGAAGACAAAGGAAAGAGAGCCTGGCATAGGGTCAGCACTGAGGAGGTGTTCAACATCATCTCCTCCATTGTCCTTAAGTGGCCATTGCCCATATTCTAGGCACAGAGGCTTTGTTGGTCTGGGGTTGTTATATCTAATACCCATGTGCTAGCTTCCCTTGTGGACATTGGGGAATACTCATTTTCCTTTCCCCCGACCCTGATTTCTTTTGAGGAATTACCTTCTATTTTATTTTATTTTACTTTTTGAAACAGAATCTTTGTTGCCCTTGGTAGAGTGCCATGGCATCATAGTTCACAGCAACCTTAAACTCTTGGGCTCAAGTGATCCTTTTGCCTCAGCCTCCTGAGTATCTGGGACTATAGGTGCCCACCACAATGCCCAGATATTTTTTGAGATGGGGTCTTGCTCTTGCTCAGGCTGGTCTTGAACTCCTGAGCTCAGGTGATCCACCCACCTTGGACTCCTTAATGCTAGGATTACAGGCATAAGCCACCACACCCAGCCCTACTTTCCTATTTTATGTGGTTGTGGTGGAGGGTGACCCAAGACAACTGTTTCAACTATGGCAGTCAAGGGGGCTGGCCCTAACCAGAGCTCAGCCAAAATCTTTGAGCAAGGGACATAGTTGAGGGGTGCCTGTTGGCCACATTGGCTGTGTGGCAGTGATGGTGTCCTGATTGGGCTGTGCGAGTTACATGTCAGGTCCTGTGTGTCTCATTTCTTGAACCTTTGATGCTTCCCTGGATTCTACTCATGCTCGTGATGCTTCCCTAGCTTCTACTCATACTCATCTGGCTCCTTGGCTTCCAAGAGTTCTGTGAATACATATGCCTTGAGTTTTGGTACAAATTCCCTTATAACTCAAGTTGACTAGAGTTTGATTTCTGTTTGTGCTGTCAGAAACCTACCTCCTTAACCCACCACCAGACTGTAGGGGCAAACACCATCCTCTGGTTCCCTCTCTTCCCTCCCAGGGTCTATCATAGACCACAGAGAACACATGCTTTTGCTGACCCCTTACCCCTGACCTGGAGAAAGGGA
>NW_003852636.1:1120613-1123078 GCF_000181295.1 Otolemur garnettii | reverse complement strand
TAGTTTACATTCCCACCAGCAGTGTAGGAGTGTTCCCTTTTCTCCACATCCACGCCAGCATCTCTGGTTTGCGGATTTTGTGATATAGGCTAATCTCACTGGAGTTAGATGATATCTCAAAGTAGTTTTGATTTGCATTTCTCTGATGATTAAGGATGGTGAGCATTTTTTAAATATATCTATAAGCCGTGCGCCGATCTTCTTTAGAGAAATTTCTTCAAATCCCTTGCCCACCCTGAGATGGGATCACTCGTTTTCTTCTTGCTAATACGTTTAAGTTTTCTATGGCTTCTGGTTATTAAACCTTTGTTGGAGACATAACCTGCGAAAATCTTCTCCCATTCTGATGGCTGTCTGCTTCCCTTACTTTTTGTGTTCTTGACTGTGCAGAAGCTCTTTAGTTTGATCAGGTCCCAATAGTGTATTTTTAATGTTGCTTCAATTGCCCGGTGTGTCCTCCTCATAAAATGTTCGCCCAGGCCGAATTACTTCTTATTCTTATAGTTATCCACTGTAGGACTAAGACTATCAGTGAAGAAGTGTCACACCCCACCTGTAGGCCAGGGCTAGTGGAGAAATCTAGGGGGTGAGGAAAAGGTGGAATGTTTTTCTGCAGATCTGCACACACACATAAGGAGTACATATAGGGATGTAGAACTGGTTTTGTTTTTCACAGATGGAATTCTACTCCATGTGCATCCATGTTTACAGCTTTTTAAGCAGAATGGTATGTGTGAGGCATCTTTCCATTCTCCATGGGTTGATCTGTGTTATTCTTTGGACAGCTACATTATATGCCATAGTTTTTTTGTTTTGTTTTGTTTTGTTTTGTTTTGAGACAGAGCCTCAAGCTGTCCCCCTGGGTAGAGTGCCATGGCATCACAGCTCACAGTAACCTACAACTCCTGGGCTCAAGCGAGTCTCCTGCCTTAGCCTCCCAAGTAGCTGGGACCACAGGCACCCACCACAATGCCCAGCTATTTTTTGATTGCAACCATCATTGTTGTTTGGCAGGCCTGGGCTGGATTTGAACCCGCCACCTTAGGTGTATGTGGTTGGCGCCTTAGCCACTTGAGCCACAGACGCCGAGCCTGCCATGGTTTTTTAAACCACTTCCCTAATGATGGCTGTTTAGGCTGCATACAACTCCTCATACATGAGTGAGTACTTTGTTGGCTAGTTCCCTGGAAGTGGGACTTCATCTTTTAAACCTCTATCTGTCCAACCATACCAGGAATCCTCAAACTACGACCCGCGGGCCACAGGTGACCCACCAAGGACATTTATCCGGCCCGCCATGTGTTTTTGCTGCCACTGCCTGTCCTGCTTAGCAGCCAATTCATCCTGGGGCCCACAGTCTGGCCCTCCAATGGTCTGAGGGACAGTGAACTGGCCCCCTGTTTAAAAAGTTTGAGGACTCCTGAACTAGACTGTAAGTTCTGTAACTACAGGGTCAGGGTATTGCCATTTCTGCATCTGCAGCACTGGGACAGAGGGAGGGAGGCAAAAAGGAGAACAGAGAGGCAGTTATGAAAAAAGTCTGGCTTATAGCTAGAAACAGATTTATTTTCACCTGGTTTTCCTGGAGTAAAACATCTCAGATCTCAGTTCTGGGCTTCTGAGGACACAAGGCACTGAATCAAAAGCCATTTTGGCACACTGCAGAGGAATCCTGGCATGGTTGAACTCAGGCCAGAACCAGTAGCCTCATTCCCCAAATCAAGCTGGGACAGTCTCACCAACAGGATCTTTGGGTAGCACCTCCCTCATCCCCTCCATGTGGCTCTGGAACCTGCATTGCCTCTAAGCTTGGAGTCTCTCCTCTCCCTGGCCATGTATCCACCACGGACTAGGGTCTCAGCTCCCTTCCACCAGGCCTGTACACCTCCAAAAAGCATGCCCAGGCATGATAGGCCATGTAGTCCAGAGAGTTTGCAAAGTGCAGAGCCCACTGGCAGCACCTGGCAGGGAGTGGGTGGAGTGGCGGCCAGAAGCTGGGGATTTTGCCTTAATAACAACCTGATACCCTCACTCATTGGCAGTTGTGCCTGCTTGCAAGCCGGTCTGTGGTCCTCCCTCCTGGAGGAGCCTTCATCTTCAAAGCTTTTTGGGAAATAGTTAATTAACTCCCACAGCCCCACTGCCTGCCCGCCTGCCCGGGAGGCTGCCAGTTCCCTCCTTTCTGTGAGGTGGTGAAAGGCGCGGGGGTGGGGGGCGGCTATGGAACTGAAGTCTAGAGAAAGGGTGTGGAGCTGGGACTAACTGATAGCAAGCTCTCAGACAAAGAAGTGGCTCTCCCCTTCAATCCTCTTCTCCACCCCTCAAATGGCTGATGAGACCCCAGATGTCAAGTGATACTACCAAGGTACTAAAGGTTAAAGTGCTTGTCTTCACAGTTTTAAAGAGAAGTCACATCATCTCTCTGTGCCCATCTTTCCATTCTCCATGGGTTGATCTGTGTTATT
>NW_003852636.1:1043887-1120481 GCF_000181295.1 Otolemur garnettii | reverse complement strand
CCTGCCTCCGCCTCCCAAGTAGCTGGGACCACAGGCGCCCGCCACAACGCCCGGCTATTTTTCGGTTGCAGCCATCGTTGTTTGGCGGGTCCGGGCTGGGGATTCGAACCCGCCACCTTAGGTGTACGTGGCTGGCGCCTTAGCCGGTTGAGCCATAGGCGCCGAGCCTAAAACAGATATTGTTAATAGCACTTACTTGTCAAGACTATGGAACCAATCTAATGGGACAAAGGAGGGACAAGTGTCCAAGAAACTATGTGTCCAAATAGAAGAAATTAGGAGTATCAGGGATGGAGAGAGTTCTGAGTGAAAGAGAGGAGGCTAGAAGGGGCAGTGGGTGGTGGCTAGACCCCTTAAGCTCTGTAAGCAGAGGCTGCCACCCAGCACTGGAAAGAGGGAGAGAGGAGCTGGTGGAGAGACAAGTCTTGCTCCCTGCCACCTTCTTTTACCTTATCTTCACCTACTCTTTTTCTCCCTAGATTCTCATGCATGTGTGCACAAACATACACATTCATTCTATACATATTTGTGCATGTGTACAGGGACATGCAAAGGCGCTCAAATGAGTCAGAGCTATCTTGTTACTATCTTGTAACTTCTTATATGGCTATGCCACACAAAGATGCCCAGGTGTCCAGGGTTTTAATGAACCCAGGGAGGAACGAATGGGAATTAGGTGGGGACCTGAAAACCGGGTGTAACGGGCTCCTTCAATAAGCCTACTTTTCCTGCTCTTGCTTTTGTGTTTATGTATCTCTTTCTTAGGGAAAGTACCACAGTTCTCACTCTTCTCCACACATCATACACGTATCTATCCCATGACACTAGACATGACAGATGTTGCAACAAGGTCCTGTTTCTCTGTGTCTCCTGCCCGCACCGCTCTGGGAATTAGCACATACTATATGTTCTCTCTGTGCCTAGCATCGGGCCATGGAGCTAGGGGTTTAATCTTCATACCCAACTGTGAGGTCAGCATCATCTTCTACATTTTACAGTTAAAGAAACTGAGGCTTAAAGTGGGAAGTGACTTGCTCAAGGTCATGCCACTAACGGGAAGCAGAGCAGCACTATAAACAAAGCCAGTGTTCCTCTTCCCCCTCTTACATCATGCTGCTTTTTCTCTGCAAGTTTCCCAGGGGCTCCCTGGGCTGAGGTTGGAGGCCACATAGGGTCAGAACCTCTTATGGAGGTTCAACAGAAGCTGGAGGCAGCCTGATTTATAGAACTTCTTGGCCCTGAGGTACCTACATCTACTCTGCCCCATATGTGCAAGCTCAGAGGCAGTAGCAGGCAGTGGCTGTGAATGAGGGATACCCAGAGAAGGGATTTTCTAGCCATTGGAAGGAGGTCCTGGAACAAAATTAGAGCTTATCCAGGCCTCATGAGGGTAAGTTGGGGGAGGTCAGGCCGGGGCCTGCCAGTGTTCTAACCACCTGGCTTCTAGCTTCCCCCTCAAGCATGGGCCCTGGGGGCGAGAAGGAGGACTTGGAGCTTTAGTGAGAATCTGAGCCCTCCTGTAGCCAAGCCAATGGCTGGGCCACTATGCCTGGGCCCTGTAGGCAGAGGAGGAGCAGTCTGGCACCTGGTAGGAGGGGCAGCCAGGTGAGCAGCCCTCACCTGGGAGGAGGGAACTGGAAGTCCAGAGGGGGAGGCTTGTTTCTCTGGAAGGGAAACCTTCAAACACTAATTGGTAGTTGCAGGTAATTAAAGTAATTTACTCAGATTATAAAGAAATTTCTTAAGAGTGATTAAGCAACTCCGGCTATGTATGGTTGTTGGCAATCACTTCCCCACGGGTATTAGTGCACTTGGCAGGGTATAACAGTGATGCTCACACCCAGTGGGTCCTGCTTCCTTTGCATGGGAGGTGGTCACAGAGGCTGCACAAATACACATCTTGAGGGACTGCTGAAGCTCACTGGTGGAGACTGAGATCAGGTCTGAATGTACACTGAGGTCTCCATGCATGAGGCACCCGCAGAGGCTCAGGTCTGCTTAGACACAGATGCATATGCAGATATACTTGTGTGTGTGCTCACAGATGCCCCTAGACCTAGACATGTGGGGTGGAGGCTTGCCCCCAGATGCACAGACAGAGAGGTCCTGACAATCATGCTCGTGTAGACACAGTGTCTTGTATAGATTACACACATGACCTTGTACACACCTGGGTACCCACACAAATCACAAAGTCAAGGCTCAGCTCCTGTGGCTCAAATGGCTAAGGCTCCAGCCACATATACCAAAGGTGGCAGGTTCGAATCCAGCCTGGGCCCGCCAAACAACAATGACGGCTGCACCGAAAAAATAGCCGGTCGTTGTGGCGAGCGCCTGTGGTCCCAGCTACTTGGGAGGCTGAGGCAGGAGACTCGCTTGAGCCCAGGAGTTGGAGGTTACTGTGAGCTGTGATGCCACAGCCCTCTACCCAGGGGACAGCTTGAGGCTCTGTCTCAAAAAAAAAAAAAAAAAATAACCAAAGTCAACAGGCACAGATATTGGGATAAGCACCTGCACCCACACCCAGACACACCCAGATACTGGAGAGATGATCTCACAAGCTTGCAATCATAAGCACACACACAGTTGTAGGTGTATGCAGAGATAGACACATATTTAATGTATAGAAATATACACCCATTGTACACAATGGCACAGGTGGACAGATACATGTATACAATCACACACACGTCCAGACTTCTATCTCCACCTTTGAGACAAACAGAATCTCAAATGCTTAAGCTCAGACACATGTATAGACCCAGGGTCTCATGCGCAATCCTCAATTGACTTAGAAACCCAGCTATCTCATGTGCAAATGCATACACATTAAGACCATACCTACACAAGACTTGCACACACCACTGTTGTCCACACCTGTCTGTTTTGCGGTGCGTTGAGAGCTGCCTTCCAACTCCTTAGAGTCCTCAGAAGTGACTGAGTCAGAGCCTGTGTGTTCCCAGGAGTACTATGCCGCAGATCCCATACCCGAACACTCCTATCCAGGTCAATCAGGGTGACTTAGAGGTGGGTTGAAAGTGGAAGTAGAAGAGAGCATGACCTGGACTGGGGCCTGGCTGGGATAAGATCTAAGGAACCCTTTGTGGCAGGAGGAGGTACATAATAGAACACAAGCTCCAATCCTGGAACATTACTTTCTAGCTAAGGGACTTTGTCCAAATCACTTCACATTTCTGACATTTTCCTCATCTGAAAAATGCAGATACTAATACTACCTTCTTCTTAGGCAGGATTGTCATGAGGATGGAATAAAATAACTGATGCAGGAGTATTTTGCATCTAGTAGGGGCCAAGAGTAGATGGAAATTTCCTTCCTTTGAGTCCCCAGGGACTGCCTAAGCTTCCCTTAACTAGGGGAAAAGCTCCTCTGAATCCCCCTGTGTAAAGCAGATAAGAGTTGACTGTAATGTACCCTCCAAGGCTTGTTCTCAGAGGCCCAGACTGATCCTCATGGTTAGAAATAAAAGGCAGTGACTGGAGCCCTTTGAGCCATCAGGAACCCTGGCCTCTGGTAATGCCTCAGCCTCTTACTCAGTGTAGAACTATGGGGGGATCCCTTCTCTTCTTTGGGCCCCAGTTTTCTTCTTTGTTCTTCAGAGGGAAGGGACAGAAGAAGGAATGACCTAGATGATCTGTAAACTCCTCCTAGTGTAAATGGCACACTTGAGTCCACTGGAACTTGAATGATGTTAATCAAAATGCTTACACTGAGAGGGTTTCTGGCTACCCCCAGAGCCTATTGATATTGAGGAACATTGGGGATGGAGCTGATCGTGAGGGCACATTGCTGGGAAACACAGGAGCCCCAAGCTTAGGCATAAAAGACAGAGAAAATGATGTTGTAAGCAATGTCCAGGGGACCATGGAAGAAAAAGAGTCTGGGAAAAGCCTATGAAAATGGCTGCCCCAAGCCATTTCCATTTCAATGAATGCCAAGGGCAATTGGAACTCTGCTTTCTTGACCCTCTGTGGCTTCCGCTCAGTTGGTATTCTGATGGTACCCCCCACCCCCCTCTACTTATTTCTCCATCTGGAGTAACTGTAAAGTCCTTAAAACACAAAAGGGCTTGCAGAGACAGCAAGGAGGAGATATGCTGGGAATAGTCTATCATTCCTGGGTGAGCAGGAGCGGGGGCTGAGAAGTAGAAAGATCTGAGCCCATTGTTTAAGGCATGTCAGAGGAAGCAGGGCTCCCCTCAAGGAAGAAGTGAGCTCAACAGTATGGCAGGCTCAGGCCCAGGCCCCGTAGATTTCCAGCCCTTCCCACCTGCTCCCCCAAGGGCCCAATTGTCCTCAGCACGTAGCTCTTTATTTGGCCATGTAGATTCCAACAGTCATCAAGTACCCAGGCAGATGGTACCATCCCTGGGCACTAGCAAATACATTTTCCTGTTTCAGCCTCTCAATAGAGCTGTGAGGGTAGGGACCAGCCTCCTTGTATCTCAGAGGGCACTATTTTGGCACTAGCAGAGAGCCCCAGATGCCCTGGTGAAGCTTTGCCTTGAATGAGCCCAGACTCATTCTCAATGTCTACTGAGTCTGAGACTCTTACACAAGCTCTCTTTGGAACCGGAAAGGTATCTAGCATAAGACACTGCCCCCAGCCACCCCTGTGCCCAGCCTGGAACATCAAGGGTAAAGGGAACTTGGGTCATGAAGAACTTCACTCATGATGGCCTAGCCTGATGCAGCATCCATGCTCCTGAAAAACACCAGTGGGTCAGTGTCATGCTCTTCTCCACTTCCTTCTCCACAAGCACCAGCAGCTCAACTTGTCACTGCTTTTCTTGGACACAAAGGTCTATGGAATAGTGGCAAGAGTACTGATTAGGTGCCAGACCTAGGCTCAAATCCTGGCCTTGATGTTGCTATCTGAGTATGGCCTTGGACAACTTCACTGTTCCCAGTGAGTCTCAGGTTCCTCATCAGTCACACAGACACAATAACACCTTTGCCTCAAAGGCTTGCCTTGAGGGATAGATGAGACTTATACACATACAGAAGATGTATGTATGAGACACATACAGAAGCATGTGGCACAGGTCCTGAGCTATAATTGGCTTTCAAGAAGGAATACTTCCTTTGTGGCCACCCACAGTTTCTTAGAATTTCTAGTCCAAGGAATCCCAAATCTCTATCCTGGGACTTCACAAGGTCCTCTTCCTGCTTCCTAGCCAGGTCTTGCCCAAGTCTGGTCCAGCACTGCACATCCTTTTGGGGTCATTGTGTCCACCCGTTGATTCCTAAAAGAAGAACCCTTTGCCCAGATTGAGCTGGAATGAGAGGTTACCTGCTCTTAGAGGTTTCTAGAAAGGATGTTGTATCTCTAAATGTAGGACCTAAGGTCTGTATGCCACTGGCCCCTCTAGGTCAAAAAGCTTCATCTTTCCAACTGCAGTACTTGTCTGCTCCTTATCCTGCTGTCAGGGAGAGGAGGAATAGCTGGTTCCCATCCTCTGAATAATAAGCCTGCCATACAAATTGTTTTCCAAAACCATTAGGCCACAAAGATTCTATTCAGTTGCACTGTTTTCATTGGCCCCACCCTCATTTCTTAGAGACTGAAGGCATTCACTCACAGAGGCAGTAGTACAGAGATATACTTGAGAGATCTCAGCTCAGAGGCCTATGCAGAAGTTTAAAGAAAGCCAAGAAGATAGTCTCTGAAGGGCCAGGAAGGTCCAGGGATCCAGTGATTAGGAGGGATTTGGAATCTTCACCCTTTTTGGAAGGATCATCAACAGCTGTTCAACTACAGAAGCAAGAACTAGGTGGGTCCAAAGCCTTCCCAGTGTCCAGCTTTGTGCTAAGAGGGGACAGAATGGATAAAGGGGTGCCTTCTGCTCTTTGGGGCCTTGCAGAGAGACAGAACACACCTAGACACACATACATAAATTCATACACCAAGTTAAAGGATACAAGGGTTCATAAAAACAATGCAAGAGACATCTCCAGACAGCATGTCCTCTGTGCTAGTTGGAGGGGCTTGTCAGAAGACTAGAGAGCAGAGAGAAAGCACACAGTGTCCTCTCCTTGGCCAATCCTTGTACAACTGCCCAAAGCAGTGAGGATGAGCCATGTGCATCTTTTCCATCCACAGAGATCATCATCCTTTGGCATTTTGGGAAACCTTACGGACCAGTGCCTAACCTGGAGGTTTTGTAGTGATTTGAGTCAAGTGGTGTCAAGACGAGCCTCTTGGCTGCCTAGTATCCTACTCAGGAATGTTCTGGTGCCTCATGTGGGTAAGGTATTGGGGGAGGCTTTATTTCCTCAATGAGATTCAAAGGGAGGAAAGGGAACTGTTACTGGACAGGGAAGGCCTACTATGTATTGGGAATTGTGACAGGCACAGTTTAGAAATATGTCATAGAATCCTCTGCAAACTGGATTTTTAGCCCATTTTCCAGATGATCAAACTAAGGTGCAGGAAAGTATGGGAATTAAGCAAGGATATGAAGGCAGGAAGTGACTACATTTATTGTCACCACTGCTGCTTTCATCACCATTATCACCAGCTTAATAAAATCCACCATTATTATCATCATCTGCAATAATTTTAATAAAATAGTACCACCACTGTTACCACAACAACCACCAATACTGCCAGTCATATAGTTTCCACTCACTGTCATCTCCTCCACCACCTTCTCTGAAATATATTTACTTATTTATTTAAAAGTCCAATCACCATTGGTCTCCTTCTGGACGGAACATCAGGAGGCCAATCCCTGTCTTCTAGTTAAAAACTGATAAACTAATATAGATGTGTGCACATGAGACCCACCCAAACCAGCCCATGTGCCTGTGGAGCTATTGCCATGTGTGCAAGCATCTATTCAAGTCAGAGGCCAGAGCTCTGCCAAGGTCAAGGGCATCTTGGGCCTTAAATGGGTCAAGTGCTGCTATGTTGGTTAGTGTGGGTACTGCAACAACTGCTCCTCTGCCTCCAGCTGTTCCTCACTAGGGCTAGAGGCCCTGCTGAAGGTCAGGGGAGGGACTGTTAAAGAAGGAGTACACTTAAGGGCATTGGGTAGGTGGCAGGGAGGGCCAAGAGGAGCCACTTGCTAGAAGTGTAGCCTAGGCCTGGGGGTTGGCGGCCCCTGAAGCCTTGAAGTTTACTTGCTCCCACGGCTCCCATGAAGACCTGTGCCCACATGTCCATGGTGAGGAGGTGACTCATGCCAGGCTGCAGGGCAAGGTGTGAGTGGCAGCCTAGGACATGCCTTCCAAAGACTCTTGTAGGGTATGTGAGTATGTGAATGTGTGTGCGTGCTTTAGGAGTAGGGAAATATGTCCCTTTCTGAGAAAATGGTGGGTACCAGGGGTAGGACAGTGCCAGTTCTAGGCTGGGGAGTGTAGAGTGCTCCTTAGCTTGTGCCCCTGGTCTTGCAAGCCCAAAGCACTTAAGTAGTCTTCATTGCTCAGTCAGTAGCACCAGTCTCTGTTCCTTGAACTGTACCCCACAGAAGAGGGCACTGGCCATAATGGAGAACAGCCTCAGGCATACTTAACCCTCCAGTGATAATGAATTCCTTCCTTCCCTCTCCTGGATGCCAGTTCTAGCTCAGGACAGGGCTGACCATTAAAATTACCATCTATATTCATGCTTATAGAATATCTGCAATCAGTTTCAAAATAATCCTTGGACAGGCAATAGGTGGGATTAGGGGTGAAACAAGCTTGGTTGAGTTGGTAATTATTGAAGCTTGGTGATGGGTATGTACATGAGGGCTTGTGAAACCATTCTGTCTACTTTTATATATATATGAAATTTTCCATAATAAAAAGTTAAAGCAAAACAGAACAAAATCAAGCAAAACCCCACAAACACCATCTATGCATTGAGTTATAATCATACTTTCCAGTGGTTTTCACCCACAGATCCCAGATATGCCTTCTGGGACTATGAAGACCACCCTTATTCCTTCTGCTTCATATTGGTCTTCAGCTATTTGGACAAAAGCATTGTCTTTGGGGCCAGGCATATCTGGGCTGTGTGCCAGCTCTGCTACTTCCTCGATGTGTGACCTCTTACAAGTTACTCCACCTCTCTGAATCAAACTCCTTCCTTTAAGGGGTTGCAGGTCGATAAAGTCCTCTGCACAGTGCCTAGAACAGAGTGTGTGCTTAATATGATCAGGTCATTGCAGAGCACTGATATTTTAGGCCAAGGCTCATGAGTCCCCTTGGATAGAGGAAACATCCCCTGTGTTGCCTAACATTTCTCACATGTGGCAATTCCCCAGCCCAGGTAACATTCCCTGGATTATCCAAGTGTCTTAGCAAATGTGGGGCCTACAGCCAGGTTTCATATTCCAGAAGGTCTCACAGGGCAGGAGTCTAGTATAGAGCTGTTACTTCCCTGTACCTGAGAACCATATTTCTATTTATACAGCCCAAGATTTCATTAGCTTTTTTTAGCTACCATGTCACACTGTTGGCTCCTGTGAAGCTTATGATCAACTTAAAGCTCTCAGTTTTTTTCACACATGGGGCTGTTAATCCCTGTCTCCCCAGCCAGTATTTGTGTAGTTGGACTTTGAATCTCAAAGCAAGAGTTCAATTGTGTCTGGCTGGTTTGGGGCCCTGGTTCCAGCCTGTCAATAATTTAAAAAAATTTTTCAATTCAACGTATTAGCTGTTTCTTGCAGCTCTGGGTTTTTTGAGATCTGGTGGTGACCAGGACTTCTGCTTCCTCCTCTAGATCATGGACAATCTGAGTGCAGGATGGAATTGAAGCCCAGGATCCTTTGGGCAGCTGATAAATAATTCCTTCCTGGTTGCCATCAATCAAGACTCAAGTTCAATTTTTCAGCAACTAACTCATTTCTTCTCACCTTCTACAGCCTGTACTTCTCCATCTTATTCACAGTGTGAGCATCCTTGACATAAGCTTTGCTAAACTACAGATACCAACATAGTCACAGAATAAAATGAGGCCTATCTGGCCCTGACATCTTCTTGGTGAACACACTGCTTCCTTATGCTCCTCACTTCATTCAGATGTTTACTGACAACCAGCAACTGAATACTTCTTTTGAGAATTTTGTTATGGTTCCAGACTGAGTGAAGTGGCTTGATATCACCGAAGTGTAACTTTCCCCATTTTGGAAGATCAATGTATAGTTGAGCTGGACCTTCAGGTATGAGCAGGATTTCAATATGTGATGATGAGGTGAAAGATTTTCAATTCAGGTGGAAGAGCCCAAGTGAAGGCACTGAGGTGGAGGATCTTGCTTGAGGTATGTAGCATGAACAATGAGGAATAATCATAATAACTTCTATTTATTAAACATTCATTATATGCTGGGATTTGTATTAAACAATTTACACAACCTATTATGGAATCGCCATGCTCCCTATGAGGTAGGTACTATAATCATCTTCTTTTTACATGTGAGGAAATGAAGGCTTGGCAAGGTTAATGACTTGCCCAGGATCACATGACTAGGATGTGACAGTCAGGCCTCTGAGCCAGAGCTGTGTGACTCTAAGACCCATATCCTTATTAAGAAGTCATGCAGGTCTCAATTTCCTAGCCTCTTTTGAGCTTCAATGCCCCCTTGTTGGTATTTTTTTTCTTCCTGATATGCACACAACCATTTCTGGGATAGAGAAGCCAGAAGGTGGGGACCAGGTTATGGACTTTGTCATTGCCATCACAGAGCAGCAGGCATGGCATTTTCCTTTGGGTTCTGCTTCCCTCCAAGTAGAGCTCTAGGCACCTTCTTGCTGCCTGAGCTTGTTTGCTCCCTCACTGCCTCCTGACTTCAGCCCTTTGTGATCTCATTCTCCCAAGGCTTGGTCCTCTGCCCTCCTGTAGACCCTTGGCCTACAATTTCTCAGTTCCTTTGAAAACTCCTTTTGTGGCTCTTTCAATACCTGTCGCATTTTGTCTGGACTCTGGGCAGTTCTACCATTCAAGACTAATATTGAGGTGCTCCCCTCCCTCTAGGGCCTTTGAACCATCTTTCTTTTGAGAGTATTGAGTTATGAGATTATCTTCTTTTTTTTTTTTCAGTTTTTTTGGCAGGGGCTGGGTTTGAACCAGCCACCTCTGGCATATAGGGCCGGTGCCCTGCTCCTTTGAGCCACAGGCACCGCCCGAGATTATCTTCTTTCATCTTCCACTCCCAATCTTTTCCCTGGCTTCTCTGAACTTTGCATTCTAGGTGCCCAGGGTCCATGCCCTGTGGGATAGAGGGCAGCCCTCCATCCTGGTGAGAACCAGCCGTGAGCAGATCTGCTCAATCCTCTTCAGGTTCCCAGAACCTCCCTCTCCCCAGCCAGGTCTTTCTTGTGGGCCAGGATTAGGTCCAGAGAAGCCTTTGTCCTTCTGACCTCCACCACCCTCTGAGAAGCCTGTGGTCACTGAGGCCCATTAAAGATGGGACGGCCACAGTAGTCAGTACAATATCCTTCCGGTCGCAAAGGCCTGACACCCACAGTAGTCAGCACAGCTTTCAACCTCCATGTCTGGGGAGGGAAGTCCACCATGATGCTCCAGCTCTGTGTTATCCCTTCAGGAAACTATCATCTGCCTCCTCAGACTGGCCAGGCAACTTTAGCATGCTCACAGGTGTTCCTTGGTCCTCTTAGCCACATCTAAGCACCCACTCTCAATGTCAGGGAACTCTTTGCCTTTGTGTGTGGGAGGGAGGGAAGTTGGGGAGAGAGGGTAAGGTATGGGGGCACACAGATTTGTGTCTGCATGTGCAGGCAGGGGGCATATTGAAACCTGGAGCAGGGTGGGAGGGGCTGCAATGGAAGGTGTGTGTGCATGCATGCCTGTGTGAGTGCCTTGTGAGTGCATGTGTGAATGCGTGGGCAAGGTATCTTGCCCTTTCTCACAGGATGATTTCCTCCCCACTCCTGTCAGATCCCTTCCCTCTGTCACAGACCCCACCCCAATTAGCGTCCTACACCTATATTCTTTTAGGGGCCAGCATTTTGAGACTCTCTGGCTCAAACCTGTGTGCCAGGCTTATTTCAAAGGAGCAGGAGTCCCTCCCCAAGAACCCTTTCTCTGGTCTCATAAGGCACAGTGCCCTAGTCCAGGCCTCTGGCACCATGGCCCTGCTGTCTCCTCACTTGACTAAACTGGTCCCATTCTCTCTCCTTTTTTTCAAAATGAGGCAACACGATCAGGAGGCAAAGAGTTTTCTCTTGCTTTGGAGGCAGGTCAACTGAGCCAGCCAGCAGCTTCCAGAGCAGTCTTTTTCAAACTAGGGATCACAACTCATTAGCAAGTCAGGCAATCCATTCTGTGAGCCTTGACCAGGACTTTAACAAATGAAGTAGAGTACAGCGCATTCAGTAAGGATAAGTACTTTCATGAAGCTTTTGTTTCCGTTTTATATGCACTATACATAGTTCTAGGGTCTTGATGTAAAAAATGATTTCACACACACATGTACTGTATTACTGTTTTTTTTTAAACCATGGGTTTCAATGCAAACAAACAAACTTAAACCACTGTTCTATAGTCTAGCTATGGGACCTTGAGCAAGCCCCTTCCCCTCTCTGATCCTTATTTTTCTCATGTGGAAACTAAGGACGGTAATCCCTCCCTCTCCTTCTTATACACAGGGACAAGGTCTCAGTGGCATGTCTCTAAAAGCACTTTGAAGACTGAGATGTGCTGTGCATACAGGAGTCATCCCTCCCACTATGCCTTGCCCTTCCCTCTGTTTCTTCCCCAGGGCCTCAAGGCCACATAGCATCCATTGTGGGCTCTGAGAGCGCATTTCTAGTGTGGGGATTGCAGAGTGCAAGTAGGGAGGCTTAGCACAGCTAATCTGGAAAAGCTTCCCAGATCCTCCCACCCTCTTTAGGCAGGGAGTCAAGAGGAGCAACCAGGAGGTGTTCATCCCACCTGCTGGAAAAGTAGAAGCTGGCCCACCTCCCTCTTGCCAGTGGACCTATCTAGGCCTTCATTTCCTCAGAAGGTGGGTCTTTAGAGGACACCCACATGATAACTTCCTGAGGAGCTGGGCCTGCAATACCAAAGTGAATAGGGAGGAAGCTGCAGGATCTCCACCTCCAAGCACAACTGAATCTGAGATCCCACTCTACTACTTTCTAATTGAGAGGGCATCAGAGCATTATTTCATCATTAGTAGCCTCAGTATCCTCATCTGTGAAATGGACATCATGAGCTCTACCTTGAAAAGCCATGGTGAGGCAGCACTGAGCTATCACATGGAAAGTGACTGGCACAAGCAATATACTGGGCCTTTCTGGTCTCCCCTGAGCCTCTGCCCAAGTTCTCCCATTTCACCCCAGATAACAGTGCAGAAGAGATGCCTGCATGTGTGAGGTTTGTGTAAATGTGGTTGTTGATGGGTGGAATAATAGTTTGAACCTCTCAAGAAGAATATCTTCTGTCTCATTTTCTCTATTCAGGCAACATTTTATCTCAAACTTAGGAACATTGTTTCCCTCTTCAAGCCTCAGTTTCCACAACTGCTTAAAGGAAGCTCAGTGCTCCAGGCCTTTTCATTAGGGCACAGAGCAGAACACAGAAAAGTGTGTGTGAGGCCAAGGCTCTGGCCCCTGCTCCTCTGTGGGTGGCATCTTTGTGTGGCCTCTTCTCTGAGATAAGGCAAGGGGCTAAGCCCTGCTCAGGCAGGCAAAGCCTCCCAGCACCTGGGACCCTTGGGAGGCAGGAAGGTGTGGTTTCGGAAGGTGGGCTCCTTCTCCTACCCCCAGGCTGCCAAGCAGCCCTGAGGCAGTGTGTATGGATGGACAGTCAGGCCCAGGCCTGGGAATATGCAGCATGTGTTCATAGAGTCAGTCCTATTAGAGATGGAAGAGACCCAAGTTGGCATAGGGCTCCACTCCAGTGTGGGGGGCAGAAACTGGGACTGACCGGCCTGCTCCATGGGAGGGGTTAGGGTGGGAGGTCAGCATCCCTGCAGGGTGGGGCTGCACTAAGGCCCTTTGCTGTTCACCACTGGCTGCCCTCCAGGCTCTGCCTCTGGCCCAGCCTACCCCTTCCAGCACAGTTCCCAAGGTAGGTATCCCCGCACTGACTGGCCAAGCCACTCTATTTCTCACCCCTCCCCTCCTCTTCCGGCAGCTCCTGCTCTCCTTGCTCCTCCTCCTCCCTGAAGGCTACTTGGCTGTTTACCCCTCAGAGATATTTGTAGATCACTATCTCGGAGGACGTTGGCCTGACTCACCCTGAGCCAAGCCCTGTCTGTTGGCTCCTTTAATCTTCCTCCCTCAGCCAATGCCTCTTCTCCCTTAATCATTTTCTCCCTCTCTCTAAATGCCCTCCAGCAAGTCTGGCTCCCTGTTTCTCAGCCTTGTCTATTCCTCACTTGAGAATTTTTCAGGGGACCCCACATGCTGTTGTCTACTAGAACAGGGCTGAGGGCAAAGTGGCAAAGGCTGCTTGAAGCTTGCTCAAGGTCTTGGACCAGCAGCCCACTTGCTATACCAGAGTTTAAAGTGACTGCTTTCCTGGGCCTTGGCTTCCTCTTCTGGCAAATGGGCAATAGTAATCTCAGCCCTTCCAATGTCACGAACCTGTGATGAGGAGCAAAGTTAGATCAGGTGTGTGAACAGCCCTTTGAGACTGTCAGAGGCAGTGTCTTTGGATGGGATTGGTGCTGCTCTGACCTTTATGTAGTCCCTAGTTGTAGTCCCTTAATGACTCCTGTGGCCCAGCTGACCCGCTCATATTTTCTTCCTCTCCTTCTCTCTCTGCATCTCCTTGTCTCTGTCTCTCTGTATCTCTTTCTGTATGTGTGTGTGTCTCTCAGGAGCATGCATACTCAGGGCCATAGTCCACAAGACTCAGAGGACAGTCTGATTTACCCACCAAGTAAGCCCCAGAGATGAGGAGGGCCTGGGCACAGGGACTAACCCAAGGCTTTTCCTTAGTGCCTGCTCTAGAGATGGGATGTGGGTGGCTTGGTAGTGGTGAGAGTGGGGGAGTAGATTAGCTTGTTGGTAATTTTTGTGTTTTATATATATAAACTAAACTAGTCCCTGGCAATTTCCCTCTTCCAATATTGTCCGTATTTCCCTGAGGGCTATGTCTTGAGGTAGTCTTGGCTCACTCCCTGTCTGTAAGCCCCAAAGTTCTTATCTATCTATGCAATGAGAGGGGCACTCTGTCACACACATTAGATGCCATCTTCTCAGCCAAGTCTCCAAAGAGGTTTCTCTCTGGAGGGTCAGCTTAGGCTGTATTACTGTGATACTTTGCACTACACTAGCCCTGCTTTCCAGGGGGCTTTTAAATGAGTATCAGTATTTCAGAGAAAGAGAACTATCAGGTGGAGGCAGGCTGGACTTAGAGTTCATGGCCTCAGGAGAGCTAAAAAGCAGGCCTCCTTCTGAGGGCAAAAAGTTCTGGGTTCAAATCCCAGCAGCCACTGACTCACTGTGTGACCTTGGATAAGTCACTTCAGTCTCTGATACTAAGTGTCCTCATCTGAAAAATTGGAATCAAGGAATCTTTCCATCACAGGGTGAAGACGGTGGTTCAACAGAGGTGCTACAAAAGGTTGCTCCCTTTGTCTTCCCCAGGCAAAATCTCCCAGGCCCCTGTGTGTAGGGGCCAGTGCCCTTCTCCTTCCCCTCTCACTCCTTCTCTGTGCTCTGAAAGGCAGTCAGGGCCTGGCCCCTCTCAGAAGCATGACCAGCCAGCTGGTGGGGGAGGGGGAGCAGACTTTATACTAGGTGCTTTAGCAGCTGCTGAAAGCCGCCTGGGAGCCACTCAAAGGAGAAGAATGGGAGAGATAGCAGGGGAGAGTCGCAGGGCAAAGATCAAGGAAGATTGGAAGAGATAGGTAGGGAAGGAGACAGAGAAGCAGAGAGACAAAGAGAGAGACTGAGACCAAGAAATGAGATGGACACACACAAGGATGCACAGATATCTAGAGAAGAGGACAAGTTGGGAGAAAGGCAAACAGAGAGAAAGGGACAGGCAGAGAAGTAAAGTTGAGAGGCAGGGCCACGGACTCATACAGAGGGAGAACCAGGCAGGGAGAGGGCCAGAGAGAGAGAGTGTGTGTAAGATGGCCCCGGAGACAAAGATGAAAGAGAAAGGGAGGCAGGCAGAAAGAGAGGCCAAGACAAAGAGAAGAGGAAACAAAGAGATGTGGAGACAGAAGAAAGGCTGATGGAGCCCTAGAATGGGAAAGACAGAAGGGAGGAAGGAAGGAAAGAAGGGAGGGAGGGAGGAGGGGGAGGGGCCGGTAGGGAGTTGTTAGTTCAGGGCCAGCACAGTGCAACTGGCTGACACAGCACATTCTCCTGTACTCTCTTTCTCCCTCTCTCCTCCCTCTCTCTCCTGCTGCCACCTCCAGCTACCCCCTCCTCCTTTCCTTATCACTGGGCCCTTGGCTGGAAAAGGGGCCATGTGGACTGCCTATTCTGCACATTCTTCTTAGGCCAAGGTTAGCTGGTGCTCCCAGCCCCTTCCCTGTGCTCTTCCACCTACTCAGCAGCCCTAGAGCTCAGATGGGAGGAAGCAGGTGACCACCCCAGGGAGACAGGGCAATCTTTCAATTCCTCAGCAGCCTGAAGGGGGTGGGAAGGGGAAGAGGCTGACCTGTTTAATTCACTTGCAAGTTCCCACTGATGCTGTAACCTCCTGAAGAGCTTGCCAGAGTCCCAGGGGCTTGAGGTTCTGGGCTAGGCCTCAGGCTTTGGTCCAGGATCTCAGTCCCAACTCTGATGTGGCAGTGGCCTCAGGGCCTCAAGGTGTCTGGATCTTCCTTCCTAAATAGAAGCAGATTCCATTTTCCCCAAACTGGCCTCCATTAGAGATCTCTAGGCCTGGCCTCTGAAAAATCTGAGAAGGTTCCAGAAGGTGAGGGAATGGTAATGAATAAGATGTAGGTCTTGAGGGTAGAGGTTGCTTCCTAGGGAACTCCCTTGTCTACTCCTCTAGGTACTGGCTGGAAGGGAGAGGGAATCCGGAGTGTGCAAAGGTATCAGTTGGTTGGTCCAGGTCTTCCTTCTTGGTGCTTTAGAAAGAAGAATGACTGACTAGCTGCAAGGTCAAGGAGAGGACTGCACAGAGAAAGAGAAGATGAGAGTCTGGAATGATCTCCCTCCCTCCTTCTTCCTCTCAGCAGACATTTCTGAGCGTAGGTCACTTTGGATCCCCACCTCTCCAGCACCCTGCTGTGGGTTGAAGGATCTGTAGTTGTTGATCCTGGACAAGAGAAAACTGTGGGAAAGGGTGGGAGGTGTAGTTTCTATCCCCAGAAATCTGAAAGGCTGTCACAAGGCAGAAAACTTTTTAAAAAATCTTTGAGCTGGATAAAAATTATCAGGTCCATCCTGGAAAAGAGACCACCTATGGGCTAGGGAAAAAAGTGAAGGCTGGCTCTCAAATCATGGTACTCTTTCCGTGTCACCTACCCCCCAAGTAGCTTCCTATTGATGAGAGTTTAGAAAGCAGACTAGGCACAAGGAGGAAGCTCCTAGGAGGTGAATGCAGACTTTTAGCTTTTAAAGGAACTATTTTTTGCCAATCAAAAAAGTCCAAGAAGGAAAGGTACTGAGTCCCCTGAGGCTGGAGGTATTCAAAGAGTTGTCCGCTGGCCAGGTATTAGGTAGAAGTGGGATGGGCTAGCCTTCAAGGTTCCCGCCAGCCTTAACACTCTGCTGCTAAAGAAAGCCAGGTTGAGAAATGGGCCCAGGACAATTGAAGCCCACTGGGCTGTGCTCCCTCCCTTCTCTGGGCTTCCATTGCCTCACTACCTTAATGCCTGGCTCTCCTCCTTGAGGCTTGGGTTCAAGGTCTGCTTGCATTGAAAAACACTCAGAGCCTATGGGCTCACATCCTGATTTTCTGTGGGTCAGCATTTGGGGATTTCATTAAAAGAAGCAGAAGGCCAAGTAGACAGAGTCAGCCCAGAATGGGGCTATAGGTATGACATAGGTCCTGGGTGTGACAAAGTAAGTTCATAAGTTACTCAGAAGAGCTGCCTCAAGTGGTGGTGAGCAACCTGTTCCTGGAAAGTCTTTGAGAAAATGCTGGTTGATGACTTGGGAGAGCACTGTTGAGGGAATCATGGTGGTCTGAGAATCTGCAATCAGGAGACTTGAGGATCTGTCTGGGCCATGCCAAGTGGGTGTCTCTTGGGCTGGATCCAATTGGAAAAATGCCCCCCTGGACTGGGACTGGGCCTCCAATCTCAGTGCTGGCAGCTCCAGGAGGCCCCCACCTTAATTCACCTGCCGAGGCCAGCTCAAGTCCTGAGCTCAGCCCACCTTATGTCTGCCCAGGTGCTGGCAGGGTGGAACATGAGTGTGGAGACCTGAAATGAAGACCACATGACAAGCTGAACCCCACATATGTAACATAGGCCTCGCTGAGTCCAGGGGAGTCTCTCCATCTTTTGTGAGGAAGGAAGGGGCCAGGCTATCATTGGTTTGGGGACTGTGCAGCCCTTTTTCTAGCTTTGGCTTTTCTCTCTTTCTAGGTAGGGCTCCTCTGAGCCCTGGCTTGGTGGCCCAGGCCCTTTCTGCCTGGTTGGACTGATCCTCTCTTATCTCCACCCTCATCAACATTCCTCATTCCAGTTTCCCCATCCTGAGCCGGGACACATACCTGAAGGGCAGATCAAAGGCCCACAGCTGCTCTTGTCAGCTCCCATTAGACCTTGGCTGAGAAGGGAGCCCACCCTGGCAGGCTGCCCTGGCCCCTTCACCTTGCTTCCCCATGCTGGCTTTCAGAGGCAGGCTCACCCCAGTGTGGTGCCTCCAGATGCAGAGGAGGCCCTGTTCACGCGGGGAGGGGGGGTTTCCCTCCCCCTTCAGCTAAGGAGAATGCTTTAGATGCCTGAGTAGGAAGGAGGCCTGGAGGCCTGAACTTGGGAAGACCGAGATAAATAGTTGCCTGGACAAGGCAAACCCTAAAGCCTGGGGAGGGCCAGTCCCTGCCCCAGCTGGCCTGCTGGGAGTTCTGTCAGAGGAGCCAACATGAGGGCTGAGAATCTGAAGCTATAATATGAGGGCAGTACTCACAGGGGCCTTGAGGAGTCCTGGGCTTTCTTCCCAGTCCTGTCACGTAAAGAGAGCCTTCAAGACCCTCAGGATCCGGCCCACGTCTGCATCTCCAGCTGCTTTGGCTCTTTGAACTTCCCTAAACACATACCATATATTTTCCCACCTCCATGCTCATTTCCCTGCCTCCCTAGAATGCTCTTCTCTACCTGACCAAATCCTACCCCAGAGGAAAAAGTAGGATACCAAGCTGCTTATCTAGTATGCTTCCCTTTGTTTATAGAAAAGGTACATAATAGTGATAGACTCATTGAGCACTTACTGTGTTCTAGGGACTATTCCAACTGCTTTATAACTTATTTAATCTTCATAACAACTCTATGAATTAGGTACCACTACCACCATCACCACTTTATAGATGAAGAAACTGAGGCCCAGAGAGGTATAGCATCTTGCTCAGTGATACACAGCTAGCAAGTGGCAGACCTAGGGTAGTGTAGCTCCTGAGCCCATAGTCTGAACCATCACACTCTGCTGTCATTTGTGGGGCAATGAGAGACAAATTCTGGAAACATATATACTTTCCTTAACCAGGGCAAGTTAGGGATTCTTTCTAGGAGATAGCATGTTTACAACTCTGGAATCAGGGAAATCTGGAACTAAGCCGTAACTTTGTTACTCACTACATGAATGACACAAGGCACCTCCACTTGGGCAATGATAAAGCAAGGATGATGATAGTGCCTATTTTAGGATTGATATCTAGATTAACTGATATATTGAATGAGAATCACTTAACTTTAATAAACCAAAAAGTGTTAAATTTTATAATCAAAGACAAAGAGAAAGAAAATCCCTTCACATCCAACAAGACTCTGGTCAAAAGTGACCTCTTCCGCTGGGAAGGCTCTTGCCCCTCCTTCTCACCCCACTTTCTAAAAACAAATGATTTGCTCATTCTTCTACCCTTAGTATGCCAGCTGGAATTTCCAGTGTCTCAGGAGTGGGGACCACAGCACTTTGTTTTTCAATCATTGCTTGCTTCGCCGGGACATAGTTCAGTGCCAGACAGAGAGGGGTCTCAATAAGCTCATTCATCAAACATTTGGTGAGTACTCACTGGCATGTACTGAAGGCTGGGAATACATACACAGAGAAGATGCTGACCCTGCTCTCGTTGAGCTGATAGTCTGTTGAGTGGGTGGGAAGTAGGGGGAGACAGGCTTGAAATTTTGGATCATTAATAGAATATGTTGACAGAGAAGAGTTAGAGGAACACATTCACTCAATCATAACAAATATTTATTAAATGCCTACTATGTATCAGCCGATATTCTTAGAGGCTTATCTATGAACATTAGCTTGTTGACAATTCAGACTGGAAGAGTAAGGAGAAACTTCCTAGAGGAAATAGAATTTGGCCTGGTGAAGCCAGGGGAGAAGTGTATGCCAGCAGGGCATAGCTAGGTTAAATAGCACTCAGGAAATGTCTGTGCCCTTTGTTCCCCCTGCTGGCTACAGACACTAAAACTAGAACCTCAGTGGCACCTCCACAGACTGGTACACAAGACAGATGGTCTCTTTGCCTCCCCTTACTATATCCCTGTGTTCCAGGAAGTAGAAGTCACACATGCAGGGCCAGGAGTGTGGGGGACCTGGTACATTTGTAGAACTGTGAGTCAGTCAGCTGATCTGGAGTGGAGCAGCCAGGGGTGAGGGTCGAGGAGAGGACAGTGGGGAGAGAGCAGACCATAGAGGTGTGTAGGAGCCAGGCCTAGTGTTTTGGCTATAGAGCAAGGACTTGATCTTGTAGGCCAAGGAGAGTCTCCAGAACATTTCCAAGTGAGGTAATCAGATGTATACTTCAGAAAGTTCTGTGTGAGGAAGATGAGCTCAGTATAGATCCTGTTGAATTTGAAGGGCCTGTAGGATGTTCAGACTGGGATGGGGCTGAAGCTCAGGGTAGACTGCTGGGTGAGAGGCCTGGGGTGGAGATTGTCAGCATGCAGATGGGAACTGAAGTTGAGAGAGGATGAGCTCACACAGGGACTGGGTAGCATGGAAAAAGAGGGGGAATAATTGACCCTAGGGCCTTCCAACATTCAAAGAATAAGAGAGAAAGAGTAGCTGGCAAGGAAAAAAGAAAGAATAGCCCAGAGAGTGAGGAGAGAAACCAAGAAAGCTTTGGGGCAATCAGCAAACATTTGTTAAATGAACTTAGAACAGGAGTGACCAAGGTCAGCTATCAAAATGAATCCTTTGCCAGTGAAGAGTTAAAGGCAGGGTGGCGCCTATGGCTTAAAGGAGTAGGGCGCTGGCCCCATATGCCACAGGTGGTGGGTTCAAACCTAGCCCTGGCCAAAAACTGAAAAAAAAAAAAAAAAAAGAGTTAAAGGCAAAGAATCAAGAAGAATCTATGAATGAAACACTAGTCATGATGTTCATTCCTGGGACCTGTCCCAGAGATTCGGATTCAGTGGGTCTAGATGGGGCCAGGGTGTTCTCATTTCTAACAAGCATTCAAGTGACGGAGCAGGGGTCTATGGCATTTACTTGGAAAATTTTTACTACTTCAGGGGCAGGTAGTGAAAGACAGAGGGTAGGCATGTTCTGGTGGCCTGAACCCAGAGCAGAGGGAAGGGCAAGGCAACCAGCAGCACTTCCCCACCCAACATACATATACACACACACAGGCATGCACGTGTACGAGCACATACATGCTAGTGGATGCGTGCACACACAGTGATATGCTCACCACCTCTCAGACCTTTTTCTTAGAACCCAGGTGCAGGCCCGGAGCCCAGCCAGGAGTAAACTGAGCCTCAGCGTGGAAAATATGGAACCAAGATTTCCAGGGAAGGAGGCAGGCGGGAAGGAGAATAATGCAAACCATGCAGATCTACTGGGGAAGGAGCAAGGAGTGGGGGGCAGGGACTAAACAGCAAATGAGATATGAGCTTGCAATGTGATATGGGAGTCCACTAAAGTCAGTCCAGTCTCTCTCTCTCTCCTCTTGCATGGGGCCAGGCTGCTGCAGCACAGAGTAAAAGCAGAGGGTCTTCCATCTCCAAGCCCAGTCCTGCTGAGACAATATCTACAGACATCCTTAGCACTTTGTTTTCAAAGAAGAGGTGCTGAAAACCCCCCAACACTGCTGCAGGGAAAAGGCCTTGAGACAAGCAGCTCTCTAGTGTGCTATGAGGCAGACAACCGGGATTCTAGTTTCAGCTCCACCACTGATAGGTTGTATGATCTTAAATAAGTCACTCAACCTCTCTTGCCCTCCATTGCTGCATCAGTAGGATGGAGGAGGTAGGGTCTAGAGGATGTGGTACTTCAAGCTCTAATATGTAGGAACTTCACAGACTGACGGGCTTTCACTGGTTTTGGACTGACTTGACCCCCTCTGTAGAGATAAAAAGTGAGTGGACTGGCCTAGCACTTACTGAATACTTATTTTGTGCTTGGGACTGTGCTGGGAGTTTTGTACCCAGTTTCTTGTTTCAGCTTTATAAAAGCCCTATGAGGAAGGAATTGTGCCCATTTTACAGATGAAGTCATTGAGACTTTGTGGAACCAGAATTGGCCATTGGGTCTTAAAGTTGGAGGAAAAGAAGGCATAGCCTCAGCTCCCATGTATGCTTCTCTGGGGCTATGTATCCTGGAGTTCCCTGAATATCATATTCCTAGTCCCAGAGTTGAGCACTTCTCTGGCAGCTTGTGTCTAATAGGCTCATTTCTCTGAGAGACAGGCCGTCTAAGCCCATAGCTCCCATATTTCCCCATGAGAGTTGAACACATGGCCTATCATGTGGCAGGTGGGGCTGGGGGCACACATGGCTTGATAAGGGGCTGACCAGGTCTTTGAAATGTTTTTTTGATGGGCCCAAGGGAGCTGGCAGCTGTGGGGGACCCTCAGTGTGCTGTCTGGGCACAAGGGGTTCTTGCTACCAGCCTCCCCTTCACCTTGATTCATCCCAGAGTCTTACTCTTTTGACAGAGATCCTCTGAACAAACCTAATGATTGCCAGCTGAGAGTGGAGGACCTAGGATGGAGGCCACAGGACCTCACCTCACCCTGGCTCCAACTGGCTCCCCGGCCAGCTGGGGATGACTGCCCGCTCTAGTTAGCCTTAGCTTCTCTCATACTGGGACACTTGCCTGGCCAGCAGGACCCAGACAACCCTTCTATTCTCCTGACAAACTCAGCCCTGATGGCTTTCCATAGAGGAGACCCAAGGCTCAGTTCTGTGGTCCCCCTGAAATATGAGTCTTGGCCCGGGATTCTAGGCAGCCAATGTGATTCTAGGGCCTTGATTGCACCTTTAGGGAACCCCCTACTGAAAGCCACCCCTGACATCTTAGGAGGGCATAGGGATAGGATGTGAGGGTGCCCCAGATCAGGTCCCCTGTCTCCCTTTTCCCTGGACTCCCCACTCTTGTGTTGCTTCCTCTTTCTTCTCTATTTGTACAAATCCCCACAGTCTGCCAAGACCCCAATTAAGGCCCAATTCATAGAGTCTCACTGTTTGATCTTGTGTAAGTCATCACCTCCTCTCAAGTCTCAGTGTCCTTTCTAGCTAGATGTATTATGACTCTCTGAGTCTATCCCCCTTGAATTATTCCTTGGATGTGGCTTCTAGCTGCAACCAGAAGGTATGTCATTCCCTATCACCTGCAGAAATCAAGTTCTATTTCCTTAGCTTGATATTCAAGTCTTGTCTTTCTTCCATAGTCTTATAGTTGCCTGAGACCCCTCACTACTCCCAGAACACACCAGGCCTTTCCTCACAGCTGCATTGTTGTTCAGGCAGTTCTGCTACTAGAAATGCCCTTCCAACATGCTCCCACCTCCCCTAGTCTTCACACTGTCCCACGCCCAACACAAATGGCAGAAAATGAAGGGCATTTCTGTCTTTCACTACCTGCCCCTGAGACGGTGACAGACTCCTTTTGTTTGCATGGCTGTGGTTAGTTCCTGGATTCCCTTCTGGTTCCTGCAGTTGAATATTAGAACTAGAGTCTCCTTAAGGTCAAGGATTAGTGTTTGTTGAATTGTAAGCATAAGAAATATCTCTGATTGGCTTTTCTCATATAGGGATTTCACCCCCTTGTATACATACAGCACAGATAAGTGTTCATTTACAGATCACCAACTATTTACCAAAAAGCACAAGTTATAGAAAGTGCTAAATATCTGAGTTAGAGGAGCCAGATAATGCCACTAATCCACTGCATGTGTGACCTTGGGCAAGTCACTTACCTGGTCTGAGCCTCAATCTCTCACCTGGGAGGTAGTATAACAGAGTAGTTGAACCTATGGACTCTAGAGCAAGGTACCAAGAATCAAACTGTACCTTTGCCATGTACAGTTCTGTGATCTTGGGCAAGTTACTGAATCTCTTTGACCTTCAATTTTTCCATCTCTAAAAGTAAGGAAAATAATGGTACCTGTTAGTGTTGTAAGGATTAAGTAAGTTGATAAATGCAAAACACTTAGAACTATAGTAAGTCCTTGATAAATGCTAGCTGCCTTTATTATTAACTGTCAGATTAACTATCAAACAGGGCTCAGGTTGCCTGGAAGGTAGGGTGGTGATTCTACCTGGAATTAAAGACATAAAAGGGCACAGAAAGCCCTCTGGCTATTGTAAACTGGACCACACAGTGTCAATGTAAATGTGAGTCATTATGTGATAAATACACAAAATTGGGTTTCCTCTGCAATGGTGGTTTACCAGTAGGCAGTTGGCCCATCTGCATGTTCCCAGGGAGCTTTCAGTCTCCTCCCAACAGTGGACTCAGAGGATCCCAGTATGGGGTAAATGCTTGGAGCCTCAAACATGGGTCCAGCAAGTCATGACATCTAACATAGAAACTTAGCTGTTCTCTCGTTTGATCTTCACAACAGCATTTCCAGGAAGCAGAAGAGGGATTGGAATCTTCACTTTTTTAGTGATAAAAGTGAGGCTTACAGGAAAGGGAAGTGATTTGCCTGAGGCCACACAGCTAAAAATGGTCAAGGACCTGAGCCCAGATGTTCTAAGTCCTGGTGTCCAGAGTTAGAAGAAGTAATTCCAGAGGGCAGAATCACTCTTCTCTCTCTTCTTCCTCCATCTGTGTTGAGTTCTGTCCCCTTTAGCAGATACACCCGTGCAGGGTACCGAAGACTCAGAGATGAAATCGCACAGACTCTACCCTTGAGGCAATCTAAGAGATATATAGAAGAAGCCAGAAATGCTAATCCAAGGAGCTAAGAGCTGCTAAGAACTGCAGTGAAGATGTATGCAAAGTATGGTAAAAGCACAAAAGAGGAAGGGTTAAGGGCATGTGGGGGGTGGGAAGCAGAGGGTGGGCTGAAAGAGAATGGGGCAGAGGAGAGATGGCATTCCAAAGAGTGGGCCCAGCCCTTCCTGAGCTGGTAGCAAGGTGTTTGGCCTAGAGAGTGGGTGGTGCAGTTACGGATAATAGATTAGCTCAAATGCTGGTCTGTCATTGATGAGCTGGTGTTATGCTCTCAGCCTCTTGCTTTGGCTCATTCATCCCTGCATTGGCCACAGCAATAAGTAGGGCAGAAAGCTCTTGGAAGAACTATATCTGCACTGGGTTTCTGCATTGAGAAGGTGAGGAGGAGAAGGTAGAAACCAGGAAAAGATACCTAGTGAAAGCAGTTACTAGGTGAGGGTGAGTCATATTAGCTCCTAGAGAGCTGGGGGCTATGGTGTAGTCTCTGCTGCCAAGGCCCTAACTTCCTCTGTGGTCTGTGCACGTACAAATTTGACAAGGCAGAGGCTTGACCTAGTCAAGTTGCTGGCATGTACTGGACACAAAGCTGGAGTATCAGAGATCCTGAAGAGTAGAAAGGCAGCTTGGGGTAGGAGGTCTGAATCATCAATTCTCAGCAACTGAGAGCAAATCTAGTTCCAAGCTAGAGTTCCTAACTGCAGGGAGGCCTGTTCTTTCCACTTGACATTCATTATCTAAATGCACCCTCACACTGACCCTGTGACTTACCCCTGTGTTGCATGTGAGGCTTAGTGGAAAGGGACCTGGCTCAGGTCATGTAGAAGTTTTGGTGGCCTGTGTGCTTCTCACTCCCTGCTACACTGAGGCAGCCTCCCCTTGCAAGCCCGCCAGAAGCAGAACATTCTGCTGCTTTTGGTATCAGAGAGGAAGAAACTGACAGATCCTCAAGGGCCCCCAGGTTTATGCTGGTGTGAAATTGGGAGAGAAACACCTCATGTGGGCCTCTGCCTGGGGCCACTGAGCAGCCCAGTGGACAATGTCCTGGGCAATGGCTTGACAACCCAACAGACACCGTTTACACATGGCTGTTTTCTTCTCACTTTTTGTCAGATAATGTTTATTTCTCTTCCTGATTATGAAAGGCACACGGGCATGCCTGTTTCTTGAAAGGGCCTTTGATAAGAGCCGAGGGCAGTACATGAAACGGCTGCTCCATGAGGGCCATTCTGTTAGCGCCTACATGCATGTGGCCACGGCAGTTTCTTTCTTTCTTTCTTTTTTTTTTTTTTAGGAGATGAGGAGAACAACCAGAAGAGTGGGTGCCTGCAAGGGCACATGGATGCTTTCCCCAACAGTGTCTCAGAGAGGCACTCTTATTCCCTCACTCCTGGGCCAGGCACTCTCACTTATAGAGGCTTCACCCCACAGCATGTCATATATATGAAAATGCTCCCACATCTCATATTAAATGTAATTTTTGCTATAAAATATTTCAAAGGACTTTTATAATTCTGCTTTCAAAATTATTTGCCTATGAGTAACTTGTTTCATTCCCAGTTGGCTCTCATTTCTTTGTAATCATCATGCATATTTGGGAATTCTTGCAAAGTGAGGAAATCTAACCAACAAATTGTTTTAGAATGTAATGAATTTTTTAGGAATACTAAATTTAATAATTAATGAGCTTGGTATTATATTACATTTTGTAGACATATAATAGAACATTTATTAATTCTAATTCTGCTATTTTCTTTTCATTTTTTAGAGCCAATAAATTTTCTTGGGGCTCACATGTTTTCATAGGCCCCTGAAAAGCTTGGTGGCCCTGGATACCATGCCTTTAATACCACATGGAAAGAACAGCCTGGACTCAGGACTCAGGCTGAGAGTCAGGTGGTCTCTATCTAGCCATTGGAGAGAATGACACAAAGAAACCCCGGGTGTCTTGCAGAAGGGAGAAGCTGTGGTGTGAGCTCCTCTGTGCTAATTACTTCCTCATGCACATTGTCTCCTAGGATCCTCATGGCCCTCTGAGAGCCAGCTATTATCATTTCTATTGTATAAATGAGGAAACTCAAGCTCAGAGGGGGAAGTCACTTGCTGAGAGTCACACAGCTACTGAGGAGCAAACCAAGGATTTCACCTATCATCCCTTTAGCTTCAAGGCTCTTTCAGCTGCCCCACAGGACTAGCTATATAAAGCTAATTTTGAGGAACTCAATGAAGTCCACTGCATGTGAAGATGAATAAATACTAACCATTACTATTATTGTTATCAGAATTTTTCCCTTCCTAAAAGAATCTGCAAGGATACAAAACAACCCCATTCTACCAGTTACTAGCTGTGTAACTCTGGATAATTTAAATTGTCTGTGCCTTGGTTTGTTCACCTATAAAATGGGGATAATAGTTTCCATCTTAAAGACTTGTGAGGAGAAATAAATGCAAAGCCTTAAGTAATGTGTCTGTCACACAATAAATGTTCAATAAGTGTTAACTGTTACTATCATCATTATCATTATTATTCTCATGGTTCTCTGAGCACCAGGACCCAAGCTTCCCTCCGTGTGAGCCTGTGAAGTTGAGTCACTGGACTAATGGGGAACAAAGAGGGAAGCACATGGAGAACTTAAGCTTTAGGCTGGAACTGGAGCTTGCACTTGAAACGGAGAATCTGATCTGTTGGGCTTGGAGGGGCCATAGACAGCAACTGCCACCTGCCAGGCCTCTGGGACCCTGTAAGTAAGAAGGGCTCCTTCTCACCCAAAGCTGGCTAGGCTATTTTTAGTGATGATAGCAGCTGGCCCCAAGGCCCACCCAGAAAATCTGGAGGAGAAAGGTGAGAAGAAGGGAAGGGGAGGGCCAGAGGGAATATGAGGGATTATGTTTGTGGTCAGCTGGCTGCCTGCCTTCCCCCTCTCCACCCCCTGCAGACCTGCTTCAGTTTCTATTGCCCACAACACATTGGCCAAGCTAGTGTGGGAAGGTTCTCCTATAGTGCAAACTCTGCCCAGGGCCAGGGTAGCCAGAGACATTCACATCTCCCCCAGCTCAGCTCCTCATCTTGCAAGCACCCCCAAATCTGTTTCTGTTGCCTTCTTCTAGCTTCTCAGAACCAACAACTCTGGATGAATGCTCAGGGCCAGATTGCAAGGACCCCAAAATCTCCCTTCAGGCTACAGAGGCCCAGAGAAGGAGAGAGATGTGGTTCCACTCAAGCAGCCTATCAGTGCTTATCTGGGACTTGAATTCAGGGATACTGTCTCCTAATCCTGATCTAGGCACAGTACCCAGGGCCTTTAAGCTTTCACAGGCCTATGCCAACGTATGAGACCTAATCCAGGGATACTGTCTTTGCCATCATGTCACTTCCCTAGGCCACTTGGCTAGCTCTGTGACATGAGGCAAGCCCTACCCCTCTGGGTCTCATGCACATTTGTGGTAGTGGCCTTGCCTCATGTGAGAGGTCCACCCTGGAGGCAGGCAGCTGCAGGGGCCAGTGAGGGGAGTACTTCATGTTGGCTTTCCCAGGGTCCAGTGTTGTGTAGTCAAGTGCATTTTCCACAGCCCTTGCGTGTTCCATGCATGCACACATGCACACGCACACACACACGCACACGTGGTTTACTGACATTATCTAGGCTGGGGATCGCTATACCGCATGTGCAACCAGTTTTCCTATCCTCCCCAAATCTAGAGACGGTTGAAGCCATTCTAATTACAGCCTGCATTCCTGCTCTGTCTGAAAGCTTTCCCTTTTTCAAAATAGTCTAGATTTTTTCCTCAACGCTTGGCTTCCTTGCTCCCCCGTGCCCCAGCACACACCTCATTTTCACGCCCCTTCATCTCCTCCCCCTTTGCTGGTTAGATTGTTCAACTTCAGCTTGATTTTCAGCTGTCTATGGCTTGGTGAGACTTAAGAAAATTCAGAATCTGTTGCCTTGATGGGTATGAGCACGTGCATGTGTGTGCTTGCATGCGTGTACATGATGGCACAGTGTAGTCTGGGCATGTGGAGCATATTGGGCCTCTATGCATGGTGTATATATATGGGCACATGCATAAGTGTGCTTTCCAGCTTGTGTACAAGTTTGTATATACATATGATTTTGCCCACATGTACATGGGGTATGGGGGTTGGGTAGGGAGGGTTTCTGTGTGCCTACAGTATGTATCTAAGGGTATGTAGTCATGAGTGCCTGGTAAAGTGTGTGTTTCCAATACTTTTCTTGTTTTAGGTTCCATCAATTCTCCCTCAGCAGAGACACTGCCCCCTGCAGGTTATATGGAAGGTCTACAGAGCTTCCCCTGGTCACAGGTCTCAGCTCACCATTGGCCTCACTACCACTAGCCAGCAGCAGGAAGTTGGGTCACTCAGCCTCCTCAGGTCCTCTGGCTTCACCTAATAAGCAAGTTTTCTGCAATAAATCCTGCTCTATCGCATGAGAATTTGTGTTCCTATTTATCTCCATCACCATAGAAGCCCAGGACTCCTGGCCTTTAATTATCCCCCATCTCTAATCTCTGCACTGCTCTACACAGTCATTACTTTGGGTTTCATCTTGCATTCCTTCCAAGCCCCTGAAACCCTTCCCCTCTGCCTTCTGGTACCCGTGGACCACTGTCAGCAGCTGTGGCCCCTTCCCCACATCCTCAATCTCTTATCACCATTTCCTCCATTCTTATGCCCCAAGAACACAACTCTCTTGCTATATTTTGGGGGCTGTATTTTTCTCCCACATCCCACATACCTATGGGCAGAGGAAGTGAGGCAGGGGCAGTGTCCTCTCTGTTTGCTATGATTTCTTCTAGATCCTTTGTCTTCCTTCCTCTTTCTCAAATGAGGGTCTCTCCAAAGACTTCCTAATCCCCTACCCTTCCTGGAGACTGTCATCTTTGTTTTTGTTTGTTTTTCGATATAGAATTTCACTCTGTCACCCTGGGTAGAGTGCATGGCATCATCATAGCTCACAGGAACCTCAAACTCTTGGGTTCAAGTGATTCTCTTGCTTCAGTCTCCTGAGTACCTGATACTACAGGTATCTGCCACAACACCTGGCTAATTTTTCTATTTTTAGTAAAGACGGGATCTCACTCTTGCTCAGGCTGGTCTCAAAGTCCTGAGCTCAAGGGATCCTCCCCACCTAGATTTCTCAGAGTACTGGGATTACAGGCATGAACCACTGTGCCCAGCTGAGACGGTCATCTTTGGATCACCTTTGTTAGTGCACTCCACTCACTGAAGATGACAACAGGTGTATAACTGTCTCCCCTCCACTCCTGAATCTTGAGAATGTACTTGGCAACATCTTTATTAACATGAACACACCACCCTGGATTTGCTGTCCCTGGAGCACCTTACTTCTAAGGATCTGGTCCTCCGCCCTAGCTCAGTCCCCCATTCCTCTGGCTGTACCATTGACCTATAGATCATTATTAACTACATCAGTTTTGAAATCTTAATTTCCATCATCCCACTCTCTGATCCCGTCCTCTTTACTTCCATCTTATCCCTCTGCTACCCTGACACTACCAAGGCTCTGTCCTCACTTAGGCCTCTAGTCTGTTTCCCCTACTCTTTTTCTCTCCACGCGTTTCTCTAGCGTCTGCCCCATTTCTCTGCTTTCCTTCACAGCAAGACTTTTCACAAAAGATTTCTACACTCCATGACTCTGCTTCTTCACAGCCATCCTCACCTCTAGCTCCTCAGTAGGCTCCCCTCTCACTGAAATTTCCATTGTCAAAGGTCACCAATGACCCCACATAGCCAATCCCAACCATCTGTCTTTGCTTTCTCTCAGCTATATTAGCTATAGCTGAACACATTCTCTTAGCTTCTGGCTTTCCTCGCCTTTCTCTGATTGTTCCTTCTCTGGTTCTTTGTTGGCTCCTCCTCTAAATGTAAGAACTCAATCTTAGACGCTGTCATCTTCTCTACTTACACTTTCTCAGTAGATGATCTCATCAAGCCCCATGAGTTTAAACCCCATACGTATGCCCATGACTTCCCAAATTTGTATCTCCCCTAAATCCCATGTTTATGTATCTAACATCCTGGTTTGGTGGTAGTAAATCAAGGATTCTTTTGTAACCACAGTGTATTTGAGATGCCTAGACAGACACCCAAGTGGAGATATGGAGGAACCATGCATTAGAGGTTATCAGGAAGAGCCTGACACTTTCGCTGAAGTCCAGATTGGTAAATCTAATTATCTACTTAACATTCACTTCTGTCTGTGATCACCAGCCTAGCTTAGACACCAACATCTCTCATCTAGATGGGTGCAATACTCCTCCCTACTTCTAACCTTATCCCTTAATAATCCATATTCCTTGTATCAGTCAGGATGATCTTTCTAAAACACAAATTCAGTTATATCCTCAAACATGTTTAAAACCCTTTAATGGCTTTTCATTACACTTAGAATAAAACTCAAACCCTGACTTACAGGGCCTTCCATAGTATCATCTCTTTCTGTCTCTCCTGCTTCAGCTCTTAACCTGCTTTTCTACCATGTTCATTTCTGATTTCTCTCTCAGCCCCCTCCCCAAGATCTTCACACACTGGGCTGGGTCTTTCTTGTCAATTAGGTCTTGGTCCAAGCTTTCCCTCCTTACTGAGGTCTTCCCTGACCACTCAATCTAAAATAGCCCCTTCTAATATCAGAATTACATAAGCCTGGTTTATTTTCCTCATAGCTTCTACCATAGTCTGGTATTATCTTGTTAACTTATGGTTTACTTGTTTATTGTTCACCCCTTCCTCTGGCTAGACAATAAGGTCTATGAAAACAAGGACTTTAGGCTGTTCACTGGTATATCTCCATTACCTCAAAATAGTGCCTAGCACATAGCTGGTGCTTCATAAATGTTCACTGAAAGAACAAATATGCACATGTATGTCTTCATTCAGATGAGTTTTCAGGGGGACCTCCTGTGTGGATAGAGGACCTGTGCAGTTTTGACAGGCACATATGTGAATGGTGGTGGGGGCTGTACACGTGTGAGGAGGAGGAGATGGAGGGGTTGGGATGCAAGGCTTCAGCAGCACTGAGAAGCCAGTGCTGGGCGGGCTAGACAGGCAGCTGAAGAGAGTTCGCTTCCCCTCCATTGACTGCATTAATGCCAGGCATTTGGAATGAGGCAGGCTGGGTAATGGGTTGTAATTCAGTCCAGGTTTCACACAGATTCATCGCTGAGAGAGTGAGGAAGGACAAGAAAGACAGATGGGGAGAAAGACAGGCATCCCCTAGAGCCAGTACCAGGGTCAGCTCCAGACAGCAGGGGTGAGAACACACTTCAACTGAGGACTATAGCCGTGCCCTCTGCCATATAGGTTCTCTGTACTCATGGCACCCTTGTCTGGGCTTGGGGTCTTTGGGACAGGGTCATCTCTTCCTACTGATATCATCTTTCCTCTCTTGGGGGTAGGCCAGGCTGAGGTGTAGGAGTGGGAGTGGGAGAATACCACGCTTCTTTCTTGTAGTGTGGTCTTGGGCAAATTATTTCTTCTATCTGTGCCTCAGTCTCCCAGTCTATAAAAAGGCCACGATAATTGCTATCCCAAAGGGTTTTTGTGAATATTTAAGCAAGAGAAGGTGTGTGAAAGTGGCTATGGGTGGCTGAATGCGTAGGGGTTCAGATGGGCTGGGTTACTTGAGGCCTGCCAGGCCCTCTCCTTTCCAAGTGTTCTATCCTTGTGGCACATTTTTCTTCTTCATCCTGGCTTTGCTTTAGAATAATATAATTTTAGGAAAATAGTCACACTAGGTGGCAAGCCGCACATGTGTCAAGTATAGAGCTTCACATTTTGATGAGGATTGGATGCTCTGTGGCTAGCTACTGCAAGCCAGGTAGGAATTAACAAGTCCTCTTTCCATTATGGAGGATGCTGGCAAGCAAACATGAGCAGGAAGGCAGACAAGGAGAGGACATAGATAGAGGAGTCCAACTACCCAGATTTAAGTTCTGGCTCCATCATCCTGGCCTTGGATCTGTGGGTCACTTCTCAGTTTCCTCAGCCTATACCATGGAGCTAGAAACACTGAAATGAGGTAGAAGGCATGAAAGTGCCTGGCCTTAGTAGGTGCTCAGTTGATGGTAGCTCCTTTCCCCTGCTACAGCTTTAGACGGCTCTGTAGGATGGATGATGAAGTTTGTGGCAGAACATGGACGCACTTTGGATTCCAGGAAGAAGGGCACACATATTTGTGATTAGCCTCCCTGGGGAAGCAGAGAACAGAGTTTAATCCAGGGCTGAGTGGGGAGGAGCCGCCAAAGGAATCAAAGCCCAAGGAAGAAACCAGACTTGCCCAAGGTCATGGATTCTGACTGAAACAAGAATAGAACCTAGACTATCTTCTTTTCAGCTATGCTTAGAGAGTTATGCAATTGTCATGTGTCTCCATAAGCAATGCCCATGGGCCATGACAGTTGTGAGGGCCAGGAGGGCAAGGGCCATGAGGGATGGAGGTGTGATCTAAGGAGGAATGCTTTGGTGTTTTTAGTCTTGAAGGAGGTGGCCTCCTTCTCTGAGGGCTGGGAGGGGGAAGCACCCCTTTGAGTCTAGGCTGGAGTTCAGGATACTCCTAGGCAGGAAGCTCTCAGTTCCCCCTCTTAGTCCAGGCTGCTGCTCTTCCTGGGCCCCAAGTACCTCCTCTAAGTGTCCCCTGCTTAGCTCCAGAGGCCTGGGGAGGGGGAGATCAGGGTGACAGCTGCTGGGCCATGGGCTGGCGGACGCCAGTGTGGGGATGGGAGTGGGGCCATCAGCCTAGAAGAGGGCCAGTGGGCAGGAGCATGGAGAGGAAGTTCACAGTCTGCAGCAAATGGATTTCAAGGCCTTGTTAAGTGGAAAAGCCTCCAGGAACGTGGCAGAGAAAGGCCCCTGTCTTTGGAGAAAGGACTGTGGGGCCAGGGTGGGGGTGTCTTGGCAGGAGGAAGCTGAGCTGCGTGCCTCATGTGTGATGGGAGGAGGTGGGGGAGGGTAGATGGAGTAGCTCAGTGAGGCTGGAGCCTTGGGATTGATGTCTAGGAGGGGGTGGGCCCCAGTCACAGCTCAAGTTCTAAAATTCAGGAACCCCAGGATTCAGTCTTGGTTCTCAGGGATGACAAGAGAGAAGATTGATGTGTCTCTCAGTCCCCAGGCACATCTATCTACCCTCCACAGTGGCACCCAGGCCTGGGATCACAGGGGATCTAGAGGTAGATCAGAAATGATTCCTGCCCTCCCAGAGTTCATGGTCTGGTAGAATGAATGATCATTCTCATGGATGCAGCACTTTATATTCCTATTCAGTGGTATATCACATGTCTGGGAGGCAATCAGGGCAGGATGGAGAAACTGAGGCTCAGAGAAGGGAGGTGATTACTTAAGTCACATAGTGGCAGAGATAGAAAGACTCAGTCTCCTTCTGCTCTTGCCTTCCTGGGCAACCTATAAGCCCCCATAAGCCCTCCCTGAGCCCTCAGTTTTCTGTTTTTGTAGGTGACTCTCAGAGATAGGTGCCACATGGGACGGCTCAGGCCAAGTGATGTCTTTGCTAAAGGGGCATGTCTAGATGCCCCATTCTTGGCCTGGACAGTGTGCAGCTATATAGCCTTTCTCTTCTATTGGCCTCAGTTTTTCTGACATCCTTCTCAGCCATAGGAGTCACCGTGGAGAGGGGCAATGGAGACAGAAACGTAGTGACCAGGTTGTGCAGGCAGCTTAGCAGAGGAGGAGCCTCAGGCTCCTTTCCCAGCCAGGCCCCCTGCCCTTTTCCTGGCCTGGCCCCAGGCACAGGGCCCAGCCAACTGTCCCAGGGTGGGTAGGCTAGCTGCTTTAGCAAATGTGTTTGCGGTTAAGGGCCGCTCCCGAAAGCAGAGAAGCATTGCACAAGGGAGGGGGGCATAGGGATTGAAGACAGACCAGACTCTGGTTCCTAGCCTTAGCTAGGGAAATCAGAACCAGGCTGGACTTCTGGCCCTGGCTCCCTCTACAACCTCCCTCACTGTCCCTCCCAGCCTCTCTGGCTGGGAGAGACTGGAGGAGGCCAGGCCTAAATGGTGCAGCAAGCTTAGAGGGTCAACACCCTGCTTGCTCAGGAGGGGCTGCCTTTGGGTATCAAATGGTAGCGATCTCAAGTGGGCTCTGGTGGGCAAGGGGCAGCATGGAAAACATTCCTGCATCCTCCCTCTGACTCTAAGTAACTCTCCTTTCTCTTCCTCCCAGCCCCCAAGGTGGACAAAGCAGATGAGGGGGACAGACCTCAGCCCAGGTCATGCAGCAGATGCCATCCAACCTGGAATAGGGAGAGAAAATTATTGTCTTCCACCTTTGTTTCCCCTCAAATGGTGGGGGGCTGGCAGGAAAGATGCTAAGTGCCCTAAAATCTGCCAGGAGCCTGCTAGGACCTGACATTTAAGATTTCATCCAGAGCCAAGCCAGTCTGTTATGGAAGGGGCAGGGGTGGTGCACAGGGTGAATTAAAGATAGGTAGGGAGACATAGGAGAAAGCACAGAGTGAAGAGGGGTTAGGGTAGGCACCTTGCAGTACAGTGCATCTTGAGATGATAGTGCAGTGACCATACGGATGAAGATAACAATAATAAGATAACAAGAATAATAACTACCTATTATCTCACACTGACTAGGCACCCAGCATTTAGATTGGAGAATTGAGGCTGAGAAAAATGAAGTCATTGTCAGAGTCCACACTCCAGTGAAGAGCAAAGCACTATAGGAACCCAAAGAGGGAGAGGTGAGAGTCCCACAAGTCTGCCGGCACTAGCTCTGGCACTTACTCAAGTTGTGTGCTTCTATCTAGGAGATGATTTCTTCCCATGTCAGCTTGGCCAACTCCTATGTATCCTTCAAGAGCCAGCTTAACAGTTCTGGCTCACCAAGCCTTGCCCCTCTTCTACAGATGTGGCTTGTTCCGCTGTGTCCCCATGGCCCTCTTCCTATCCTTGCCATATTGCTCCCCAGATATTCAGCACATAGAGGCCTGGGACTGGCCCCAAGAAGCCTCTTGGTGACTGTCAGCCTCCTCTCTTGTCACACAATTAGGATGATTTTTTAATCTTTGTCTGAAACATGGAGCATCTTAGTGACATCAAAGGCTTATATACACAGGCATTGACATCAGACAGACCAGGGTTCCAAAGCTGCTTCTGCTACTCTCTGGATGGTAATGTCAGTGTGGAGGGAGCTGTGTCTAATGTGTTCATTGCTGCTGAGTCCAAAGCACCTGACATGGCACAGGCACTCAGCTGGCCAAGGTTTGAGATATGATCCCCTCAGCCAGACTCACAGGGATGATGGGAAAATTCAAAGTTGGTGCTCCACAAAGCTTCCCTTAAGCCTGCCCTAACCTCCTGAGCCACAGGCAGTCAAACAAAAGGTTTCTTTCTCCAGAGAGAATCTAGGAGGTGAAGTGAAGGGAAACTCACAGCATCTCACCACACGCCACCCAGAGCCTCTCCCTGCCATGTCCATTGCAGGCTGCTGTATCAGGTTGAGCCTTCTTACTTCCTGTTGCAGAAGAAGTGTACTATTCTTCAACAAAGCTGACAGCAGCTTGGGGAAGGAGGCTGCTGTTTGTGGCTTTGGTGGGCTGTGGGGCCCTATGCTCAGCGTGCTGGGAGCTCCAGGCTGTAGGGCAGGGTCCTGGTGAGAAGAGAAGCAGAGAGGCCTAAGGGGAGAGCTGACTCTGGAGCCCTCGTCCATTCTCACGTTTAAGTGAACAGAGCAGCTAAAATGTGCCCAACCTTTTGCAAAGCATGTGTTTTCTTGACTGGGGTCCTGCAAGGATCTCCATTCAATAGATGTAGAGGACAAGGACCAGAGAGGTTCAGGTGCTTCCCCAGGACTACTGACCAAGTAAACCTTAGGATTTTACCCCAAGTGTGTTGGATTCTAGCACCCTTGTGCTTCAGCTTCAAAGGGACCAGACCCACCAGACACTGGAAGCTGAGCCTCATCTGGGGACAGGAATGCACAGGCATCAGCAGGCCATGTGGGGGGCCACTTTCTGTAGCCTGAAGGATGAGAAGGGTATGATAATTGGGAGAAGGTGCAAGAGTAGTAGATGTATTGGAGTGGATTCAGAGGCAGGCAACAAAAATGATTAAGGGAAGGGAGGAATTAATTTATAAAATATTAGGACAGCAGTACTGCCCTGCTTACCTACAGGACAGCTTGAGTGTGGTCTGGTGGGCTTTGGGTGAGGGGAGGCAGTAAAGGGTGGGGAATCCCACTAACTCAGAGGGGTTCACCTGTCCTGGAGCCCAGGCTGGGAGACCTCACTGACCTGGACCATGGCTTGTCAAGATGACCGCAAGGATCCCGAAGGACCCAGCAGCTTCAGCAACTAGGGCAGCCCCAGGAAGCACTTTGGGCCTTCCTCCCTGCTTCTGTGGAATGACAGGAAGGCTTATCTGGACAGCCTGCAGAAGCTCATAAAGATACCTCACAATAGCTTTGAGGGGGATCTTTCCTTTCATTGTAGAGATGAGGAACTGAAACTCAAAGAGGGGAGTGACCTACCCAAGGTCATACAAGGAATAATGGAGATCATATCCAAATCCAGGGCTCTGTCCCACCACTGTCCACAGTCATTCCTCTGTTTAGACTCTCCAGGGCAGGATGCCAGCCATTTTCCTGCTTTCAGGGTGGGTAACTCTCCTATGACTATAATGGAAGGCCCATCTATAGATTCCCATGTGCATTTCTCTCTGATCTTAACTATTACATTTCTGGGAAGTTCTTTCTTATGTTTAAGCATAACCTTTCTTGCTGCCTTTCCACCCCTATTTTCTGTTGATGGGGTGCTGGGGAGAGATGATGAAGGAGGAGAAAGAGGAAGAGGAAGTCATTCCTTAGTTATTGCACCTTACAATGTGTCAGGGACTCTTCATGTTGTTTTCACCCATTTGAAGAGGTCAAACTGGATTTCAATGTTATTTAAATGTAGATCTTATTATCCCCATGTCACAGATAAGAAACTGAGGTTCAGTACGGGGAAATGATTAGACCAAGACTCACCAAGTAAATGATAAAACTAGGATTTCAACTCAGGCTGCTCAAGCCATCCCATATGCCTGGTGAGCCCATATGCACAATAATCCATGAAGAGAGAAACAGAGGCCCTCAGTGATTTAGTCAGCAGTTTGCGGAGGGACTCCCAGAAGGCCCTGTAATGTGAAGTGGTGATAAATGTACAGGAATATCTATGGGAGTGAAAAAAGAGGAATGTGAGTGAGGGAGGGGCCCAGGTGGCATTAGGGTCTGGGGCCTGGGTGCTGATGCAGATGCTGCCAGGGGGCCTGGCCAGCAATGGTAGGGCCCACCTTGCCAACCTATGCTCAGGACCCCGGGCATGTTGCTTCCTACCCCGAGCTGAGATTCTGGGCAGCAGGCCTGAGACTGCAAGATTGCAAGACTGTCCTCCAGAGCTGGGAGCTGGGACAGCACAGGGACAATCGCACCCCGAGTTCTGACTTAAAGATGATGTCTGGGTAAGCCCTGCAGGCCTTCCCCACCTGGTGAGCAGAGGTGGGCGAGGCTAGGAAGAAGAGGAGAAGGTGGGAGAGGGGAAGGAAAGGAGTGGTTTGCTTTTTTTTCTCAGGCAGAAATGAGCTCATGTTTTGTCTAATCTAAATTCTGTCAAGCAAGCGAAAAGGAGAGAGACAGAAAGAGAGAGAGAGAAAATGAGAGAAAGAGAGAGAGAGAGTGTGTGAGCTGTAGAGTTAATAAAAAATCTGCCAAGCACATGTTCTTTCCAGCTCAGAGACAAACCAAAAGGAAAAAAAAAAAAAAACCAAAAAACCAGGAGAGCTGAAAGGACAGACCAGACGGAGAATGTGTTCTCAGCTCACACAACTTCCTCTTTACTTCAACCAGAGAAAATTCTACCTCCAGTCAATCTCCCTGCTCTGTGACTGTGGGAGGGTGGGAGAGTCTGGCCCCAGGAGAGAGTCCATTCCTCCTCCAGCCCTCCGGTGTTCTTAGTGATTGTGGTTGGGGGAGGGAGTTCAGGGCACAGAACAGAGAGGCCTTAGCCTCTTCTCTTGGAAGGCAGAGATGCCATACTGCTTAGTGAGTAGGGAGGACACCTTCCCAGGCCTCAAGGGAAGCCCAGACAGGCCTTCTTAGAACAAGGTCCCCTGGGAAGTGGGCTGTTATACAAGAGAAACAGGGAGGCCAGCCCTGATGATGAACTAACTTCTGCAGGGCCATCTTTGCCTTGTAAGCAGGCAAAGCCTTGGGAAAGGTGAGTTCTCATTTGCAGCCCTTCCTCCTCTGCAGTCCCTCCCTGCCCATACATCTTTCTGCCAGCCTCCCCATGGCTGAAAATGGCTGGCTGTGCAGTGATGGAATGTGAAGCTTTTCCTAGGGGGAGACAGGGAAGTGAGGGGAGCTGAATTGGCCATGCTGAGCAAGATGTTTAGCTACCCGAGCAATAATAGGGCTTTCATGGAGATGGCCAACCTTGGGTTCTGAAGCTATTTTCCACCCGCAACCCTCCTTTCTCCTGCCCTGAGTTGCCCCAGCTGAGAATCCTCCTTTGTTGAGCTGAACCCTAGGGGGAGAGCGGCGGCTTTGTGGAGGGGGCCCCCAGGCCAGACTGACCAGGTTCTCTGTTATCTGGGTGGAGCACATCTGGGCAGTGGAAGGGAAACAGGGCCAAGAGAGCCAGCCCTTCCTTCCCAGAAACCCCCAGGGTACAAGGCCTGCCTCTACTCTTGGGTGCTTACTTGTGTTTGTAGGTTGGTATTTCCCATGTTCCTCAGTGGGAGGCTCCTTGAGAGGAGACAAGGACAAATGGTTTCTCTTTGTCAAGCACTCTCTGGCCAGAGAAGCCTACTCCAGAGTCGTCTTTCATGACAGACCGGTAGGCAGACAGACACATGGGCAAGGCTAGGGAGGATCCCAGGCCCTGAGTTTGAGGGTGCCAGTCATGGGGCCCACAAAAACTGCAAAGGAGCAGGACCTGGCAGGGTGGGGGGTAAGGCTGGGGTTTGGCCTGGCTGAGTAGGGTAATGAGATCCAGCTGGGAGGGAGAGGGGCGGGAGGAGGAGGAGAGGAAGAGGAGGAGGAGAAGGAGAGGAGGAGCAGGAAGGGAAGAGGAGGAGAAGGAGGAGGAGAAGAGGAGGAGGAGGAGAGGAGGAGGGGAGGAGGAGGAGGAGGTTCCTTTATCTCTTGCTACAAGTTCTCAGGCCCCAAGTTTTTTAATTTGTGTTGGATAAACAATATGGGATTGTGTACGCAAAGAAGCTCTAATTATGCCCCGAGGTTGTGTTTCCTTAGAGGAAATGAACTGGGCATGGCATTTGCGGTGGATTGCAGAAATGCACCAGCCCAATAGCTTCCAGATTGTTGCTCAGGCGTGCCATGCTGGGCAGCCCCCTCCGGTGGGGCTGCTCTCTCCATAGCCCCATCTGGGTCTGGAGCCCAGCCTTTACCCTGCCTGACCTGGCCCTGGGAGGGAAGGGGAAGGACTGCTTGTTCTGCAGCCTCACTTCTTCCCTGAGCACTAAGCCACCCCCAACCCCCATCAGCCTCACCTCTGTTTCTACTAGGAACAATCAAAGGTCTAGGATAGGGGCCTTTGAAACAAAGGCTGGAGATGGAGGTGATGACCTCTGCTGCCTCTGCCCCTGGTCACAATCCTTACTGAATTGTGTGTTCTTTTTTTTTTTTTTTTTGAGATGGAGCCTCAAGCTATCCCCCTGGGTAGAGTGCCCTGGCATCACACTCACAGCAACCTCCAACTCCTGGGCTCAAGCGAGTCTCCTGCCTCAGCCTCCCAAGTAGCTGGGACCACAGGCGCCCGCCACAACGCCTGGCCATTTTTTTTTTTTTTTTGGTTGCAGCCATCATTGTTGTTTGGTGGGCCCGGGCTGGGGATTCGAACCTGCCACCTTAGGTGTATGTGGCTGGCGCCTTAGCCGCTTGAGCCACAGGCGCCAAGCTGAATTGTGTGTTCTTAAGCAGTTCCCACTGGGAGCCTACAGGTCCCTATGCCATCTCCAAGAACCGCTACCACAGGGGGTACGTCCCCATGGACATTATTTCTGGAGGTAGGTGGGTGCAGGAGCAGTCAGTCTGAAAGCTGGGGCCTGTGTTCCGTGGGGCCTAACCTCCTGGGAGCAGCTCCCCCAGATCTGCAGCATACGGGGTCTTAGCTATTCTATCCCTTATGTGTAGCTATCTCTCCTGCCCACCACCAACCTCCTTACCTGTCTCTAAGATAGATGGCAGGCTGAGGCTCAGGGTGGTGCCAGGAGTGGCCCCAAGGTCAAATGGAGGTGGCAGGGCTGGATAAGAATGGAGACCTGGGGTGACCAACAACTTGAGTGGGACTTGTGAAGAAAAAGATCTATCAGGGAATGAGGAATGGATGGCTGAATGGGCTGAGTAGACATAAGCGTTGCCTCATAGAGGAGTAAAATCAGATCAATACACCCTCTCCTCCAGTACATTCTCCTCTGTCGTCATTGAAGAATCCAAGGCATTCCTAGAGACCAGGTTGGGACACAGTCAGAAGTGGATGAATTGAGTTTTGCTGCTACTTGCTGTGTGCCTGGCCAAGGCCAGCACTGCCTAAAGGAGCTGAGCAGTTGGGAGTATGGGGCATCCTGCCAGAGGTGGACTCTAGGGTGATGTCTGGACTTAGGTGGGAGAGATCTTTGTCTTCCACCAAAGGTAAGGTGAAAAGCAGTCAAGCAGGCCTTGGGATGCTTCCCTGGGTGAGGTGCAGGGACAACTGGGCTGGGCTGGACTCAGACAGCAGCTCCTGCACAGACTCTGGGGATGGGCAAGGCAGCCATGAGGGTGGAGGTGGGGAGGTGGCTGGCGGCCGTGGACCTGTACTGCTCCCACTCCAATGGAAGGTTCACTCCAATGTCTCCCTTTTATCTTTTCATTACATACAAATTAGGAGTGCGATTAACTTTATTAAAAGCAAACAAAGCTGGTCAGAGAATGGGGCCTCCAGACAGAGCTGTGGGGGGTTGGGGAGGAGGAACCCAGGAGAGTTTGGGAGGGATGTGGTTGCAGCAGTTAAAAGGGCAAGAGGTGGAGGGCTGGGGGTTGGGGGGGGGCTTCCCTGCAGGATTCTCCATCCCCAGGGATCCCACCACTTTTATGGCCGTCTACAGCCTTCTGAAGTTATGCCAGCTCGGCCCAGCCTCCAGACAGAATTCCAGACTTTAAGAGCTGGAAGGAATCATAGAGACCATGGAGTCTACCACTGCCCCCACCCCCAGAAACAGACAGGGAAACTGAGGCCCAGAGAGGGGAAGGGATTAGTCCAAGCTCCACTGCCGGTGAGTGGCTGAGGGTGGTGTGGTAAGCATTGAAGCTTTCTGTTTTAAAAGATGTTGAGGAAAGAATATCCGTACTCTGCTTCACCTCCCCACAGTGTCTGCAAGGTCTGACCTAACCCTCTCTTCCTATAGGTAAACCCAATTTGTTTTGCAGCCTGTAAATGGAGCTTCTGACTCATATTAACCTTCTGTGGACTCCAGAGTGGCCACATCCTGCCCCCTTGGTCTCCTCTTCTGTGATTTTTATCATTTTGAGAGCTCAGGCTGCAACTGCTTTGGGGAACCTTGATCACAATGACGGCCACAATGACCCAGGCATTTGGGCGCCACCTCAAGTTCTTGAAAAGGATTTTCATAGGACTTCATTGTTTCCTCCTAGAAATCATGATTGCTAGGCGAGACAGAATCCACTTGCTTCATTGTTTCATTAATTAACCGATTCAGAAAACATGTATTGAGCACTTACTTTGTGCCCAGCAATGTGTTAAGTGTTGGGGATGCAGTGATGATGACAAGACAGATACAGTCCTTGACTTCATGGAGCTTATGGGGAGAAACTGAGGTTCAGAGGGAACATAGCATGCCATCAATACTATTAGAAATAACAACAAGGTACAGATTAAAAGAATGCCTACACACCCCACCCACACATGCACATGTGCTTCTGCCTTGAGCCATTTTTCACAAATCTGGAAACTGTCAAGGGGCCAAGATGGCAGTGACCCTGCCCCCCTTCTCTTCTCCTCGTCTTCTCTGCTACAAGCCTGGGCAGTGTCCCAGTATCTCAAACACCATCTCCAGTGGCCGCTGGTGCCTTCTAGGACTTCACTGATGCAGTGCCACTAGGTTATGTCTGCACTTCCAACTTGCTCACATGTCTCAGCCATAGGCCTCATTACTTCCTAGGTTAAGGGCTAAGAATGAATTAATAATTCATTACTCTTACCTGTTCCTGTATTTAATAAGAAGGGAGGGACAGAAAAAACTAAGCACATATGGTGGGAACTGAGGGCTGTGTCATTCAAATCATCAAGGCCTAGGCTACCCAGAACTGATCAATGATCCATGAAAAGAAAGGGACACCCTCTTTGCTTCTTGCTTCTCATCAGTTCCTTCCTGAAGACACCGGCCAGGTGTTGCGGGGTATGGTGGAAGCCTGGGGAATTAGATCCTAGAGACCTGAGTTCAAGTTGAGTGTTTCCATTTCTCAGCTCTGTGGCCTTTGGCATGTCATTCAAACTCTCTGAGCCACAGTTTCCTCATTTGCAAAATAGGCCTAATAATCCCAACTGCAGAAGGGTGTTGTGGATTTCTGATGAGAGAAGTGGAGCAGTGTGCCTGGCACAATTCCTGGCTCACAGGTGGTACCTAGTGAGTTCTGGCTTCCTTCTCCCATCTCTTGAGTTTCCTACCACTCCTTGTCCTGTTGCTCTTGGCACACAGCCTCTTAGAGACCCTAGGATGCAATGGCTGGTAGCGGGGGGATGGACTCTGGCAAGGAAGTGAAATCCAGTCAGTTTTATTGAAGTTCCTATTTAATTGTGCCCTCCATGGATATCTTGAATGTTGGCTTCCTCTTTTCCTCCCAGCTCCTCTAGTTCTCCAACCCAAGGGCACTAGGGAAGCCTCCTCACTCCTGTCACCCACTTTTCAAGCTTGTAGAAGGTTCATGTGGGCTGATCAGAGAATGTGAGTCCCCACTTTGTATCCTTAGCCCTCCAGAGAAATACAGGAGAATAAAAATTGAAGACTAAAACCTTGGTCATGGTGCAGTGGGTCTGGAGTGGATGTTAATTGGTGTGGTTTCTCTCCCGGCCCCATGTTTATGACAATTTAGCAGGGGAATAAAGGTTAATACCGATGTGTTAGGTTGGATTAATGGAGATTTTTTTGAAGCTGAGCAAAGACCCCATCTCCTTCTGTCACCTTCATCCCCAGCCTCTTCTCAGCCAGGTGCCACACATAATTCTGCTACCAAAGGACAAGAATCTCAAAGAGCTTCTCAGAGGACATCTTATCTCCTTGCCTCTGTACACGATGACCTCTGCTTGGCCCAGCCCACGCCAGAGTTTCCTCTCTTCCAGAAATCTGTGGAGAAAGAGATGTCCTAGGAACCTTTGTTTACCCATTTCCATTTGTCTAGAAAGCCAGCTGGCAGGAAAGGCTTTCTTGTCAAATATGAATCCTTCCTGTTCCCCCCTTCACTTATCCCCTGGAGTGCTCTCAGGCCTGCTCTGAGGCTATGTGGCCTAGGGTGAAAGACCTTCTTGGCACTGTGCCCCCCTTTTTTCCCCTGGACCTTGAGGAGCTGGACTAGATGATCTCAGTGGGTCCTATGGCCTCTGATAGCCTGTAGCTCTAGGATTCTCAGGGGATAGGAGCTGGCCAGGAACCTGTCAGTGCTAAGCCTTATTGGTGGAAGCATGGCCCAGAGGCTGCAAATCTCTGGCATATCCTCCAGGATCTGTACTATCACGTCAGAAATGCCCCCTGAAATCTCACTTTGGGCATCTGGAATTTGATTTCTGGCTCTGTTACAGCTGTTTGACTATAGCTCTGTCCCTACAGCCTCAGTTTCCCTACCTATAAAAAAGGGAGTGTAGGTGGGACAAGCTGGTCTCTAAGGCTGCCTCTAGCTTTGTGACTCTTGGCCACAGGGAAAGAGGTTTGATCCCTCTTCAGGTGATGCCTGAGCAGCCCCTGCCTTTAGAGGGGTAGGGAAAGGGGCAAGTAGAACAAGTTGGCTGGGCTGGGGCTCGGCAAAGAGCAGAGGAGGGTTGAGGGTAGCTAGCAGTAGGCAGATTTGAAAGAAGATAGGAGGTGGAAAGGCAGGCAGGGAGGAGGCAGGAAGAAAGAGGAGAGAGAAGTGGGAGGGAGGGAGCAGGAGGCAGGGAAGGGAAAGAATAAACACATAATCAGGGTTACTGTGTTTCCTGTGCAGCTGGAGTCATCTTTTGCTTTTCATAAACTCAGCTGTGGCTTCGTCACTCCGTTTGGATGGGTGGCTATTCCTCCTGATGCCACCCACCTGAGACCTGAATGGGGCAGGACGTAGGCACTGAGGCCTAGGTGTCTGAGACCCTTTGCCTGGGGCTACCCACCAACTGGACATGCTCAGCTGGCCTGGGAGCCATCCATTCCTCAGAGGCAACCTGATGGGGAGCAGAGAATAAGGGCACTTGGAGTGAGATAGGCTTGGGCTGGATTTACAGCTCAGCCACTTACAAGCTGAAGGGTTCTGCACTTGGGTTTTTTTTTTTTTTTTTTTTGAGACAGAGCCTCAAACTGTCACCCTGGGGGGTAGAGGCTATGGCATCACAGCTCACAGCAACCTCTAACTCCTGGGCTCAAGCGAGTCTCCTGCCTCCGCCTCCCAAGTAGCTGGGACTACAGGCGCCCGCCACAACGCCCCACTGTTTTTTGGTTGCAGCGGTCATTGTTGGTTGGCAGTCCAGGCTGGATTCGAACCCTCCAGCTCAGGTGTATGTGGCTGGCACCTTAGCCGCTTGAGCCACAAGTGCCAAGCTGGGTTCTGCACTTGTTTTTCCCCTCTCCAACCTTGCCTTCACATCTGCAAATGGGGCTGATATCTTCTCAGATTCTTGCATTTTATGGATATGGTAAAAGAGAAGTTGGCTGTGAAAGCCCCAGCCCATTCCTAACCAAGTGGCTGTTCAATGGCTGGGGTTTCTCACTATCTCCTGACTGCTGCTCTCTCCTGGCTGTCTAAGCTGGCCTAAATCTGGTAGCTTTCTTAGCCTCATCCATCCTCTCTGGCTTTCAGAGAGGTGGAGAGTCAGACAGGCTCAAGATGACATTTGGAGGGAGGCTGTGGAAAGTGACGCCTCCCCTTGCTCCCAAGCCTCCTGGAACTCTTCTTCCCAAACTACCCACTACAGGTTTGGGGGAAAGGAGAGGCGGAGAGAAGACACAAATGCTACCCTGCACCTGAACATTCCTGTGAGGGCAGCTGGAGCCAGACACTTAAATGTGGGGTCCAGTCTTTAGATTCCCTAAACTCCTGATCTTATATGGAAAACTGGACAGCCTGGTGCATTGATCTGAGGAGATGATCCTGTTTATTAGGTTCTCAGAGAGGTTTCTGGAGAGTCAACATAAACTACCAATTGTTAAGCACTCATTGTATACCAAGGACCATCTTAAGTGCTTTATAGTTCTTATCTTAATCCTTAGATAGCCCTTAGAAGGGGGTGGAGGAAGCAAGGTATACAGATGGCCATCTAGCTGGTAATGGGTCAGGCCAGGACTTGAATCTAGGCTTTCCTTACACGATAGCCCAAGCTTAGCCACTATGCTCTACTACCTCCAAAGAGCTACAGAGTGGGCTCAGCTCAAAGCGCCATTAATTCATCCATTCATTTATTCATCTAACCTTCAACTCTTTTGAATACCTTCTTGTGTTTTAAGAACTGTGCCAGGTGTGGAAGTACCATCCATCCTCCTTGTATTCCTCCAGACAGTCCTGGATGGGTTTGAGGAGAAGTCATCTAAGATAAGAGTGTCAGGCAGAACTGGAAAGGTGGCCAGAGCCTGAAGAATCTTATATAGCCCAGGCCTGAAAGAGCCAAACGGTCAGGGCCAGCCTTGTACCAACAGGAGAGTCTTTCCGCTCAAGGACAAACCTCAAGCTCAGAATGAGGTAAGATGGTCCTTGCCTTCCTGGAAGTACAGGAATTGAAGTGATGCCCCCAAGGCACCCTTCAAGACTGAGAATTCTGGAAGTTAGTAGGTAATTTATGAAGCAGTAGGGCATAATGCTTAAGAGTGTGAATTGTCTGGGATCAAATCCTGGCTCTGCCATTTACCAGCTATGTAACCTTGGGAAAATGGATTAATTTCTCTGAACTTTAGTTTTTCCATCTGCATAATGGGTATAATAGTGATGCCTACCTAAGTAGCTGTTGTGAGGATTAAATGGGTTAATATCTGTTTAATGCTTGGAAGAGTACACCCAACAGATGTCTATAGATGCTGGTTGCTCCTTGGCTCCACCCATTGCCTCATGTGGGCCCTCCTTCAAGAGGAAATCAACACATTAGGATCTTGACTGACAAAAGGTCAGGAGAAAGAGTGACCTAGGATGAGCCAGTGACTCAACTTCTACATGATCCCAGAGAAATCATTCTAAATATAAGTCACTCCTCTGCTCATAGTCTTTCCATAGCTCCTGTTGTCTGCAGGATAAATTCCAGCTCCTTCACAGGACCCATGCAGACCCTTTCTCATCATCTGTGCCATGCCCAGATCTCTTTTCTTATCTTTTACCGTTTTTTTTTTTTTTTTGAGACAGAGCCTCAAGCTGTCCCCCTGGGTAGAGTGCCGTGGCTTCACTGCTCACAGCAACCTCCAACTCCTGGGCTCAAGTGAGTCTCCTGCCTCCGCCTCCCAAGTAGCTGGGACCACAGGCGCCCGCCACAGCACCCGGCTATGTTTTTTAGTTGCAGCCATCATTGTTGTTTGGCGGGTCCAGGCTGGATTTGAACCCGCCACCTTAGGTGTACGTGGCTGGCGCCTTTGCCAGTTGAGCTACAGGCACCGAGCCATCTTTTACCATTTGTACTTTTGATGCCAAGGTTTTGCCACATCCAACATTACTGTTGAAACATGCTTCTGCTCTCCCATCCATTTCATCATGGTGCCCAATTTATCTAGAATACCTTTCCCCTGGTTCCCTGCCTGTCAAATTTCCATTAATCCATCACAGGACATCCTTACTGGAATGGAAATTCCAGGAGGGCATGGACTTTCTTCTTGGTCACTGCTGCACCCCCAATACCTGGATCCGTCTCTGGTGCATAGTAGGTGCTCAATAGTCTCTGAATTTTGACTGCATACATGAGTCAAGTTCAAACAGCACTTCCTCTATGAAGCAGCCCATGCTTGTGCCATGCTTTTGGTGCTAGTGCCATGCTTTTCCATCCCTGTCAGAGTGGACAACTTGCTCACCTTACCTTCCCACTGCACTTGGTGCCACTTGAAGCCAGAAACCTCAGCTGAAGCATCTTAGGATTTCTGGTACTCTCTTTCCTGGCTATACTTCTCTTAGACTCACCACTTGGGAGGCTCTACACTATGTCTATGCTCTGGACTGGACCTGGTTCATATCGGTCAGAGTCTGGGGCAGGGCATTTCCCAAACTCCCCACATTATGAGCCTAATGGGTGGGGGTGGGTGGAGAACTGCTAGAGCAAGTGTTCTGTGACTGCCTCTCCATCAGATGGCTTTGAGCCGACCCCTCAGGGAAACACTATTGGCTCAAAGGGACTCTAGGAAAGGTCTCTGAAGAAGTTGGGTCTCTAGCCAGGCTCAGCATAAAGAAGAACACAGAGAAATCCTTGCTCTCCCCCTAGGGCAAGGGGAATGAGTGATACCTCCACATCACTGCCTGGCATCTCTTGTGTCCTTAGACTCAAGTATGACTAAGCCAGGTAGTCCTTGACATGTCTAGTTTGAGCCAGTCAGTCTGCCTTCACAGCAGACCCAGAGGGACTGAGAGTTAGAGGGGATGAACGATTGATCAAAAGGGGCATAGTGTCAGTTGGTAAGCCCTTGGAGTCTGCCTGACCAGCTTAGTGAGCGCCACCTGGGCATCAGGACCAGCACCCTGGAGCAGAGAAAAGAGAATGATACAAACACATGTCATTCTATGCCAGGCCCTATGCACATGCATTGTTCTACTCCATCCTCCCAACAATCCTATGAAAGATATTATCATTCCCATTTTGCAGATGAAGAAACTAAAGCTCATATAAGTTAAACCCCTGCTTCAGGTGCCACAATCATTAAGTGCCAAAGTCCCGATTTGAACCCAAACTTGAATACTTAGTGACCAGTCTAGATTAAAGCTGTGACTAAAAGGCTAAGGCCACAGCCCCTATTTGTGTCATTTACTCTCTGCGTGACATTTGGCAAGTCTTGCCTCCTCTCAGGACCTCAGTTTCCCATCCATTGAGTGGGGATGGGACAGTAGGGGGGTCTAGTGTTAGACCTGTCTGGTTTCTAACTTTGTTTTTTCAGCTGTGACAGCAGCAGGTTCTGTGGACAAGGCAAAGAAACCAACTATTCTCAGCTTCTTCACTCAGGGGAATAGCTTTGCTTGGGGTGGTCTCAGGCAGGGCTCAGAGGAACACTTGCCTCTCACCTCAGGCCCTGGGGGACAGCAAAGCTATACACAGCTAATCATTATATCTACTCCTTAGTGTCAAACGCCATTCAGAGCACTTTGCAAACAATCTGTTTAATCATTGGGCAGTCCTATGGTATGTGTGCTACCATCATCATCCTCATTTTGCAGATGAGACAATGAGGCCTGGACTGGCAGCTAGTAAGTGGTGCAGCCACAATTCAAATGGCAGCCACCTTGCCCAGGAGGCTGTATCTGAAGCATCATTTGTTTATTTATGTGCCAGGCACTGTGCTTAGTACTTTCCATGAAGGATGGATGGGCAAGGGGAGGATGAGACCTCCTTCTGCATCCAGAGGCCTCAGAGGTGAGTTAGCCTTGGCCTTGGACATAGGCCTTTCAGCCTTTCCTTTCCCAGTGTATCCAGGAACTTTATACCAGTCTGGGGGGCAGGGGAGAAGAGATCCTCTAGCAGGACAGTAGGCTCAAGGTCACGTGAACTAGGCCCACAGGAGAGTCTGAGTGTGGGCAGACCTTGGCACCCTCATCCCTAGTCACCTCGGTAGCGCTTCTCTGGGGCAGTCATGCCTCAGTGGCTTCCCAGCAGGCTCATTCAGAATTGCTGCCACTCAGTGTGGGACATGGCAAAAGAGTAGAGCCAAGCCTTTCCTCCAGCAGGGACTATAGAAGAAAGAGGATAGCAAAGCCATGTGGTTTAACTGGGCCCAGCCTGAGGCCCACAAGCCAGCAGATTCAGGCTCTTTAAAGTGACTGTAAGTGGATAAGAGCTGTGTCTGCCCTTGCCACCCCCATCCCATCTCCTCATAGCCTACAGGAGAGGAGTCGGGCCAAGTTCTTAAGGGCTCCCCTTGCCCAGACTTGATCCCCAGGCTGGGCTATCAGCCCCTGTTGTGTGCCCTCTTAGCAGTCTGCACTCCCCTTCAGAGTAAACATCCCAACTGTAACTACAGCATATTTCAGTATTAGTCACTGAATGTTTGTTCCCCTCACAAACTAGATTAAATCCTCCATGAGGGCAGCAATGATGTTTGCCTCCTCTGCCACTGTGCCTCAGAACACAGCACTGGGCTTAGCATGTAATAGGTGTCCAAGAAAAATGTGTTGAATGAATGTCTCCCAGCCCGTTAGTATCTACCCCTAAAGTTTGAAAAAGACAGCCCCCCACATTTGGCCTACAGCCAAATTGGAGAGGTCAGTCAGCCTATACTCCCTGTTTCTTTCAGACCCCACCACAAGGGCCCAGTTAGCTATGGCCTCCTCTATTTCTCTCCTCATCCCCCTTTTCCTGTGCTCCCAGGTCAGCCAGGAACCTGCCAATGCACACCAGCAAGAGAAAAGGTGTACTGTAGGGCCAAGACAGCACTGGCTGCCCAGGCCCCAGCCGCCCCAGCAGGCCAGTGTTTGTGGTCCTGGGGCCTGGCCTGGGAGGGGCAGAGAAGTACACACTAGTGCCTTAACAGGACTCCCTAGGAGACAAAGGTCTCGGGCGGGAGGAGGGGGTTGGAGGCCCTGGAGGAGGAAGTCATGAGTCACATTACAGAGGGATATAGGGACACAGGCATGATACCTTGTAAAGGCAAAAGAAAACACATGAACATTAATGCTCTATTTCATAAGCTAGGTGGTAACATCTCAGATCCTCATCCTATTACTATTCTTTAAGCTGGGTGGAAACATGTAAACTCTTCATATATATACATACACATATATAACACATATAATTTTTAAAATGTTAAGGCAATCTTGTATTGTCATTAAACACACAGATTTCCAGAAGTCAAGACCGTCTTGGGTTAATTTTCCAGCTTTGCCACTTGCTAGATGCCTGACCTTGGGCATCTTCCCTTTATCCCAGTTTCCTCAGAAATAAAATGGGGTTAATAATTGTGCCTACCTCTAAGGCTGTCGGGAAGAATAATTCTGTTAATGCACATGAAGAGCAGAGAACAGCCTCTGGCATACAGTAGGCATACAGTAAGCGTTAGGTAATGTCAGTGCACATGTTCTCAAATACATTAAAATGTATTCACACAGTTACAAAAAGCTCTGGAGCTAGGCGTGGAAAAATGGCAGCAGATGATAAACCAAAAATGTAAATAGGGTAGTGGGATGTGGGAAATGGATTTTTTTTCTTCCTTATACTTTTCTGTACCTCCAAAATTTTCTGCAATAAGCTTGATTAACTTTTGCAAACAAGAAAAAAAAAAAACTCTCAAAGTTTCATCTGTATATAGTGGCTTCATCAACATTAAATCATCAAAACCATAAATGCAAACACATTTAAGAGGGGCAGCTCTTGTTAGGCCCGGGGGATGTCTGCTGAGGGGAGCTGAGAAGGTGCAGGGCCCAGTGCAGAAACCCCTTTGCTCTACTGCCTGAGTCTCCCCTAGCCTCAGATACCCTGAGGTTGCGTTGCACCCCTATGCTGTGGTGCTCCTCCCCCAACCCAACCCCCATCAAGCCACGTGTCCTATGGAGCCCTGGCAAAGAGGCTGGCAGAGGAGGGACTGAGCTCTGGAGGGCCTCTGAGAAGCCAAGATCATTTCATTCCTCCTTCCTCTCCTGTCAGTTGTAGGAGATGGCATTAGTACCAGCTCAGTGAAGCCCCAGCTGCTTCTGAGCTGCTGCTTTCTAGCTTCTGAGCGTGAGGAGGGTGGCAGTCCCAATTGCATCCAGAGTAGGAGATGGAGGTGAGGGCAGGGAATCATATTAGGGGAGGGGGGACTAGGCTAGCTGCTGAGAGGTAGCTGAGGAGGCTGACAGGAGGGGAAAGCAGACATGGATTTCTGTTCTACTCCTGAATTAGAGCTAGGGAAGTGAGGGAGGCTGGGATCTGGGCTGGATCAGTGCCAGGGCCCTAGGACCACTGGGTTTCCAGATCAGTCCTGCTCCGCCTGCCCAGCTGGGCCACTCTCAAGCAAGGAGCCACATGGATACTAGAGAAGGCAGCTTTGTCAGCGCCTGGATGGGTGGGAAGATGGGTCAGATGGAACCAGGGCCCCACTACCATCACCCTCAGCCCCTCATTTGACCTGACTCATCACCATCTGATGTTACATTAGATATTTGTTGTTTACTCCCTCTCTCCTCCTTCTAAAAAGAATAGCTCTTGGAGGCAGGGACTTTGTCTCTTCTGCTCACCGCAGCACCCCAAGGCCCCAGAACAGTGTCTGACACATAGTAGGTACTTAATAAATCTTTTTGGAGTGAATGAGTGAATAGCCCATGCTTCCTCCCTGACCTGGGCTTATGAGGTGGGTAGGGGAAGCAGGAACTGGCCTTATTTTGGTAGCTGAGAAAGCGGGGGTTCAAAAAGGTTAAAGGACTTGCTTCGTGTCATACAGCTAGGAAATGACAGCTCTTACATTTAAACCCAGGGGTCACAAACTCTTTAAAGGAAATAAAATGGGTCGGCTGTCTGGCAGGTGCCACATGGAACGCTGTGGGTACACGTACTACAAAGATCAAGAACTGGACTTGAGATAGCCATCCTGAGTGAGTCCTGGGATGGCACTGGGGTACATCTCCCCACTGCTGGTGATACTAATTTATGAATAGACTGGAGATTTTCATCACTTGGGGCCTTTGAAGGTCCTGACTCTACTGAGGGTGATCTGGTCCACCTGTTCCTACAGACTAGGCCTCAGTGTTCCAAGGTATGAAATGGGCAGAGAGCATGGGAATAGCGTTTAACCTCTGGCTGGCTGATCAGACTGCATGGGAACTCCTCTGATGACTGGGTTACAGCTCAGACTGGTGAAAGAAAGTCAGCCAAGGGACTGACTGCAGGTTGGCAGGGGCAGAAAGTATGGAGATGGCTCCAAATTCCAGAGATAGGCTGGAATAAGTCACTGCTAAGCCCCTCTGCACATACTGGGACCTGGTCTCCCTTCCATGCACTGCTGAGTGATCTAACCATCCTGGAGGGCCACCATGCCAGTCTCTGCAGGGCAGAGGGGATTGGACAGGGTGGAAGAGGGGCACCTGTCCCTTTTCCCATGATACAAAGAATGTCCTGGTCTGTCTGCCCTCCCAGCAAGTGAGTAAATGGGTTTTGGACCTCTCCTCACATCTTATAACACTTTGGCTGAGATGGAGAATTCTTTCCTCTGGGTGTCAAGCAGATGTTTCACCTAACCAAGTCATGTATCATTCTCAGGCTCCCTTAGAGCAGAGCCTGTCACTTTCCTTTCCAGTGGAAAGCCCAGGGCTCTCTGGGACTGTTCTACTGCTAGGATATAGGACACACACACACACACACACACACACTCTTCATTCTGGAACCTAAAAGCTCACCTCCCTAAGACCTGTGAGGCTTTGGAGTCTCATCACCTTGAGCTACTGGCATATGGCAGGGGTGCTGGCTGTTGGCTGAGTGGGCACAGTTTCTGCCTTATAGGGTCCAGAGGAGGAGATGTGGTTACGGCCTCCCAGGTTGCTGAGTAAAATGAGTAAAAACATTCTGCTTAGTAAAGTTTCATAAGAATGGAAAAACAAGTATTCAATACACTCAATACTAATATGAAATCAATTGATAAACAACTATATGCCCACACCAGAGAAAACCACAATTGAATTCAAATGGTCAGGAGAGGGGAGGAGGGACAGGAGAGAAGGGAGAGGGATGGTGATTGGTAAGCTCTCACCTAAGGTGCACAGTGTAAGGATATACAGCATATCCCCTGGGTGAGAGGCTCAACTATAACTCGAACTTTACCTTAGAAACACAAACAATGTAACTTAATCATGTGCACTCTCATATTAATTTGAAATTTTAAAAAGTGTATGAACTATGATGGCCAGGAAGGAAGCACTCTCGAGATGGCATTGTCTGATCTATGCCTTCAAAGGAGAGCTGAGATGGGGTGGTCTGCCAGACCTCACCTGGCTTACCTTGACCAGTAGGGAAGGCTTGGAAGATAGGAAGAGGCCTCCTCAGGGGCCATGAGGGTCTCTCCCTGGGCTTAGGCAGGTGGCAGCCATGGAGGCTTTGACTTCTTGTCCAGCAGTCTGGCTTTCTGGGACCCAGCTGGCTGGGAAGGGGCAGGGGTTGGAACTTGGGGCCAATTAACCTGTGGTGGCCGGAAGAAGGCAACATGTTCGAATGGTGCAGAGGCATCAGCAAGAGTGAAGACAGATCAAGGAGGAAAGAGGAGTAGAGTGGGCACCACAATGCCCTTCTCAGCCCAACTACACCCTGGGGAAACTGAGAACCCAAGGAGAAAGGGGAAGGGCTAAACTAGGGCTTTGGAATCCTTCCACCCCGCTATGGATGAGCTCTGGTGCTATGCTGGAGTCCCCCTGAATAACAGTGTTTGGGACAAAGCTTCCTGACTGTTGGGCCAAAAGGATTACAGGTCTGCTGGGGCATTCTCCATCTCACACCTCAGTCTCCCCCACCCCAGTTTGCCATACAAATAGTGTTGTCTTTCCTCTGTGTGCCCTAAGTGAAAAAGGTTGGGAAGGGAGAGACAAAGGCAATGGGAGGGAGTGGGACCCTAGGGTGGGCCTGGTCATAGCTGTAATGCCTCAGGCCCATCCCCCTGACTCTCACTCTCTGATGTCTGCTTCCTCATCCTTCCTACCCCTTCCTGTGCCCTTTTGGCCCTCTATCTTATGCTGATTTTCTCTGCATTTGTTTCTCTCACTCTCTATTTTTTTTTTTTTTTGGTCTGTTTCTTGGTCTCTTTGCCTCTAGGCCTTTCCCTATTGCATCTCTCAGTCTCTTACCATCTTTGTTCTTCTATGTCTTTTTCTCTTTCCCAGGCTCCTTCTCCTTGTTTCTGGTTCTCACTGTCTCTCTGGCCCTGGTCCAATCCTACTTCTTTCTGTCTCTCCCTCTGTGTCTCTGTCCCTCTACCTCTTATACCTTCTCTGCCTTCAACTCTGAGTGTGTGAGACCTGCTCTGCTCTGTCCCCTGGGCCTGGATAACAGCTCCTGGAAGCTGAAACCTGGGTGGCAACTCCCACTTTCCCCTCACAGGATAAAATGGATGCACAAACTGCAGGGCTCTGTGGCCAAACAGGGTCACTCATGACTGCCTGGCATCCAAGGGCTGGGGCCTGCTACTCCTCTTAGGGGAAGGGGAAGGGACATAGGCACAGAGAGGCACAATCCTCATGGCAGATCATGTCATCATGTTCTTTAAATCTTCCCTGGGCCACCTCCTTCAGTCCAGCTCATTCCCATGCTGAGATCCTTGGGCAGCGGCACAAATTTCACATCTGAGTTCTAAATCCTAGTTCTACATCTACTGACTGAACTTGTGGTGCCTTAATTCTCTGAACACTTCCTTCAGGCTAGTGTTCACCCTAAGGCTTAACCCAAAGGCTTCACCCTAAGGCTTAACCCAAAAGGTGGTTTTGAAGATTAAAGAGGATGATGTTTGGAAGGCACAAGCACTGTGCATGGCACCTAGGAGGGGTTGACTGGGTAATACACTCCTCCCTCTCCTCCCTTCCGTCCCCTTCTTGCCCAGTTGGGATGATGAGCCTAAAGATTGCTGGGTGTCTGTGGATAAGTTAATGAGACTTTCTGGGCCTTTCCTCCATCCCTTAATCTTCCAGAGAAGGTAAGTGGGGGTGGAAGGGACAGGGGCTGTGGTGGTAGGGATGGTGGCAGCAGGATGGGAGCAGAGCCCACACGAAGGTTGAGTTGAGTTGGCAGCTGTGGGGGTGGTGGAGCAGCCCTGCCTCTGAGAACCTGTGCTGTACCTCCAAAGAGGCTTTGAGTCATGGACAAACTTCTATAGTTCTGCTTCCCTCATCCTTCAGCCACAGACACACTTAGAATTTCCAAAGTTTGGTTTTTCCTGTTTTTCATTGCTGTGAGTTTCAGAAATGCTCACTGCCAGTGCCAGCCTAAGAAGGCAATTTCTTCCTCACGGAATTTGTGGTTAGTGCTGGTGGGCCTTTGAAAAATACCTAGGTCAGTCCTCCTCTTTGGCCCCCACTGTCTGACAAATGGGACTGGGAGGCCTGAAGAGAGGGAGTGACTGGCTGTAGGGCCCACTGCAAAGTCAATGACAAGGGTGGACCTCAAATCAGGCCTCTTGACTCCTGGCCCTGCACTTATCCCAAGCACACCCCTGCTTGTTGGCTCGCTCAAGCTCTCTGTTCTCTCGCCTCTCCGTCTGTCTATCACCATCTGTCTTTCTCTCTCCCTCCCTCACTATGTAATGTATTCTTCATTCCCCAACAAGAGTCTGAGCAGTTGGGACTCTCACTAATTGGAATTTCTTTTCTCAGTGCCCCCTGCCCCATGCTGCCAAAGGTGAGTGGCCTGTTGGCTGGGCCTGCATGTGGGGATTCTGTCTTCCCTGGAGTAGTCTCCTACTCGCCCCCTCAGCCAGACAGTGCTGGCATCAGATCAGGTCACCAAGCAGCCAAGCCCAACCCCACATATCTCTGGGGTCTTCCTGAGATAGGACATCAGTAGCCCCTCCTCCCATCTGCCCACCTGCCTGCCCACGCGAAGTCTAAAGCAGAACTAGAACTGACACTGACTTTTGTAAAGGGGTAAAATTTGTAGATGCTCCCTATCCAGGGAAATCCTGAGTTAAAGACAGGAATTCATACATTCAAGGCCTGGCTTCTGGGCATACTCCCCAGCCTCTGCCCTTAATTGGAGTAGGCTAGAGGGGAGACAGACTGGGAGGCTGGGCCAGGCCTGGGCTTCCTCCCAACCAAGCCCAGGCTCTGCTCTCATAAGTCCTGCCATAACTCTAAGCAGCAGGGTCAGTGGGTGGGACAAACATCCATCTGTCCCCTACTAAGAGCCAGGTGGGAGCTCCTGCCTAGAGTCACACAGGTGGCATATACAGCACATGGTCAGACATTCTGATGTCAGCTCGACACACATACCTTGTATCAGAGAGGATGGGGAAGGGTTTTCAGTCAGGCACTTTTCCAGTGGGACTGCCCTGCCCTGGCATCTGGAAGGAGAGCCCTGGGCAAAGCATAGCCTTGGAGTAGACAGTTCTCCATTTAAATCCAAGTTGTAATGTACTTGTGGATGACCTTGGCCAAGTTACTTAACCTCCCTAAGCCTCAGTTTCCCTATCTGCCAATGACCTGTCCTCTCACTGTTCAAGGCTCTAGGGGAAAGTGCCTACAGAGTACATACAATCAGAGAATGTGTTGGGGGAAGGAACTCCCACAGAGGCTGCTGTGTAATGAGGTGGTGAGCGAGGGGAGAGAGTAGCAGCGGATTTGGAGTTAGCTGACTGGAAATTCAGTGAGTCAGCAGCAGGACGTGGTGGCCCAAAGAACTCCTGCATTAACTGATGTCAGGGTGGGGGAGCATCTTTCCTGTTCACTGGTGTCCAGGGTCTCTCTGGAGGTGGGGTGGCTGGGTAGTGGCCAAATGTATACCTGTTTGAAGGAAAGAGAGCAGGCTACAGAGGAGACTGACTCCTTGAGGTCCCCAGCCCTGTCACCCACCTATACAACATCATAGTACGGGTTGGCAAAAAGCACCTGTTTTGTGGGCATGCAGCCTTCCATCAAGGAATGTGGCCTGGTGAGTGCAGCATGTGCTGGATTTCAGCTTCCACTGGTACCTTATTGAGGTGCCCTGGTGGCTGTCTTAAAGTCCCCACTATTTTATTACCTGAACTTTTATTCATCTAACAAACACTTATTGAGCTCTTACTAGGTATCATATGTCGGTACTCTTCTCAGTACTGAGGAAAGGCCTCAGGAGCCAGAGGTGCTTGGTCTGGAGAAGAGAGAGTTATAGCATGTCTACAAATTTCTTTGACTAAAGGCTTCCTGGACTCTTGTTCAGATCAAGCTTCTAATCAATGGATACTTATTGAGTCTCCACAAGAAGCCTGCCCCAGGGTTACTGTTGACTTGCTACAGGCCCTAGTATGAGTTACTTTTCCTTCCTAGGCTTCAGTTTCTCTATCTGGGTATGAAGCCACCAGGCTAGATGAGCCGTAAGGAATCTCTCCTAGCTTGTTAAATCCTGCATAGTGTCCAGGTGGAAAGGTGAACAGACATTGACCATGTGGCCCAGTGTGAGAGTCTGGCCTAGGGAATCTCATTGGTAATTTCCGGCCTGAGGCTCAGTCAGCTTCTCACCTTCCCTTTCCACCCCCTCCAATAGTCAAACTCAGGCCATACTAGTCTCACCCTCCCTATAGCCTACATGGCTTTTCTAGGCCACATGGCTCAGGCTATCCACTTGGCCTTGAGTACCATCTCCTTTCTCTGTCTTGTGAAGTCCCATTCAACATGGTTTTTGCAGAGAGGACTTAAGAGACAGAGGGAGGTGTTTAGACTAGGTGTCTTCTACCTCCCTTTCATCCCAGAGTATATCATATTTGCCAAAGAACTCCAGGAAGGGGCTTCTGCTATGGAGGGGATTCTGGGGGCTGAAGTATGCAAGCCCCAGGCACATTGCTCTGGGCTCTGGGGATTTTCCTGTTGCTACCACAATAGAGTTTTCTCCCTGAGAGCCTGCCTCTGCAGGCATTTCAGAACATGGGCTCTGCTATGGTCTTAATGTATGTGTTCCCCCAAATCCATATGTTGAACCCTAATCTCCAGTGCAATACTATTAAGAGATAGGGCAGTTGGAGGGTGATTAGGTCATGGTAACTGCACCTGCATGAATGGGATAAGTGCCCCTAGAAGAGACCACATGGCTCAGGTGAGAGTCTGGCCTAGAGAATCTGGGTGGAACATTTGAAGGACCCTTTTTGCCCTTCCACTATGTGAGGATCCAGTTAGAAGGTGCCATCTTGGAAGCAGAGAACAAGCCTTCATCAGACACTGAATGTGCTGGTGCCTTGATCTTAAACTTTTCAGAGTCCAGAACTATAAGCAATTAATTTCTATTATTCCATCTTAAAAGCTCCTCTTGATTTACAAAGCAAAGTGTCATCCTTTCTTTGCTTTGGAAGCTTTTCCAGTTATTTTCCACTTAGAATGTCTCTGAAAGTCCCTCCTCTGTAATTCTGCCCCTTTTTGCTATCTCTGGGCCCTTTGTGCTGTCATCCACACATCCTGGGCCCCTAAGTCCCATGCAGGTAGCACCAGCAGAGCCCTCACATGCTTAGTAAGTTCCACCCCCATAAAACTTGGGGCTCTCAGGTTTGATAAGTCTAGCATGAAGTATTAAGAGGAGCCACCATCATCCCTCCAAGGTCCATGTCCCCAAGGAGTGAACTGATCCCTTCTGGGGCTCTATTTTTTGCTCTTCTTTTCTTCCTTTGGTGCAGTTGACTCTCACCCTTGTTTTCCAAGCAGGGGACTTCTCATCAGAGCCAGATGACATAAGGCTTAAGAACATAGACATTTGAGTCTGGGACATCTGAGTTCTACTCTCAGCTCTGCCATTTGCTACATGGAAGACCTGGGTATCTGGCTTGGCTTCTCTGATCCTCACTTTACCCACCTGCAAAATGAGGGTGATATTCATAGTACCCCTCTCAAGATGCTGTGAAAATTCAAATGAGTTGTGCACAATGATTGCTTCCAACATAGCAAGTGCTTGACTCCTTTAAAAAAGTGCTTCCTCTTTAAAAAAGTGTTTTCTGAAATGCCAGGTATATTGTGGTTACTCAGTAAAATATTCATTGAATTAAGGTTTGGTTCTGAGCAAAAATCAAGGCATAGTCACCTTTGGTCAGAGACCTTGGTAGATACTCAGTAGGGCCCCACAGTTTTTCTTCTCTGCCTGTCCCATAGTAGCCTTCTGACTCTCTCTCTGTCACCTGCCTCCTAACTGGGGGTCTGGCAGGAGTTGCTGAAAAGGCCTTGTGGGCGGGGTGAAAAAAATGGCCCCTGCGAAGGTCTGGGTCCCTGGGGTGCTTGTGGTATTAGTGGTATTTAATGCAAGAAGGGAGATCAGGAGCCCTGGGGCGTAAATGGGTATGAAAGCTTAGGTAGCAAGGCTCTAACATGAGGCTGACTTGACCTCAGGTCCATTATTGCCATTTGTTGTATGAGTGACCAAAGACTCTCTCTGCTCTGTGAAATGGGGATGATGGTGCCTGCTTTGCTCACTACGTAGGCTAGAGGTAAGAGTGCAATGAGATAGCAAAATTGTATGGAAGGGCTAGAGTGTGGGACCCACGTGCTCTGGGTCTGGAAAAATTGGAACTCTGAACACCTTTTACAGAAGGCAGCAGAGTAAAGAGGAGAGTGTGGACCTGGGCTAAATGCTGGCTCTGTAACTTCTTGGCTGGGTGACCGTGGGCAAGTCACTAAACCTCTATGAGTTTCTGTCTCCCCATTTGCATAGTGCTCACACAGCTTCTGAAGATTCTCCTATCAGGCATCTGTCACTCTTAGAATGTTGTTTCTCCTTTTCTGGCTCAAACCCAAGTCTTAAATGGAATGAGAGAGAGCCCAGCACTGAGAATTCCCTGGAGACCACTTGTCCCCTATTCTGGGTGCCTGGGGCACAAGGCCCTGCCCTCATGGAGATCATGCTCTAGTGGAGGAGACAGAAGCTCAGATTGTGCTATGTGCTATGAGAGCATAAAGCCAAGGAGGAGAATAACAGGGGAGGAGGAATTCAGTTGAGTGGTAACCAATTCTTCTCATTTGACAGTTGGGAAGATAGAGGAACAGAATCACCCAAGGTCACCCAGCAAGGTTCTGGTAAAACTGGGAACACATCCCAGAGGTCTATAGCATCATGCTACTCACTGAACCAAGCTGTCTCCAGGAGCTCCTGAAACTCTCTCCTTCACCTTGTCCTGCTCTTATGCCTTCACAAGGGCCCTCTGGCCTCTCAACACTTTCTATCTTGTCTGGGGCAACAGAGGATATTGGGATGACCTAAACTCCAGCCAGGGCCTGGGCTCTCTTGGGTCCCTGTGTATTTGTGGGGAGAAGGATTAGGGCTCTGGGCAGTTGGAATATGTTGGAGGCCAGGTACTTGCATGGACAAATGGTGTCTATCAAAACACTAGCTGCTGACAGCTCTACTGTGGGGGCCAACAATGCTTCACAGGCCAGATGTTGGCCTCACCCACCTCACTTCTGCAGCAGTGGATTTACAAAAAACCTCACAGCTCATTTCAGAGAAACACAAGATTGCAGGACTGGAAGAGGGCTGGAAGGGCCACCCAGTCCAAGCCATGGGAAGCTGGCAGGCTCAGTACTATGCCTCCAAGGTTGTCTGGACAGTTGGGGTCACTCCTGGGCTGAGAGTGTTCCAGGGAAGGTGAGGATATGGCTGCCCTGGTCAAAGGTCTCCATTTTCCTTCCCAGTAATGAGAACTTAACCCAGGTGTGGAAGCAATGCTGTCACTCCCCCAGCTTTCCCAAGAGGGAGTGAGCTCTTCATTCCTGCAGGTGTGTAAGCAGGGTCTGCACACACAGAGAGGGTGTCAGGCCCTCTGTATAGGTCATTCTGGGATTTGATAAGGGTGGGACCTGTGACCTTCTTTCTGATTCCTGCCAAGTGCACAAGCGCAGGCCCCCAAATCTGCTGGTTCTCCTGGGTTCAAGATGCAGGGCACTCCCGTCCACCCCCACCTCCAGCAGTGGGAGGGTCTGGAACTTGCTTCCTGAAATCCTCCTTAACTGAGTGTACCCAGCTCAATGTCTTGATGGGAAACTCCCTCCCCACCTCCGACACTTCCACTAATGCATCCTCGATGGCCGACTGGGAACCGCAGACGGTGCTGTGACATGAGGGGAGATAAGGAGGCTCTCACATTTCTCCCGGCTGGGCTCCTGGGCCGCCAGCATTCACGCTGGCTGATTTCAACATGAAAGGGCCCCTTGAGAAGGAGAGCCCCCCTCCCTTTCCCCCTTCCCTCTGCTAAGCTCCACTCTTCAGCTAACCACTGTCTGAGCTGTCCTCCCTCTGGAGCACCCGCTTGCCTGCCTGCCAAGCCTTTCCCCAACTGCTTCAACCTCACCTCAGCTGCCTTTGCCTTCCAGGAAGGGAATCCCCAACCCACTCCCCATAGGGCTGCCGCCAGCACTGTACTAAAGAAGGGAGGTGGGAGGGTGGGTATTGATGTCTCAGCCAGTGACACTGGGTGCAAAAGGTCCAGCCCAGAGATACAGGCCAGTTGACCAACCATAGGCCATATGTTGATCCCTCTGAAGGGGGATGCCCTGAGGAGAGAGGTCTCTCAAACTCAAGTCCAAGGAGAGGCAGAGCATACTGAGGTTCTCTGAGTAATTAAGGGCTAAACTCTCAGGTCTCTTCCCTGGCTCTTTTTCTTAACTGCCATAGGCAAGCACCCTTCAAAAGTACACTGAAACCTCTCCTGTTTCTGCCACTAAAGACCTTCCAGGTTTTTGCCCTAAATATTTTATGTTGTAACTTTTTAAACCTTTTATTTTGAACTAATTTTAGACTTACAAAAAAGTAGAACAGATTGCTCCTGTACACCCCTCACCTAGCTTCCTCTAATATTAAAATCTTACATAACCATGGTACAGTGATCAAAACAGTAGCTCAATACTATTACCTGAACTACAGATCTTATTGGAATTTCCCATTTTTCCACTGATATCCCTTTTCTGTTTCAGGGCCCTATCCAGGATACCACAGTGCATTTAGTTGTTATTTCCCCTTAAGTCTTGTCCTATTCATGATAGTTCCTCCATCTTTCTTCATCTTGACACTTTTGAGGACTACTGGTCAGATGTTTTATAGATTGTCCCTCAATTTGAGCTTGCTTAATATTTTCCCATGACTGGGGGGAGGCTGTGATTTATGGCAGCAATATTGCAGACGTGGTGTTGGGTCCTTCTCAGCATACCACATCAGGAGGAAAATGATATCAATATATCTTATGACTGGTGATGTTGACCTTGATTACTTGATTAAGATGATGTCTGTAGGGTTTTATCCACCATGAAGTTAACTCTATTTCCTTTTTGAGTTGATAACTATCCTGAGCAAGATTATACAAGTCCTGTTTTTCCTCTAAGACTCACCCACTAATTGTAGTCTCATTGGTGAACCAACACTTAATACTGTAGTGCTTGACCAACTGTGATGCCCTAATTCCCCTTTCCTTTCTTTGTGTAGTAATGGGAATTTTACTATAGGCAAAAGCTCTCCCTTTCTTCCCACTTATTTATTTATTTATTTATTCAATTATTAATTTTTGTTAATATGGACCAATTGATATTTTATTCTATGAGCTAAAATCCAGTATAATCTCCCCCCTTGAGGATGTAAAGTATAATTCTCCATTTTTTAGCCATGGGTTGCACATAGTTGCTTTCTTACAAAGAGTATTGTATGGAAGAAGGAAAAAAAGTAACATGGAAACACCTGACAAACACTGCCTTAGCCAGGTTATCAAAGTTAATAGTATCAGATAACAGTGTGTACCATGTACTGAGAAGGGCATTTTGGCTCTGGGATATTCCTCCCAGAACCCATTCCCTATTTTGACCATGAGAAAAACATCATGGTTTTTCTTTTTTTCTTTTTTTAATTTAATTTAATTTAATTTAATTTTTTATTAAATGATAGCTGTATACATTAATGCAAACATGGGGTACAGTGTAGTGTTTTCATATACAATTTGAAATACTTTCATCAAGCTGGTTAACATAGATTTAATGTCATTTGCTTAGTCATTGTGTCAAAACATTTATATTCTAGTTCTAGAAAAGTTCACTTGTACCGTTGTTAGACAGATATATAGGTGATCTTTCTGGTCACCCTCCCACCAGCCAGCCACCCTTTTCCCCTCCCCTTCCCCACCCCCTCCCCATGGTTTTTCAAATCCAAATCGAGGGACATTCTACAAAATGCCAAACCAATACTTCCCCAAACTGTCAAAGTCATTGAAAGCAAGGAAAGTCTAGGAAACCTAAAAATACATAACCCCTAAATGTAATGTGGTGTCCTGGATGGGATGCTGGGATAGGTAAAGGTCATTAAGTAAAAGCTAAGGGAATTTAAATAAAGCATGAACTTTAGTAAATAATAATGTATCAATATTCGTTCATTAATTGTAACAAATGTGTCATACTAACATGAGATGTTAACAACAGGTGAAATTGGATGTGGGGTATGTGAGAATTCTCTGTATTAACTTTGCACCTTTCCTATACATCTAAAACTGTGTGAAAATAAAAAGAAATGACTAAAACTCCAACACCATCATTATTTATTTTCTGCTCAAATTGTTCTTATTTCGGCAATTGGGACCTCCTGCAGGTTGTCTCCTATGTTCTGACAAACCCCCATTTTGTTGTGAGCACTTCCTTAATTTCTGGTACTATAAGATGGTGCAGGCTTATCCTGGACTTTCCCCGGCCCCAGCTCTGATCCAGCCATTTCTCCAAGGAGCCCAAATTCCTTTTATTAGAGGTTGGTATTAGAAGCCAAGATCTTGGTGCTAGATGTGCTTGTTGCTCCTGGGGTGTCATTGCTTCTAGGCTTTTAGAGCTGATAGAGCTAGGAAATATATGCATATATACCCATCTGTTGTGCTGCAATTTAGAAAACATTATTTATTCTTGTTCTGCCCTCAAGAGATCTACTTCATTTGCTGTGACTGCTTCATTATATTCCTTAGCAGGTATGAAACAAAACCTAACTAGTTCCTTACTGTTGGTTATTCATAGTGTTATATTATACATTTTATTTTACATTATCAAAATGCCATAATCCCTGTGTATACCCATGTACCAAGTGTTTCTCCAGGACAGACACTGAGATGTGAAATTGCTATGCCAAAAGATCTGGGTACCTGCAATGTTGATGGTAGCTACCAATGTGCCCTCTCCAAGGTAGCTGAATTAAGTGAACCAGCCATCATTTAAATTCTCTAATGTGCCATCAGGGCCTACCCTTCCCCAGCTTCCAGCTCTCTCTGCTCTCCCCCACTTCTAGTCCATCACTCAGTCCCAAAGAACAACTTGCCAGTTCTCTCTTTTGCTTCCAGGTCTCTCTGACTATGCTGTTCCTTCTACATGAGATGCCCTTGCTCTCTTAGCAGCATGATGAACTTCTACTTACTCTTCAAAGCCCATCTCATAGGGCACCTCCTGTGTGGAGCCTTTATGAACTTGCTATCCAGGCAGACAACTGGTATCTCTTTCTTCAGTGCTCTCATAGTTACCCCTGTCTTATCTCACACTGGAAATTTGGGGAAGTGGCTGTCTCTCTCACTATCTTCTCTGTGAATTTTACAGACTAGGCTAGCCCAGCCTGGGCACAGATGAGGTCCCTGGAAGTGCCTGCTGAATGAATGATGAGCTTCCCATTGGCCCTCAGCAGCACATTTTCCATGGGGTTCCTTTTTGGACTTTAACTAAGAATCTGGTCTGAGACCAAAATTTTTTAAAAATTTATATTTTAAAATATAATTCCTGTTATTCCTGTGTGCACACACATATAAACACATACTCAGACATGTTCCCAAGCCTATGTAGGGGTGTGTGTGTGTGTCTGTGTGTGTGTGTAGGGGTGGATGTGAGAGTATGTGTGTGTGTGTAAGAAAGAGAGGAGAGGGGGAGATTAGAGGAAGACAAAAAGAAGTGAGAGAAAAGAAGGAAACATAGGGAGAGAAAGAGAGACATGAGGAGATGAGACTGTAGAAGTGAGAATTACCCAGGTATCCAAGAGGCTGATAAGGTCAGCCCCTTTAAATGAAAGTACTATAGCCGCTGGCATCTGTCCATGTGCCATTACCCCTGTGGCTAAGGAGGACCAACTTGAAGGGCTGCAGCTCGGAAGAAAAAAAAAATTGCTGACAATAAAAGCAAATGCCAAGCAAGCTGCTCTGGGAAAGTCAAAGCCACTGGGATCTCACCCACTGCCCTGTCCCCTGTCCCAAACCTGCATAATGTGGCATTTGGAGTCTTCCAGCCAGTTCCCCAGTTGTCCTAAGCAGAAACCTGGGGGCCATCTTTTGCATCTCTCTCTCCTTCACTTAGTCAATACACAAAATGAGTCTTCAATACATCACTCTGCTTCTCTCAGCTCCACTGCTGCCACCTGAGGACAGTCACCCATCGTCTCTCAGCCCTACTAGTGCAACAGCAATAGCCTCCTCACTAGTCTCCCTGCTTCCAATTCTGTTGCTTCTAACTCAGCAGATACCAGGAATCAGAATGTTCATTTTATAAAGCAAATCTGATTTTGTCACACTCCTGAAACTACATGGTCTACAGACTCAAGTTCAAACTATATTTAAGGCAGTGTTCATAGCTCAGAAGCAGGTCAGCATATGGTCCCTGTAGGCTAGGCACTGGGATAGAAAGGGGAACCACACAATTTCAGCCCTTAGAGGGGCATGCTGTAGCTTTCAGACCAGCTAACTGCTTTCATTCAGTAGGCAGGACTAGCCCCTCACTCCCTGTGGTGCCACAGGACATAGTGTAGACCTTAACCACTATTCCAAGACTTAGACTACAGGTTTTGTTGGTAGCCTACTCTTATCTGGAGCTCATGGCCTATCACAGGGCCTAGTGTATAGCAGAGGGCTTCATTAGTATCAAGAGATTGGGTGAAGGATGGAGAATGGATGGATGGATATATGGATGGATGGATAGATGAATGAAGAATGGACGGATGTTTTGAGGCTCGGAAAGTATGGCCCCCAAAATGACTACTACATGCTGAACCGAAGAAGCCTCAAGTTCTCTAACCTTCCCATCCCCATACTGTTTCTCTCAAAGCATAGAATTCTAGGAAGTTCTCTTATCTACCAAAGAATAAAACAATTACCTCTAATCCATTCCCTGAGTTGTCATTAACTGAACCCATATCTCAGGAAAGAAGGCTAAAGTTTGTCCACAAACCTGGACAGACTTGTGTCACAACTCAATGTTCATACTGTAGGCTGAATAGCCTTTGTCCCAGACTGTTGCATGTTCTCCAAGCCCACTGAATTCTCTCTTGCAATCATTTATTGCCTCTCAACAGAAGCCCTCTTCTCTCTACTTCCCATAACCTGTTTGGCCATAATCTAAGCCCTCATTTTTTTCTATAACCTCAAGATGATATATAAGCTTCTGTAATCTACTGGGGGGTTGAGTTTCCCATTTATACATGTTAAATAAATTTGTATACCTTTTCTCTAATTAATCTGCTTTTTGTGAGTTGATTTTTCAGCAAATCTGCAAAGATTCCCTTTGTCCCTACAGATAGATGGGCAGATGGATGAATAGATGGATGGAGAATAGATGGATAGATGGGTAGATGGGTAAATGAATGGATGGACAGATAGGTAAATAGGTAGACTGAATGGAAGGATGTACAGGTGGACAGGTTGAATGAGTCAAACAAGCTATAACAGAATAGATTGAGATTAATCATGGAATGTCACTAAAGTATAAAATACTGGGGGAAGAAACAGAGGCTATCTAAGGTCACACCTCTGACGGTAATCCTGAAAACCAAGGGTGACTATCACTCCCACTATACAGCTGAGCAAATAGTTCAAAGACATGAAATGATTTGCTTCAGGTCCCATAGTAATCAATGAGACAAGGATGGGAGCCTAGACCTGCTTGCCTCCAAAGCTCATGTTCTTTCCTGAATCATCCATCAAAAATAGTATGGTGTACCCCATTGTGTCAGCCTAAGTGGTAAAGGTTGAATAAGAATTTTATGCTAGATGGGCCCAAATTTAAGCCTAACTTTTTAATGTTTGCAATCCTTCATTTCTTTAAAAAGTATTTTGAGAGTACCCACTGTGTGTGTGTGCGTGTGTGTGAAATTATAAAGCGTTGGACATATGTGAACTTGAACCATTTTCAAACTCCCTGAATTCTCTGTGCATCAGTTTCCTCATCTGTGAAATAAGTATAATAGCAAAACCTATTTCACAGGCTTGTTGTAGGTATTAAATGAGCATATGTTTATATGCCCTAACAGAGTACCTCTCTTGGAACCAGGTACTGAAATACAAGATGATCCCTGCCATTCCCCTCAAGGAGCTGAGTGGAGGAGACAAAAGTCACAGAAGTTGACGTATAGTCCATGGAATCTGCTATGGAGGTAATAAAACAAAACCAAGGGGCTATAGAAAGAAGCCCAGAGTGACAAATCTAATTGAGATGGAATGATGGTACAGGGTATAGGGTATGATCTTCCTGAGGGGATGACATCTTAGTTGAAACCTGAAGAGTGAGAAGAAGCCAACCATGTAGAGTGGAGAAAGAAAATTCTACACAGGGAAAACAGGAAATACAAAAGTCCTAAGGTGGGAATCAGCTTGGTGAGTTCATGGGACAGTGAAGCAGGCTGGAGCTAAGAGAGGGGGTGAGGACAGAACAGTAAAAGTCATTGGAAAGGCAGATAGGAGCCAGCTCATGTGGGCCCTGGACTTTTTCCTAAGTGTCATGGGAAGCCACTGGAGATTTAAAGCCAGAAAGTGACATGACTTGATTTACATTTCAGAAGAATCCTTTAGGCTACTGGGTGGACAGAATATTATAGGGGCCAAGAGAGGAGCAGGGAGTCCCATGAAGGGGCCCATTGCCAGGTCCAGGAGGGAGAAAACTGGGGTGACAGCAGAGGTAAAGGCTGGGAGACATTCCTACCACATGAGGTATTCTTTGCCTTCTTTCTTTCTTCAGCACTCCACATTCCATGTGTCAGCAAATCCTCTATGAGCCAATCCATTCTCCCCACCTCCCCCATCTCTACTGTGCAGCTACCCTTCTGCCCCTACTTCACCAACATATTCTCTGTACCTGAAGGTTCTAAGCCTGATGGGTCCTGTTAAACCCAAGTCACATCCATTCCATGGCTCCCCATCTCTTTAAGTGAAAGACAAAAGTCATCATGGAGGCCACAAGGTCCCCCAAGATCCGGTCCCTCCTTACCTTCATCCCTGCTCTCTGCTCATTGGACTCTAGCCACACTGGCCTCCTTGAGGTTCTCAAACATTTCTGGCACACATCTGACTCAGGGTCTTTGAACAGACTGTTCTCTCAGCCTATAATGGTCTTCCAGGGGGTATCTGCAAGGTTCATCTCCCTTCTTCTTTCAGAGCTTTCTCAAATGTTTTTTTCAGTTTGACCTTCCTGACATTGATAGCTAAACCTGCATCCTTCCCTTGGACACCCTGACCCTCTTTCTTCCTGCTTTATTTTTCTCCCATAGCACTTATCACTATCAACCATTAGATATACTTTACATATTTTATTTACTTTTTGCCTCCTCTCGCTAGATAATGGGCTCTAAAGGAGAGGAGTCTTTGTCTATTTGTTTTGTTCATTGATATATCTCAAGCACCTAGAACAGTGCCTGGTGCATAGTAGGTGCTCAGCAGGTGTCGGCTGAGTGGATATAATGTAGGGGGAAAGAGATGATAGGAGAAAGTTCTTCTGCATATGTTGTAAAGTAAATACCAAAAAAGGGTGATTATTGATAGTTTTATTATCATGTGTGTGTGTAAGAAGCTGTTAGTTTTCTCAGGGTGTAAGGGGATCATTTATCATTTTAATTAACATCCTTCTCAGCAAATATTAACTTGTCAACCTCCTCCTGTGGTGGCTAGTATGGATAGCCTGCTTTAAAGCTTGCCAACTCATCAAGCACTATAATGATATCTGTCATAGCCTTTCCCTCACCCCTATTGCATGTGTGTGTGTGTGTGTGTGTGTGTGTGTGCGCATGTGTGTCCTACTGGTATCTGTCCTCCTTGACCCCACAAGCAACGTCAATGAGCATTTGCATCCAGGTTGAGGCAAGGGAGTGTTAATGCAGTTCCCATCAAGTGGAGTGGATCCTTCTCTGATCTTGCCAGGTTAAGATAGTGAAGATATAGTAGTCACAGTTTGAACTCTGAAGCCAGACAGCCCTGGGTTCAAATCCCAGAACTAGAAATCCTAAACTGAGTGACTTGAGCAAATGACTGAACTTCTGTGAGCCAAAGTTGGGTCACCTATACAGAGGGGATCATAATAATCCCCATCTTATGGGCTTGCTGGGAAGGTGGCACAAGCAAGTGGAGGTAGACATGCCTCATGAACTAGAAAGTACCAAATGCAGAGGGCAGATTTTTACTCCTGTCTTAGAACTGGGCCTTGTTGTTCAGATGTTGAGTCTTTCAAATAGAGCAAGTCAGTTTTCCTGAGGTTCTTTTTTTTTTTTTAGAAACAGTCTTACTTTGTCACCCTTGGTAGAGTGTGGTGGCATCACAGCTCACAGCAACCTCCAGCTCTTGGGCTTAGGTGATTTTCTTGCTTCAGCCTCCCAAGAAGCTGAGACAATAGGCACCTGCCACAATACCTGGCTATTTTTTTGTTGCAGTTTGGCCGGGGCTGGGTTTGAACCCACTGCCTTTGGTATATGGGGCCGGAGCCCTACTCAGTGAGCCACAGGCGCCGCCCTTCCCTGAGGTTCTTCTGGAGGAGACAGGAACCAGGCATCAAGAGAGGGAAGTTACTGTTCAGTGAGTTCTCATCAGGCCAGACACAATGCTAGGCATGTTATATGTGTCAGCTTGGCTCGTCTTCAGGGTAATGCTGTGAGCTGAGTACCAATACTACCCATTTTACAAATGAGAAGACTGAGACTTAGAGAGGTAAAATGATTTGCAGAGCTCTGAGTCTGTTCTTATCCCCAGGCCTACATTTTTCTCTGGCACAGAGAGTCTGCCAGATCAGAGGGGGTTGAGAGGTGTCAGGGAGAGATGGGACGGAAGGGTGTGGAAAGGCAGACTCCTACCACAGGAGCAGCATCCCAGTAGGAATTCAGACAATGCTAGAATCCCCAAAGCAATTTTCTAACCCTGGGAAAATGGCCTATAGTTTGGGCTGCCATGCTCAATGCGATGGCTATAAGAGGGGCACTGTCAGGGCCTCTCTACTCCCCAACCCAAGACATCCTGAATCATTCACAGAATTTCAGCAGCAGTCCTCTGAGGAACCCTTAGAGATCTCTTCAACCTCAGTTACTCATTTGAATCCCCTGAGGGATTGGACAAACCTCCCCAGGGGGATTATCCAACAATTTTACTATTCAGTAAAACATAGGTAAAAGGAAAAAACCCTTTGTGGGCTACTATATTCAATTCCCTAGGCTTTTAATTATTTTACTTTTAAAAAGTTGGGGTCCTTTGATTATGATCTAGTGTGCTTCATTGATTTGTATAACCATTTTTGATTCTCAAGGAAACTGTGTTTTAATAGTTTCACATATATTTTACAAAGGAAGCTACAAGGGAGGCACCAAGCCTGAAACCTGCCTCTAGAGATGTGGGTCCAATGGACAGAAGTCTCTGTGGCAAATGCATCCTGCCAGGGTGGAGGGAGATCTTCTGCAGCCAGGTCATTTCTCCACTTCAGATGGCCTTGAGTGGGGCCATGGGACCTCCAGCCAGTTCCCTCCCTGCCTCAGAGTTGCTTTCACAGCCCCCAGTGCTATGAGGAGAAAGGAAGTTGTCTAGCCAGCAAGTCAGCTTAGGGGGCAGGAGCAGAGATGCTGCAGGCCATAAAATATAGAGAGCTGAAGCTCTTGCCCAGCTCAGGTGGGGGAGAGTGCGGCTAGCTTGAGAAGCCATGGAGGATCAGGGCCTGCATACAGGAACCAGGAATGAGGCCTCTTTGTCCCCCACTGGGTCTGGACAGCAGTTATAACAATAGCCACCTTTTTCTCCAAGGCCTTCTTTGAGCCAGGTGATTTGTCCATGTGATAACTGAATTCCTCCAACAGCCCTGGACGCTTATTAGTCTCATGTTACACATATTGCAGGTGAGGCTGCTGAGGCTCAGAAAGGGAAAGCACTTGCCCAAAGTCACACAGCTAATGTAGCAGACTCTGAACTGGAACTCAGGTGGACAACTCTTAAGCTTCTATTTTTCCACCCCATCAAATGGCCTCTGATAACAACAGCAACACTTACACAGTGCTTCATATGTGCCAGACATTATGCCAAATGTTCCATACGTGTGTGTATATATATATATATACACATATGTATATAAACTTGTTTAATCTGAACAATAATACTATGAGGTAGTTACTATAATAAGGTGCAGATGAGGAAATTGAAGTCCAGAGCATTCAAATAACTTGCTCCTAGAGGCCCAAGTTAATACACAGAGTCGAGCCTCAGAATCCATGTTCATCCTCACTGCAATATACAATAGTCATTATAGAGGCTTGGCCCAATCCACATACACACACACACTAACAGCCCCTGTACACCCCACACCCCCACAGCTCAGTCTGGGCCCTTGTTTTCCCCCAGGTGGCCATTCAAGGTCATATGGCTTTGGGCAAATCCATCACTACATCCTCACTTCTCTGGGTCTTACTTCCCTCCTAGACAGTGCGGTGATTGGACCAGATAATCTTTAAGGAACTCCCACAGCTCTGCAACATCATCAGCCCCAGTCTATCTTTCATGCCTCTGTCTGGGAACTGGGGCCTCAGGACACCTCTCCTCTTACCTCCACCTCTCTCCATTCCTAGGAGTGACTTACTAGGGGTTCATGCCTGAGCTTTGCAAGGGCAGAGATAATTCTGTTTGGCCAGACCTGGCCCTGGAAAGCTGTATTATATGACAGAGGAGTATAGACACTGTGGCCTACCAAAGTCTAGCCTTGCTAACCCTCAGCCCATCTCCTGGTCTGTCTCCCAGCTTCACGGCCCAGTTTCTTGAGCCCTTTTCTTCCAGCTATCCAGTAGCCTACTTCCCTACTCTTCCATCTTCAGCTTTGGCTCATTGTTGCACCTGGAGCCTGGAGCCTGGAGCCTGGGACCAGCAGCTGTCCTGAACATCATGAGTCTTTCCTTCCCCTGGGTTGCTAACAATGACAGCAGTCACTAACACACAAGAATGTTCTCACTCCCACAAGAGGAACATTCTGGCCACAGCACAAAGAGTACACTCTCCAGCTGAAGAATGGCAAAATACTACCGTGGATACCAGCTTGGCCACATCTTAGATGTTTAGCTTTGGCTCTGTTCCTCAAGCTCTTTGAGCTTTAGTCTCTTCATCTTCACAATGAAAAACATGATTACTATCTGATTGAGCTGCTACAACAGACAACTCTCTCAGACCACAGTGCCTAGTAAAGTAGGAGGTTAATAAAGAGCTTTGATTTCCACATCTGTGTGATCTTAGGCAAGTCAATAAATCTCAATTTCTGAGCTCAGACACAGGTATAGAAATACTTCTTCAGTGAGATTTTTATAAGGAAACAATGAGATAATGAATGTAAAATTCCTAGCATGATGTCTAGAAAATGGTGAGAGATCAAAATACATTATCTTGTACCACCTAGCTACATGCACAGAGATGAAACTATTTTTCCTCAAATATATATAAGTACATAAACTCTATGTGTTTAATAACATCACTATTATACAAGTCTTTCCAGAGAATAAAAAAAGAAGCAACACTTCTCAACTCTTTTCATGAGGCCAGCCAAATAATTAGACAAACACCGATACCAAAACTAGACAAGGTATTATAAGAAAAGAACATTTCAGAGCAATCTGTCATGTATATACAGATGCAAAATCAAAAAAAAATTAGGAAATGGAGCTGGAAAATATATTGGAATAATAATTCATCATGACCAAGTGAGGTGTATTCCAAGACTTCAAGGGTGGAAAATCAATGAAGCAAAGAGCTAGTTCTTTGAAGAGATCAATAAAATTGGCAAATCTAGCAAGACTGACAAAGAAAAAAAGAGAGAAGACACAAAGTACCAATATCAGTAATAAAACAGAGAATATTGATACAGACCCTGCGGACATCAAAAGAAGAAAAATAAAATACTTTGAACAACTCTACACTCATAAATTTGACAATGTAGATAAAATAAATCAATTCCTTAAAAGGCACAAACTACCACAACTTACCCAATATGAAATAGATAATTTGGATAGTCTTATAGCTATCAAAGACATTAAATTTGATATTAAAAATCTCCCCAAAATAAATCCCTAGGTCCAGATGATTTAACTGGATTCTACATAAATCTCTTTCAGAAAATGGAAGAAGAAAAGTGATTTCTCAACTCATTTTATGAAACCAGTGTTACTCTGACACCAAAACTGGATAAAGACAGTACACAAAAAGAAAACAGCCAACCAATACCCTTCACAAAATAGAAAAATTCTTTTAAAAAATCAAAGAATAGGCTCGGCGCCTATAGCTCAACCGGCTAAGGCGCCAACCACGTACACCTAAGGTGGCAGGTTCGAATCCCCAGCCCGGACCCGCCAAACAACAATGACGGCTGCAACCAAAAAATAGCCGGGCGTTGTGGCGGGCGCCTGTAGTCCCAGCTACTTGGGAGGCGGAGGCAGGAGACTCGCTTGAGCCCAGGAGTTGGAGGTTGCTGTGAGCTGTAATGCCACGGCACTCTGCCCAGGGGGACAGCTTGAGGCTCTGTCTCAAAAAAAAAAAAAAAATCAAAGAATAGAATTCAGCTATATATAAAAAGAAATATACACCACAACAAAGTGGGGTTTATTCCAGTAATACAAGGAAATTAATCAATGCAATCCATCATATTAACAGGTTGAGAAAGAAAAAATCACATAAATTTATTATATCAACCAATGCAAAAAAAAACATTCATTCAACAAAATTCAACACTCTTTAATAATAAAAACACTCAAAAAAGTAGGGAGACGGTGAATTTCTTCAACTTGATAAATACCATCTACAAAATCTATAGCAGGTTTTATACTCAATAATGAAAGACTGATTTTCCTCCTTTGATAAAGTTTTGAATAAAGAAGATGGCTTATTAAGGAAAAAAATAATGAAAGACTGAGTACTTTCCACCTTAGATTGGGAGCAAAGCAAGGATCTCTGCTTTTATCACTTTTCTTCAAAATAATGCTAAAAATTCTGATTAATATCATTAAAAAATCAAGGCAAGAACATAGAAGAAAAAAGAAGAGAGAAGAGAAGAAAAGAAAAAGCATGCAAATTGGAAATAAATAAATAAATAAATCTGTTATAACTTGCAGAAGGCATTACTGTCTATGTAGAAAATCTCAAGAAATATGCAAAATTTATAGAAAACCCTCTTGAGCTAATAAGTAAGTTCAGTAAGGTAACAGGACACAAGATAAACATACAAAAATTATTCATATTTTTATATACTAGCAATGAACATATGAACATCAAATTTTTAAATGCAATGTCATTTACAATCTTTCCAAAAAAAGAATTAGGCATCAATATAACAAAACACATATAGGGTTTGTGTGCCAAAAATCACAAAATGCTGATGAAAGAAATCAAAGAAGATCTAAATAAATGGAGAGATGTACCAGGTGTTCATGGATTGTAAGAGTCAACATAGTAAAGATGTCAACTCTCTCAAATTGATATATAGGTTTAGTGCTATTCCTATCAAAATTACAATAAGTTCTTTTGTAGATACAGACAAGATTATTCCAAAATATATATGAAAAAGAAAAGTAACTAGAATATCTAAGACAATTTTGAAAAAGAACACAATGGGAGGAATCACTCTATCTGATTTTAAGTCGTACTACATAACTGTAAGCTGTTAAGACTTATTACAAGACTTTGAAGTACTGGCAGAAAGAGATACATAGATAAATGGAACAGAATAGAGAATCCAGAAACAGATCCACACAAAATTGCCCAGCTGATTTTTGACAAAGGTACAGAAACATCTCAATGGAGGAAATATAGCCTTTTTTAACAAATGAGGCTGGAGCAATTGTAAGTTCATAGGCAAAAAGATGAACCTTGACCTAAACTTCACACCTTACACAAAAATTGACTGAAATAAATCATAGATTTAAATATAAAACATAAAACTAAAGATTGTTCAGAAGAAAACATGGGAGAAATTCTAGGTGTTGGTAAAGAATCCTCATATACGACGTCAAAAGCATGATCCATGTAAGAAACAAAATGGATAAATTAGACTTCATCAAACTGAATACTTACACTCTTCAATGAAATTAATGAAAGGTCAAACCATATACTTGGAGAAAACATGTATTTTATGTATGACCACTATATAGAATGTATGAATAACTCTTACGAATCAACAGTAAAATAAAATGAGACAAAACAGAACAATCCAATTAGAAAATGAGCAAAAGACATGAAGAGACATTTCACCAAAGAGGGTCTACAGATGGCAAATAAGCACGTGAAAAGTTAGTCAACATCATTGATGCAAATTAATGCAAATTAAAACCATAGTGAGATATCACTACATAGCTATCCAATGGTTAAAAAAACTGTGACAATACCAAATGCTAATAAGAACCCAGAGACTGGATCACTCATAGATTGCTGGAGATGTAAAATAGTACAGTCACTCTGCAAAACAGTTTGGCAGTTTCTCATAAAATTAAACATGCAACCACCATATGATTGCGCTCAATTGCACTCAAACTTTTACACCAGATAATTTAAAACTAATGTTGACACAAAAAAATTGTACATGAATGTTTATAGTAGCTTTCTTTATAATAGCCCCAAACTGGAAACAGCCCAGATGTCCTCAGATGAGTGACTTGTTAAAGAAACTGTGGTAAATCCATATCACAGAATACTACTCAGCAATAAAAAGAAACAACCTGATACATGCAATGGCTTGGGTGAGTCTCCAGAGAATTTAGGTGAGTATAAAAACCAATCCTACAATTGGATTATACCTTTCATAAGAAAGCTATAAATTGGTTTCATAGTAAGACTGAGTACATTGGATACTTTTTCTTCCATTCTTGAGATATTTTGTAAGAAGAATATGTTCCAGCTCCATCCATGTAAACATGTAAGAGGTAAAGTCTCCATCTTTTTTAAGGCTGCATAATATTCCATGGTGTGCATGTACCACAATTTATTGATCCACTCATGGGTCGATGGGCACTTGGGCTTCTTCCATGACTTAGCAATTATGAATTGGGCTGCAATAAACATTCTGGTACATATATCTTTGTTATAATGTGAT
>NW_003852636.1:966316-1043465 GCF_000181295.1 Otolemur garnettii | reverse complement strand
CTTACTGTGTTCTTGGCTGTGCAGAAGTTTTTTAGTTTGATCAGGTCCCAGTAGTGTACATGTGAAATTTACTAGGTGTAGAATATAAATATCTTAACACAATAACTAAGAAAATGCTGTGAAGTCTATGTTAACCAGTTTGATGAAAATATTTCAAATTGTATATAAAACCAGCACATTGTACCCTATGATTACATTAATGCTCACAGCTATGATTTAATAAAAAATGGAGGCAGGACACAATTATAAGAGAGACTTTACCTAACAAATGCAAAAAAAAAAAAAATCTACATGGTTACCTTAGTATAAGACCTAAAAATTAAGTTTGAAAACTCATCCTAGAAAAAGTACTACATACCTCATTGTTGAATATCGCTATAGTCATCTTCAAAGTACTCCCCTTGGGAAGCTATGGACTGATGCCAGCACCTAGTCTACCCTTCAAAATAGTTTTGAAACTCTTTTTCCAGAATGGCCATGAGTGCTGTCTTTATATTACCCTTGATGTCCTCAATGTCACCAACATGTCTCCCTTTCAATATTTCCTTTATCTTTGGGTAAAGAAAAAGTCATTGTGGGCCAGATAAGGTGAGTAGGGATAGATCAGGTAGTAGGGATATTGGAATACAGTCATTTGTTTACTGCCTGTAAACTTTATCACAGACAGTGCCGTATGAGCTGATGCATTGTCATGATGCAAAAGCCATGAGTTGTTGGTGAAAACTTCAGGTTGTTTTTGTCTAACTTTTTCACATAGCCTTTTCAGCCCTTTTAAATAGTAAACTGGGGTATTTGTACAGTTGCTACAAATTAATAATAATCTCTCTGATATAAAAAAAAAAGATTAGCAATATTGTCTTGACTTTTGATATGAAGTGATGGAAATTTTTTGGTCATGGAGAATTGCCTGACTTGCATTGTGCACTTTGATGCTTTGTTTCAGGGTCATATTGGTATACCTGTTTCATCACCAGTGATAACATGGCCTAAAACATTGCCTTATTTCTCCAAAAGTTCTTGGCAATCTTTGGCTCTCTTTTGCTTTTGTTCATTGGTAATCTCCATTTTTGCACATACCTTTCTCATGTCAAGATTTTCATTTAAGATTTTCTTGTTTCTCTATTGATCTTTACTTCATCTGCTATACTCTTATAGTCAGACAATGATTTGGACACACAATTCAATGAATTTTTGTTTTTTTAACTTAATTTTTATTAAATCATAAGTGTATACATTTATGGGGTACAATGTGTTGATTTGATATACAGTGTGGAATACTTAGATCAAACTGATTAACATGACCATTACCTCACTTACTTATATTTTGTGGTAAGACATTTATAATATACTCTTAGTTGTTTTGAAATGTACCTTTGCATTGTGCACATAAGTGATATCCCAAATACCCTCCCTCCATTTGCCCTCCCACCTCCCCTACGCTCTCTCTCCTCTTCCCTCTGTCTTTCTGGACTATCTTTGATTTTTATCATTCATATGAATGTGTAAGTGATTATATCTTGGTTACATATCGTCATTTTATCTTTGATGAGCCTAACAAAAATATACATTGGGGGAAAGTTTCCCTATTTGACAAATGATGCTGGGAGAACTGGCTGGCGACCTGTAGAAGACTGAAACTGGACCCTCACCTTTCACCACTAACAAAAATTGATAAAAGATTTAAAACTAATACATCAAACTATAAAAGTACTGGAAGAGAGTGCAGGGGAAACGCTTGAAGATATTGGCCTGGGAAAACATTTTATGAGGCAGACCGCCCTGACAGTTGAAGCAACACCAAAAACATGTTACTGAGATCTGGCCAAGCTAAAAAGTTCTGCGCAGCTAAGGGCACTGCAAGTAAAGCAAATAGACAGCCTTCAGAATGGAAGAAGATTTTGGCAGGTTATGATTCCAACAAAGGTCTGATAACTAGAATCCACAGAGAACTCAAAGTAACTAATTAGAAAAGAACAAAAACCCCATTTCTTTGTGGGCAACAGACTTGAACAGAAACATCTCTCAAGATGACAGGTAAATGGCCAACAAACACATGAAAAAATGCTCATCATCGTTAATCATCAGAGAAAAGCAAATAAAACCACTTTGAGATATCATCTAACTCCAGTAAGATTAGCCTACATCACAAACTCCCCAAACTGCAGATGTTGGCATGAATGTGGAGAGAAGGGAACACTTCTACACTGCTGGTGGGATTGCAAATTAATACAGCCTTTATGGAAAGAAGTATGGAGAATTCTCAAGGGACTAAAAGTTGACCTAGCATTTGATCCTGCGATTCCATTACTAGGTATCTACCTAGATGAACAAAAAACATTTTTACAACAAAGACATTTGCACTAGAATGTTTATTGCAGCCCAATTCATAATTGCTAAGATGTGGAAGCAGCCCAAATGCCCATCGACCCATGAATGGATTAACAAATTGTGGTTTATGTATACCATGCAATACTATGCAGCCATAAAAGATGGAGACTTTACATCTTTTATCTTTACCTGGATGTTTCTGGAACATATTCTTCTTAGTAAAGTATCTCAAGAATGGAAGAAAATTAAAAAAAAAAATTAAAAAATTTAAAAAATAATTAAAAAGAAAAAATAAAATAAATTAAATTAATTAAATGTAAAAAAATGTATCCAATATACTCAATACTATTATGAAACCAATATATAATCACTTACACATTAATATGAATGAATTTTTGCAATGTCTTCATAAGTTCTGCTGATCATTACTGGCTTCCCTGACTCCTCTTTATCAGAAAAAAATGCTTAATGATTTGTACACTCCAGCTTTCTTCATGGCATTATCCCCATAAACTTGGACTAATATATCCCTAATTTTACTTCCATTCTTGCCAAGTTTAACAAGAAATTTAAAGTTCATTCATTGCTCTAATTCAAGTTCGAACACTCTTATGATGGCATGTAAAAACACACAACAGTAATGAATGCCACTCAGTAAGACACCACCACATGACAACATGAACACATCTGTGAGATACTGATATACTAAGGTTATGAAACCTTACCAAGTTGTTTGCACAGTGCTGACAAAAGTAAGTATACAGTGGCAAGTTTGTGAACTTAATTGTCAGACCTCATATATGACTCCATTATATAACTTTCTTGAGACAACAAATTTAAGGAAATTAAAACAGATTAGAGATTTCCAGAGTTTAAAGAGGAGATGGGAGCAGGAGGGAAGTGGGCGCTACTAGGAAAAGCAGTAAGAGGGATTCTTGTGGTGATAGTACTGTTCTGTAACTTGGTTGCATCAATATCAATATTCTAGTTGTGATATTGTACTATATTTTAGCAAGATGTTAACACTGGGAGAAACTGGGCAAAGAATACACAGGATCTTTCTGTATTATTTCTTATAACTGCATGTGACTCTACAATTATCACAAAATAAAACATTTAATTAGAATACTAGCAAATGGAATCCAGCAATATATTAAAAGAGTAATTCATCATGATCCAGTGAGTTTTAATCCAGGAATTAAGGATGGCTTAACAATCAAAAACCAGCCATTGTGAATGATGCAACAGAAAATGAGGAGAAAAATCACAATAGATGCATTACATTTTATAAAATTCAACATCTAGTCATGACAAAAGTCTCAGCATACTAGAAATAGAAGGGCACTTTCTCAACCTGACAAAGGGCATCTCTGAAAAACTTTCTGCAAAGAACATGCTTAATGGTGAAATATTTAAAGTTTTCATACAGTGAGACTGGGTATAAGGCAGGATCCTCACTATCACCATTTTTTTCTCAACATTGTACTAGAGGTTCCAGTTAGTCCAATAAGGCAAGCAAAAGAAAAGATTTGAAAAGAGAAAGTAAATTTGCCATTATTTGCATTTGACATGACTGTATATATAGAAAATTCATAAGACTCTATAAACAAACTCTTAGAATTGATAAGTAAATTTATCAAGATCACTGGATAGAAGGTCAATATGAAAAGATAATTGTATTTATAAATACCAACTAAAATAGAAAAGTGAGGTTTTAAGAATCCTACCATTTGCAATTACAGAAGCATTAAATACTGGGGAATAAATCTAATGAATTTCATGTGGAAAATTTCTATACTAAAATCTATAAAACATATGGACAGAAATTAAGAGACAAATAAATTAAAGGATTAACCATATTCATGACTTAGAAAACTCAATGTTGTATAGATATCAGTTCTTTCCAAATTAATCCATAGAGTCAATGCAATTTCACACAAAAATCCTAGAAAGTGCTCTTTTTTGGTGAAAATTGACCAATGCAAAGGGCCAAGAATTGCCCAGGTAAATTTAAATGAGCAGAACATAGTTAGAGAACTCTCACTACTAGATATGAAGTCCTAGAAAGCTATAATGATTAAGACATTGTGGTACTGACACAAGAGTATAGGTAGAAACTGATACATGGAGACAATACAAAATTCATAAACAGAGCCACCCATATATAATCACCTAATTTATGACAAAAATAACATTGCAGTACATTGGAGACTTGTTTTTAATATATAATAAATGATGCTGGATCGGTTGGATAGCCATATTAAAAAAAATCTTTATCTTTATCTTGACACCACACACAGAAATCAGCTCCACAGAATTTGCAGATATGAATGTGAATGGCAACACAATAAAGCTTTCAGATGAAAATGTAGAAGAGTGACTTTGAACTCTTGGATTACAAACAATGATTTCTTAGACAAGATGGAAAAATGTTATCCATGAAGAAAAAAATTTGATAATGTGGACTATATTAAAATTAAAACATTTTTGTTCTTCAAAGACTATATTAATATAGTAAAAAGATAACCCATAGAGTGATAGAAAATATTTGCAATAGATATATTTGACAAAAGACTCATAATTCAGAATATATTAGATAATCCAACAGGAAAATATTTCAAGAATTTTGACAGGCATTTCATAAAAAGAGAGTATCAAGATGTCCAATAAACATATGAAGAGGTAAAAAAATGCAAATTAAAACCATAATGAGATGTTACCATAAACCCACCCAATAAACATATGAAGAAGTAAAAAAATGCAAATTAAAACCATAATGAGATGTTACCATAAACCCACCAGAATGAGTAAAATGTAAGACAATGGAAATGATCAAGTATTGGTGAAGATGAGGACAACCCAAACTCTTATACACTGCTTGTGTGAACGTAAATTGGTGCAACTCTTTGGAAAACTATGAGGCAGTATCTATGAAAGCTGAATATATGCTTACCTGTGATCCAGCAGGTCCATTCCAAAAGACATGCACAAAAGTATTTATAGCCATTGTATATTTAACAGCCAAAACCCTAAAATTATCCTAGGTTATAGAATTGTGGTGGCCTTGGCAACTTTATGAAGGCTGAACTGGAGGGAGGTGATGAGACAGAAGACCCAGAGGCGGGAAGTGGCTATGGCAGAAGCCAGGTGAGAAACGATGGTCTCAGAGGCCAGGGCCATGCATGGCAGTGGGGGGTACAGAAGAGGCCTGAGGGGAGAGAGAGGAAGGACGTAGAAGCCACAAGACTGGAGATGGGTTGGATGTGAAAGGTAATGAAGAAGCCGGAGCTCAGGTCTGAGCTCCTGGAGGATGGCTATGCCATTAGGTAGAGGAAGAGGAGGCGTGAGTGGGAGTGGAGAATGATTCTGCAGTACATTTGAGGTGCCAGTGGGACTAGGTGAAAAGACAATGTAGAGAAAAGTGACACTCCCTAGCTCTGATTCATTTCACTCTCAGTTGTCAGAGGGCAAATGCCATGGTAAGAGAGGAGATGAGTTTGAAGGTAGACAGTACCTGGCCTTTGGCCTGATAAAGTCAACCAGGGCTCTGCTCCTTTGTTCTGTGATCTGCCGTTGCCGAACCTGAGCCTCTTCCTTTCCAGATGCCAGGGTCAAGTTCTAGTCCTTGGGTTCTATAAACTGAGTTTTGGTACCAGTTAAGGTGGTCTTCTCCATCTCTGCCCCAGGGGTCACTACACGAATCTCTCTCTCCTCTCCCATCCAGCAGCATTGTGTGGCCTTGCTTTCCAAAAAGAGAATCTGATCCATCTCTTCCCTTCTATCCCCTGCAAGGATTAAATGCTCACAAGATTTTCTAGCTTAGATTTCAGTGGTCAGTGTATACATGAGGAAACAGAGGTATAGTGATGAGAAAGAACTACTTGTTGAAGTTACTGAGACAGTTAATGGCAAAGGCTCGGCCACAACTCAGGCCTCCTAATGTCTAGGACTAGATTTCTTTTTCTTCTTTTGAGAAAAAGAAAAAGAGAAATAGGGGAAAAAGAACAAAACAAAGAACGATTGCACAGGGACACAGAAAAGAGACAAAAGTGAGAGAGAGAGAGGAGAGGAAGCAAGAGAGAGTGAGGATAGGGAATAGAGAGAGAAAGAAAAAAGAATGAAAGAAAGGGAAAGGAAATAAAGTGAAAAAAAAGGAAAAGAGAAAAAAGGAAGAAAAGAGGAAGGAGAGAGCCAGTGAGCTAGTAGAGCAGACTGGCTTCCTGCTCCTGCAGGGGCTGGCAGGAGCCAAACCCACAGCCCTGTAGAAGGGAGAGATGGGTGGCCCATGGGGTTTGGCAGGTAAGGATTTCTTACCTGCCAAACTCCATCAGCCCTCAGAGGCTCAAACCAGAACTGAGCAGTTGATCTAAACAGAAAACAAACAGAGCAAAATGAAAACACACTAGCTGCCCCTCGGCTGTGGCTCTGCATTCATTGGCCCCCAGGAGGCCACTGGGAAAGCAAGGCACAGCTTTTGTAACCCTCCTCTCTCTGTGCCCCCCCCACAGCCACCCCCCACCAAGAGCCATAGACCTAGCTCTATTCAAGATGCCTTGGTGAGGAGGGGACAAGGCTCTTGGGGCCTGGAGGGGCTGATGAGGGCAGTATGTTCCTTTCCCTTGTCCTGGCAGAGAAATAGCAAGGCCAGTGGGGGGCTGACAGGAAGGAGGAAAGACCCCCACTTTAATCCCCTTTCTTTCCCTGATGCACTGCCAGGGATTCCTAAGCAGCTCTAAGCCTATCTTGGGTGGGGAAGGGGTGACCATGCAAGGAAAGATACATTGAGCACCCACCATTAGGCATAGACCATTACTCCCTGTCTCCACTGAGCTCCAGAGCTAGAAGAGATGAAGAGAGAGTTTCAGCTTACATTTCACTTCTTGTTAATAATAATGACACGAGTGATAAGTGCTATTGATCTTGTGCTTTGCAGTTACCAGTGCCCCACAGACAAACTCACTGAATCCCCACCCTGCTGTGCTGTAGCGTGATTAACTATTTTACAAATTGGGGGAAGCTTGAGGAGGTGAATCAACTTGGCACTCAGCTGGGCAGCAGTTGAGCCTGGGCACATGAGAACAGGGCAGTGGACTCTGGTTGAGATATAATGATATAATGACCCGAGTCACTGTTCAGGTAGAAAAGTGCCTGTCCAAACTCAGGGACTTGCCTAGCCTTAGAAAATTCTCCTGTCATCCCAGGAGACAGCAGAGGCAAGCAGTGTATACAGGGGAGGCCAGAAATAAACTGGAAGAAGTGACTATGGTCAGGTGACAGAAACCTCTGGGGCAGGGCCATCTCAAGATACAGGGAGGTGATCAAAGGCTGACACCTCCTCCCAAAGGTTGAAGTTGTGGAGGCTCAGACAAAAGCATTTAGTCAACAAATATCAATTATTAAGCACTTGTATCAACACAAGTTAAAAACACAGGCACTAGAGCCAGATTGCCTGGGTTCATATCCCAGCTTTACTACTTACTGTGTAAGCTTGGCATACTTTTTGAACTTCTCTATGTCCCAAGTCCCTTCTCTGTGTAATGGGGATAATGATAATAGCCACTTCATAGAGTCTGTAAAGATTAAATCTATTATTCCAAGTAATGCAGTTGGAAGCTTGCCTGGCACATGGTAAGCCTCAAATATTAGCTCCCGATGTCCTTGTCACAGTTGTGGTTATTTGCCAGGCCTATGCTGAGCACTAGGACAGCATCAGCAAGCAAAAGCAGCTGTGGTCCCTGTCCTGGTGGAACTTTGGATATGGTGGGGGAGATGGCATTAATCACAAAGTTATACAACAAAAGTAAAATTGCAACAGTGAGAATTGTGTGGAGCAGAGGCCCCCAGTGCCTTGAGAGTAAAAAATTGAGAAATGTGTCCTAGCCAGGAAGATATAGGAAGGTTTTCCTGAGGAAGAGACAGTTGAACTATGTTCTGAAGTAGGAGCAAAAGGGAAGTGCTATTACCCCAGGCAGAGGGCACAGCATACACAAAGGGAGCCTGTGAGCTTGGTACAAGATGCGGATGGAGAAGTAGGCAGGGGTCAGACCAGGGCAGACCCTATAATCCATGCCCAGGAGTCTTGTCTTAAAATCAAAGGGAAAGCAGGGGAAGCTTTTCAAGATGGAGTAAAATGATCAGAAAAAGACAACCTAGGGACAAATTCTAGGTTAACACAGTTCTCTAGCTTGTAGGTAGGGAGAAAGGCCACAGAGAACAGGGTGGGCAGACAGTGGGTTTCAGTCTTGGCCCAGACATTCTGGGCTACAGTTTCTATCTATATTCCAAATGGTCTTTGACATCTATTTTAGGGGTCATCCTTCCTTCTCTGTCTACCCTTGTTCTTTACCCCTCATTAGGAGGAGGAATGGGCAGGGAGGAGATTCTGAATGGAGCACAGCTCTCACTCCTATCTTTCCCTCCTCCCTGAACCTCCTAAATGCCTCCCCTGCCCCTCCCAAAGCCTCCCCTGCCCCACAACCAGGATCCATGGGAAGGTTTGTGCTGCCTCCTCCTCATCCACCCGTGTTTGGAGCATCCCTGTCAGCCTCAGGCCATGATGGGATGGGTCCACTCAACTCTGGGACTAGGGGAGGCTCAGGGCACCGCCAAAGTGGTTGCCAGTTGCCCTGGATAGCCCAGAACCGCAGGCAGCTGGGAAACGCTGCCCCCGCCGGGGTGATGGAGTGGGTGTGACATAAATTTCTCAGGACAGGGAGCAAGAAAACATTTACAGCCCCTCCTTGCTGAGTCTGGTTCCAATCAGGTCCCTGGCTGGCCTGCTCCCTATACCCACCACACCGGGATGGTTTCTCCAAAAGCCAGAGCTATTTAGGGCTTTTGTCTTTCTTCCTCCTCTCCCTACTATTTAAGAAACATACATAAAGACACACATGTAGGGCCCCCACCCTTGCCAGGCCTCTGTGTGCCCACATGAGTGTATTCATACACACTTATCCATACACACATGTGGCCCCCTTGGATTCTGTGTATGTATACACATACATAGACTAATAGACACACACACATGCACACACACACCCCACACACTCATATTGGAGACTGGCTCTGAGTGGGCTGAGGAAAGCATTAGCCTCGGTGTTCAGTGTGATCCACAGAACATCACCTCAGGTTAGTCACCAAAGGACCCAGGAAGTGCCTTCTTTCAGGAACAGCTTCTTCTCCCAGCCCCCTCGCTGCCATAGGAAGGCCCAGAAATGCCTTTTCTGAGGCTGAGTTAGGTTCTGACCTAGGTTCTGAGTGGACACTGGCAGAGGCTGAGGCTGACTGATGGTTCCTTAGTGTGCAGCCTGGACAGGCACAGGAGCCCCCTCTCCCTTATGGTCCAGAGGCCCAGAGGGTTCAGGCAAACCTTACTCTTTGCCAGGCTTCTCTAGGACTCTGCCCTGTTCACACTCTCAGCCCAGGCCACCAAATGCCCCACCCGGCCACCCAAGAAGTATATCTGTCTCTCTTGATCTGAGCTGAACAAAATTTTTCTTTCATGTGCTTGCCTACCTGAATGCTCAAGTCATTTGGTTCCTCCCAGAGAAGTCAGAAGGGTCCTTGTGTTGACTCAAAATGCATGAATCCAATTCCTTTCCATAGCACTAGTCTCACACATGTGGGAAGGCCCAGCACTGGCAGGGAGGAAGATGTTACTACAAGCACAACTAGGTGAGGATTTAGGGCCTAAGGGAATACAATGACCTTTTTGCTCATTTTTCCCCCTAGAACAACCAGAATGGTGGTTATTAGAGAAACTTAAGGGAGAAGCTGTTTTATGGGAGAAGGTACTATCCTTCCTCCCTGCCTGGGAGACAGTATGATGCAGCAGTTAAGCATATGGGCTTGAGGAAGCTAGACCTGAGTTCAAATCCCTTATCACTCTTTACCAACTATGTGAACTTGGTCAATCATGTTGAACCTATTGATGGGTTTCTTCTCAAGATCGAACATGCCTAGAACATGGTCCATAGTAAATACTCAGTAAATGTTCATTCTAGTTGTTTTATGCTAACTCTGCCCCACTGAAATGGATGGCCTAGGGAGAGGGACAGAAGGAGGAAGGAAACTGTTATTTGTTACATTCATTACTTCATTTCCCAGTCCTTGTTTCTGAATGAGGTAGGTACTATTAGGATTTAGTTCACATAGGGATATCATCCTATGCTGGGGACAGGTGATGGTGGGGTTAGGGCTCTTTAAACATCGATTTTAAGAGTGCTTCAGCACTCTCCCTGCCCCCAACTGTTTCCTTCCCTGGGGGAAGTTCAGCAGACAAGTTGGCTGATAGGGCCCAGCCATACACTTGCTCCAGAGTGACTTGGAAGACAAATTTATGAGGCAGAAAATCCAACATCCACCCCTAGGAGTAGCAGAAGCAAAGTAGCTGGCTTGGCTTTGAGTGGAGGAAACCCCATCCTTCTCGCCTAGATAACCCAGCGCCCTGAGCACACTTGGCTCCAGGCCTTTCTCAGGTTCTTTACTTAGGGAAACCTGCAAGAAACCTCTAGGAATATAGATTTTAGCTGAGTATGAGGAAAGACAGATCTTTGCCAAGGTGGAACAAGTTACTTGAAAAAGAATGAGTTCTCAGTCACTGTAGGTGTGTGAGCAGAGGCTGTATGACACCAGAAAGCCAGCTACAGAAGAGGTTGAACCTTTCATCTAGGTTAGGGTTTCTTAGCCTGGGTGGCTGATGCTTAGACACATACAGAAGTGCTGGCGACCTGCGTAAGCAGTAGTAAACCATAAAGAGGCTGATCTAGGCCAGCAAAAGATGGGCAGTGGTCACTCCATAGTAAAGAGGGCCCAGGGACAATGGAACCAATGGAAGGAGTTCAGCGTCCTCTTTCTATACACTGCCACCTCTCTGCTAGAATGGAAAAAAATGAGTGTCTTTGTGGAACTCTCAGGGACAAACGTCTGAGGATAAATGTCTTCCTTTGCCATCCTCTTTGCTATGTCCCTGAAGTGGAGCTGGCAGATGAAGGCAGCACCCTGTCAGCCTAGGCTATTCCAGGTATGGACAGTGGAGGTGATGTCCAGAAAGGAGTGAGCGACATAGCCTTTTCATGTGAGGGGCAAAGGCCAGTAGTCAGGAAGGGAGGCTGTTAGCCAAGAGGCTCACCAAACAGGGGTGGGAACAGGCCCTTAGTTGTGGCCATGGCAAGACAGGATGGACTAGCATATGCCTGGGAACCAAGAGAACACCCCAAGACCAGGGCCCCGTTGCCCAGACCTGGAGTGCCATAGTCAAAGTAGGCTGCCTAGAAGAGCTGTCTCCACCTGGGCCAACGAGGCTCTGTGAGCCCATAGTGCACTTTGATTTTTCTTAACAATGTTTATCCCTGTGCATTTTTTCTCTGATTATAAAGGCCAAACATATTCATAGTGAAGAATCTGAAAAATAATGACAAGTATAAAGAAGAAAATTACTAGCCATGTGACCTTAAGCAAATCACTTCACCTCTGTGTACCTCTGTCTCCTCATCAGTAAAATGGGAATAGTTATAAGTAAATATATTGTAAATATATGTAAAGTGCTGAGTAATATACCTAGCTCTAGAAGCATTAGCTTTTATTATTATAATCCCACCACCTAGAGTCAGACACTGTTAACAATTGGTTGATTTCCTTCCAGTCTTTTGATTTGAATATTTATACTTTGTAAAAGAAAAACCAGGATCATGCTGTATACATGACCTGATATTCTTCATAATTTGCCTTAACATAACATGAGCATTTTCCACATCATTATATATCCTTCAAAATATCCTTACAAATTATAGTAATTCTATTCAGTTTCCAAATGTTAGATGTTTGGCTTATTACACTTTTTTTTTTTAACAAATAACTTTCATATACATTTTAATCCAAATTTGCAAACATTTCTTTAGATTCCTGTTTAAGGGTAGATATTGGGTTAAAGTGTATGTCTGTTATTACGGGCCTTGCTATTTCTACCAATTACACTTCCACCAGCAGTATGTGAGACTGCCCATCTCACTGCAACCTTGACCGTTATTTTTAATTTTTGCTAAATTGATGGGCAAAAATGTATGTTCTTTACATTCCATTTGGCTGGAATTGGAAATGGGACAGAGTAACAGGACAAAGGCTGTTAAGTAGGTTCAGCTCTGGAGTTTAGAGAGCAGGGCAGATATATTTCCTATCTTCCTCCTGGGGAAGGAGCAAGAACGAAAGATGTGGTCATTCTAAGAAACAGAGTAAAAGCCCTAGTAAATCTGGGGAATGAGGCCCTGGAAGATGTAATTGCCAATCCTTATAGTTGACCGAAAGGCCTCCCTCCCTTCTGCTTGGGAGACAAGAATAATTATAATGTAAATTGGGCTCTGGAAATGCAAATGTGAATTCAAAGCTGGATGGATTGACATGGCTTCTGAACACTGGAGGCCTGGGTGTCTGACTTTGGGACCCTAGCCAAAAAGGAATCTCAGGAGCTTTAAAGAAATAGAAGATGGGGCAGCCATGTTGCTCAATGAGCAGCTGGGCAAGCCATGGGAGCCAGAGCTATCACTGGGAGAGAACATGGAGCTGGAAGGCTGGAAAGAAATGCTGCTTATGCATGGGTAGTCCCCTGCTGAGGCAGGGCATCACAGTGGGGGGGGGGACACAAACTGGGGGCCGGAGCTGAGGACTAGACTTGGAGGTACAAACTCCCAGCCTGGGAAAGCCAATAGCAGAGTTGCTGGCTTGTGGAGGTGGGTATCAGTGAGCACAGTGCTGCACGGATGCAAACCAATGTTGTCACTAGACCACAGTTCTGTTTATTGAACACCAATTACATAGTATCTGTCAGGTCCCCAGGTAGGCTTGAGTAGTCCCTACTTTACATGTAGGATCTGGGGCACAGAATGGACAAGTAACATGTCTAAAGTTATATGGACAATAACTAGCAGAGCCAAAAACTGAGTCTAAGCCTCTTTTTACTCAGGCAATGAGTCTGGCAATTGATTGCTTTAGGTAGAGTTTGTGGCAACTTCTCCCCACTCTTATCTTGAGTATAGGAGCTTTCTTTGTGGTGGGGCCCCTGAAAGGATGCTATCTAAAGGACAGTGAGAAGTTGTTTATCTGAAAGGCCAGAGGCAACCAAATTAGAAAGAACAGGTTTAGATAGCCCCAAGAAGGACAACGGGAAGAACTTTTTTTTTTTTTTTTTGAGACAGAGCCTCAAGCTGTCCCCCTGGGTAGAGTGCCATGGCATCACAGCTCACAGCAACCTCCAACTCCTGGGCTCAAGCGAGTCTCCTGCCTCCACCTCCCAAGTAGCTGGGACCACAGGCGCCCGCCACAACACCCGGCTATTTTTTGGTTGCAGACGTCATTGTTGTTTGGCGGGTCCGGGCTGGGGATTCGAACCCGCCACCTTAGGTGTACGTGGCTGGCGCCTTAGCCGGTTGAGCTATAGGCACCGAGCCGGGAAGAACTTCTTAAGAGTGAGAGTCTTTATATACATTGGGTAACAAAGAAAGACCAGAGTGTCTGTCTCTGATATGCAGCAGTTACCTTTTCCTCTCTTAACATCTAATCGTCCCCATAGTCCCACCTTGTGCATGTCCATTGGAGGTGGTCTTGCCCACTATCAGCAGGTTCTGTAATCCTAGGTCACCTGTAGGCAAAAGAACAGGGATCCAGTTCAAACCAAGAGTGGCTGGAACTTTTGTCACCTACATCCCTCTCATCAGTCTCTGTCTGCTGGGCTGTCTGTTTGACACAGTGGTTTTTCCAACCAGCCAGAGAGTGGGTTAGGAGAAATATCACAGAGGCAGATGGGGTAAAAAATGCAGAACAACAAGAATGGACTTGTAGCACACAGACCGCATCCCCACACAAACCACCTACTGCTGCTTTGTGACCTTGGGCAGATGTATCCACTTCTCTTGTCCTCACTTTACAGCTCTGTAAAATGGAGGATAACAATAATAATAATTTATCCTATTGTGTTGTTGTGAAGATGCAAGTTAGATTACATATTTGGTCCATAAACAGCTGGGGCACCTATGCTCTGACAAGCCCACTGCTAGGCAATTGCAAAGCATACAGGTGATTGGGGGAGCCTGGCTCTGGTCTCAAGTAGTTTTCAGTGCAGTAGTCCAGGGGAAGCTAATGTGCACATAAGGTAGCCCATGGCAGAGGCTTGGCAGTACTTGGCTCCTGGCTTTGTCTCACACATAGGCAGTGTTTATGGTCTACAAAAACACAGCAGCCCTAGACAGTCTGATAGGACAGTCCAGACTTTTCATGTTTCAGATGGGGAAATTGAATCTTGAAGAGATTAAATGGCTTGCCACCCACAGTCATACAGAGCGCAAGTGACTGAAGTAGGAGGCCCCAGGTTCCTGGTGTTCACTGGGACTGTGTCCACAGAGGCCTTCCAATCACCTCCTGGCCCACACTCAGACCCACTACTCTCTTGGGGTATAGCCTTGACTACTTCAGGTCTCAGCTATGACATTGGGGCCCCTAGGATGCCTGGCCAGCCGCTTGACCCATTTTCAAAAATCATCAAATTCCGTGTTGGCTATAGAACAAAATGCCCCCAGTGTCAGCAGGCTTGGAGGAAGAGGGACTAGGAAAGTACCAGTAACTCCAAATTCACTTTTCTATCTTAGGCTTTCTGTGCTTGGAAATTCTGGCTATATTTTTTTAATCCTTGTATTGCCAAAATGTCATAAGAGTGGTCATCTCTGTTCATAGAGAAGTTACTAGATGTGTGGACAAGAGCTGTTGCATTAACCTGAACCAGTGGGTGTGAATGAGGAGGGCTGTTGCTCAGGCATTGGGTTCGGGGCTTGTTAGTCATCTGTCAATATGTAAATCGAGGAGAGTCCAACAAAGAGTCTTGTGAGGGATAGAGGGCCCTTCTCTATTCTCCTTGAGAGAAAGAGCTTCTGGACCTGCAGATTCTTGGCCTGGGAGAAGGTTGCTTTCAGAGTCTGACTCCAGAAAAGGAGGAAAGAGAAAGTGAGTATGACAAGGACTGCATTGGATGCCTTCTCACTGTGGCTGCCTTTATTCCTTGAAACCATTCTGTATGGCAGAGGTTATCACTATTCTATAAATGAGGAAACTGAGGTTTAGTGACGTGAGAGAGCTGGCCCAAGGAGCAGCTACTAGATGGAGCAAGGATTAAAATCCTGATCTCAATTGACTGCAAAGGTCTTGCTCCTTTCCTACACTACATGCTTATGAGAGAGCTGGGATGCTGGGGTTGCTCTTGAGGCCATAGGTAACTACAGGGACAGCCAAGGGCAGGACAGGCCCAAGTGCTTCCTCACAAGCTTTTCTTCAGTTGTCTGTCTCTCTCCTGTACAGAGTAAGGCTCAAAGGTAATGCCCCCCACTCTCCAAGCATTTGTTAGAGGCTGAAGACTGGTGTCTAGTAGAGGCAGAAAGAGGGTCAGTGACCTAAACTCAGAGGAAAGTCCCTCCAAGAGCCAGAATGGCTCTCTCTGCACCTTCTCAAAGCTTCTTTGGAGCCCTTGCCAAGCCTCCTCTGCTTGGATTTTTCCAAAGGTCCAGGGAAATTTCAGGAGTCAAAGATGTCAGCATTTCTCACACACACAATCACAGCATCCCACAAATATACCTGGTTGATCACACTCACCTATAATCTCTCTTTTGAATATGAATGTGTAAGCAGGTCTGTGCAGACACAGACATACTCTAAGTGATCAGCCCCCCACAGAAGCCCATATCCTCTCGTCCTGTTTACACTTTAGTGAGTGACAACCTCATACTGCCCAGAGTGTGTGCAGGGGTCACAGCAATGCTGAGAGCCACATCAGCTGAGTATGGAACTGGAGCCTCATTTTCTTCATCTGTAAAATTGGGATAATAATAGTAACCTACTTCATATGGTGGTTTTGAGATCAGATGAAGGAATATGTGAAAAATGTTTATACAGGGCCTGGCATAGAGGAAACAATCCATAAAAGTGTGCTGTAATTTGAAGTATCAACCATACCATCATCTCTCCATGACCCCCACCCAGCTACACACACACACACACACACACACACACACACACCCATACCCTTCCCACACACGTCCTCCTGCCTCTACAGATGTCAAAATCAGCTAATAGAACTTCAAGCCAGTGGTAGCAGGGGTCATTTGATGTAAGCAACCTCAGTCACCACTCATCCTCCAGGACAGTCCCCTCTTCAAAAACTAAACTCCTAATTCTGACCTCCAGCACAGGACAAGGCTCACATTAGTTCCTGAGAACTGCTTGTGTATATCTCTTTTCAAATCCACATTTGATGATGTCATATCTTGAATTCAGCCACGGTAGTAATATTTATATGATGGTAATTGACCAATACTACAAATCAGGGATTTTTTCCCTTCCAGTGAGCAAGTTGTGAAATATTTACCAGCACACCACTGCTTGTACCAACCAATTCATCCCTTTACATCACACCCTGTGGCCCTTCTCTAGAGGACAATTGCTCTTCCTCTAGACACTAAATCCACCTGTAGCTGACTCCAAGAAGCAGTGTTGCCCCACCTAATTAATATCCAGTGATTACTTCCTCTTGCAACCTCAGGACCAACTGTTGACTTGACTGTATCTCTCCCCTTTAGCACCAAATTTTGCCGACTAGGAAGAACCTCTCACTGCTATCCAGGCCTATTCTTCAACCTCCATCCTAAGCAAGTATGGGAGTCTCACACCAGGTCTCTACCCCCTTTCCCTCCTCTGCCTGCACAGTATTGCCCCCAAAAGCCAGTGGCCTCATATCTAAGTCTTGGGAAAGCCGCAGTGAGGTAGCTACTATAGCTCTGAAAAGCAAAAACTAAGATTTAGCAAGTATTAGTTATCATTTGCTGTACTAGGGAACAGGAGGCCAGGATGGTGGTTGCCTGCATGAAGGCAGGATTTGACATCTGTTTGACTTTTTGCTGCGCCCCCAGTGCTTCAATCAGTGCTGGGCACTTTTTAAGTGTAAATACAGATTGAATGAATTAATGAATCTCCTCATTCAACAAATGTTTCCCCAAGCTTTTACTCAGTACTACACCATTTTACATTCTGGGGATACAAAGTAGAACAAGATATGGTCCCTGCCCTCAAAGAGCTTCTGGTTCAGTGGATGTTAAAGAAGCCTAGGAATAATTGCAGGATGGCTGTAAGTCTTGGTGTCTGTGGGAGCAGTGGCATGAGACTCACAGTGTCCAGATCAAGATGGGGAATGGTGTGGGCCACAGGAGATGTGGTGTTTGTCTGCACTAGCTCAGTGGACTATGCTAGCTGCTGGCTGAGGTGGCTGCCCAAGGCCTCTTGGTCAGAATACCATCCTCACTCCCTTACCCTGGCCCCACCCACCAAAGGGGGCTGAGCTATTTGCTAAGACAGAGGAGTCAGGCAGGGAATCCCAGCCCCACCCTGCCCCAAACTGGGCCCAGAAGGGTCTGGCGTGCTTCTAACATCAAACAGCAAATTCAATCAGGCAGATGAGAATTCCTATTATTTTAATATATTTAGAAAAGAGTTTAAGGTGGATTTTGTTCCATGCTGTATATTTTTATAACATGAGGTCAGGTACTTTGATAAATGCTGCAATGCAGGCAGGAGGGGGCCTTCAGAAAGGGTGAGTGAGTGAAAAAGTAGAAGAGGGAGAAGGAGAGTCAGACAGAGGCAGAGACACAGAAAGTCAGTCACAGAGACAGAGAGAGGCAAAGAGAAAGGTTGTATGTATGTCTATAAATCTGTCTTTTGCATGTATACCTGTGCCTCCATGTGTGTTTCTGTGTCAGTTTGTTGTTTGAGTTGACAAATCCATTTGGGAATAAATCCGTTTTTCCACTCGTAGAAAGCAAGGCAGCCAAAGGCTGATTGGAGCTGCTCTACTCTGCTGCTTTCAGAAGTCCTTGGGCTGGGACTCAGGTTGCTCCCAAGGCCAGGCCCTGGGCTTTATTTAGAAACCGAAATGTAGGCAGGTTGCCAGAAAGGCAGGTCCAGTCTAAGGAGCCTTAAAGGCCCTCCTCAGGAGAGGGGCCCCGGGCCCCCAGATGCCCCCTGTCCCACTGGCTATGCCATGTGGCTCCTCATTCACCTTCCCTGGAGTCCCCCCCCATCCTTCTCTCAGAAGCCTCCATCCTGCTCTCAGATACATGGCTCCCAGCACCCAAGATCAATCCCACTGGAGCATAAGAGCTTGTGGTTCTGGCTCAGCGCCTGTAGCTCAGTGGCTAGGGTATCAGCCACATACACCAGAACTGGCAGGTTCAAATCCAGCCCAAGCCAACTACAACCACAAAATAGCCAGGCACTGAGGTGGGTGCCTGTAGTCCCAGCTACTTGGGAGGCTGAGGCAAGAGAATTACTTAAGCCCAAGAGTTTGTTGTTGCTGTGAGTTGTGATGCCACAGCACTGTACCCAGCGTGACATAGTGAGACTCTGTCTCAAAAAAAAAAAAAAAAGCTTCTTTTCTTGAGACCAGAATGCATGAGCATGGCAGAAAGGGGTTGACTAGCCAGGTTGGGAGAAAGGTTTTTCAATCTGGAATCTGGGAGGTGGATTGGAAGACCTTTGGATGACTTTATCTGCATAGAAATATCTGGCTGAAAGTTTTCTCCCATGGGGGTAATAGGATGAGATGAAGTCTCAGTTTCAGGAGAACTTTTTCTGGCTCAGAGTCCCAGCAAGGACCCAAGTGTTGAAGCTGGTGCTAAAAGCCCACTGCCATAGCTTGGGCTTGATAGGTGATCTGGAGAGTCAGTGAATCTATCCATCTGCTTCTAGACAAATGTGTACCCTGACAAAGCAGCAAAATGCATGTCTCGCGTTAGTGTTCATCAGGACCCAGGCAGTGGATGAGGGTCCACGTCCATTCACTCCTGGAGCAGGTATACCCCAGGGCACTTGAGAAGGGAGAGGGGCCAGCATTATAAACCTTTCCTCTAAGAGGGAGGAGGCAGACGGACCCCCATCTGCTGCTTCTGCCTCACCCTCAGGCCCTATGGGTTACTCAGCTCAGAAGAGGGACAGGTCTTTCCCAATTATCTCTTTGGCCTAGCTTGGTGGGATCTTTTATCTTTTTGGAGCAGGCCAGAAAATGACCACATAAAGGACTAGAAGACAGGAAAAGTGAGAATGAGAGATGAGGAGACAGACAAAGGCTGCATTTTTATCTCTTTCTAAAAAAATGTAGGCATTTCTTCAAAACAGGATGGCTGGCCAGGCTTGTGGTCACCTATAACTCTGAGTATAACCTTGAGATAGGGTATCAAGGTTGAAGAGGCTCTGTCTTTGCCCCCACTGTTCAGAAGATGGCAAGTTGTTCTGTGGCTCGTCCCCTCCCTCATACCTGCCCTCATCATCCATCATCCTCTAGATCAAGCCCAACTACCACCCTCAGGGATGGCATATGCACCAAGGCCAGGTGATCTGGACAGATCTTGGCCTCTTGAAAAGCTTCTGCTGCCAGTGTTTAAGGCTGAGGATGAGGAGATACTCAGCTTTATCAATTTTTGTCTCTGTTACATTATCCACAAGCTTCCACTGAGTATCTATTGTATGCAGCAGGGTATCAGAAAGGAGTACTTTCATACAGAGGGTAAAAATGCTTAAGAACTGGGAAATCTAAGGAAAATATCTCTAGGTAGAGAAAGGGCCCATTGATGGGCTTACTGCCAAGGCCTGGAGTCAAACCCAAGACTAAACAGGAAAAGGCCACTCTAGGGTCTGGGTGGCCATGGCAGAGTAGATATGGGCTAATGCACAGAGAATGCTCTAGGAGCCAACAAAATGAACCAGAGTCTCCCATGGCAGAGACCACAGAGGACAGCAGAGGAGGCTGGGATACTCCTTAGCCTGAACTACTATGGAGGCAGGTAGGAAGTCCCTTGACACCACCACTAGTATGGCATCAGTGGTAGAAGTAGCATTCAGGATGCCAAGTCAGTGAGAGGACTATGAACTGTGGCCCAAGCTAAGCCTTCAGGATCTTGTCTAAGGGTGCTCTAGAAGGCTTCCAGCCTCTAACACCAGCAGTCTGGGAGGTTTCTTTCTTTCCAGAGAGTGTGTGGCTCTACCCACGAGTGCATGTAGGTGAGAGGGTGAGCATGTGCAATGTGTGTGCCATTTTTCTGTCCATGTGCTAAAGAGGGCTCAGGCATCTAACTCTTGTCTGCAGCCTCCACAGACTGGCAGAGATGAAGAGAGTGTAAAGATGCTGCCACCTGCCCAGACTGCCCAAGGCCAAACTTACTTCCTCTCAGAAACCTTTGCTCTGAAGACAGTCTCCTAGTATTTCTCTCTTACCTTACTGGTTTCGGAGGAAGCCAAAGTCTTTCTGTCGGGATCTCCAGGCAGAGAGCACAGATAAGACCAAGCTTTGTGGAGATGCCTCCCATGGCCCCTCATGGTTACCACCTGAAACTAGAGTTTTTCTCTCCAGGACTCTAGTCACCTTGACCCCCTGCCCATCCTCACTTCCCCTGCCTTCCCTCTCCTCTATTCTCTGGCTAATAGCTATTCCCAACAGCCATTTAACACAGTTAAGTATCTTGTCATCTTCCACTTTGGTGCCCCATTTTCTCTAGGTGGCCTCGACACTTTCTGCCTCCCCAAAATTACCTCTTGGCCTTTGGTCTACATTCACTCCAAGTTTTCCATATTCCATTCCTTTAGAAAACACCGAAGTCTAATTGTTCTGGCAATTACCAGTGCCTCAGTATACCTCAATCCTCTCCGTATCAAGTGAATTAGGGAAGGGAAGACTTCTCTCCAGATGGTAACAGACAAATCCCAAGATACCTTCATCTGTACTGCCATGGCCTCCCTTGAGGAGACAGAGCTTTGTGCCAGAAAGCCCTGCCCCATTTGTTGGAAGCCTTGGCTGTAGTCTCAGCTCTGACACTGTCTCACTGTGCAGCTTTAAGCAGCAGCTTTCCTTCTCTGAGTTTCCTGCTTCCCAAGCTGTCACATGTTGAGACTGGACCCAGGCATTTGCCAACTTTCTTCCAGCTTTGAGATGATCTCAGTCTGTGTGTCCACAGGGGATATGTTGGTTATCACTGTGACCTCACACCTGACTGTCACAAACACCAGTGGCTCCCTGTGACTCTGTCTGGCCTAACTCTGGGGACGGCCCATGTAAGAGGCTTGAGGCCAAAAGGACGCACTCCAGCTGCTTCCATTCCTGATTCCCAGCCCCCTCCTCCTTGCTCCCTTCTTTGCCTGGCTCCCCAGGTAGCCTCAACCCCTTTTTGTGAGCCTCCCTCAATCTAGCCCCATCTCCCTTCCCTGGCTCCTCACCCTCACCCCCACCTCCCCACTCTCACCTTAAATTCTGGGCCCTATTCAGGGGTGGATGGGCTCTTTTTCTCCTCCTTTCTGGTGTTTCACCAGCCGGGAATTCCTTTGGAAACAGAGCCTGGAAATCCTCCCATGTTTAGGAAACGCTGGCCCCTACCCTGATGGTCCAGCTGCTGAGCCCAGGCCTGTGGCAGGTGTGTGTGTTGGGGGTCTGGCCCTGGAGATTTATAACCTGTGGCAGGAGGGAGGCGCTGCTTTTGGAAGCATTTCTTCTATCCTCAAACAAAGGCCTGTGGCCAGGGTTCTTAGAGGAGCAAACAAGCAGGGAGGAAGCAACAGGCCTCACTCTCACGTTTCCCTCAACTACTGGCCCCCCCATCTCTCCCTGTCTCACTCTCCATGGGATGACTGGGTCACTCTTTCTTACCTTATTGTTCTACCCTTCCCACCATTAAAATGTCTCTCTAGCTTTGTGCAGTGGCATATCATAGCCATTAAGGTTTATCCGAGGAGCAATTATTGCTCACTGAAAACTTTTCCCAATACCCCACAGCGACAACTTGCAAAATGTCTGTCTTGTCTGTCTCTTCATCTCCATCCCCACCATATCACCTAAGCCTCCTTCTTAAGCAGCTTATTCTCCACACTATGTCCAGAGCCACCTTCCTAAAATGCAAACCTGAGTACCTCACTCCTCTGTTCAAGAACCCTTTAATCATTCCCTGTGGCCTACAGAACAAAGTCCCAGCTGACTAACTCAGGATTCAAGGCCTTAGCTTTCCTTTCCAGCATCATCTCCCACTATTTGAATTCATGAACCCTGAACTTGAGGCACACAGGGCTCTCCTTGTCCTCCAAAATAGGGGCCTTGGCTGGATGCCCCAAAAGCACCTCAAACTCTCTCTAAGTCTCAATCCAAATGCCCCCTACAATCCCTCTGCCCCACTCCACAGTGTCCTACTACAAGGAATAGCATCACCACCCACACAGTGGGCTCCTCACTCCCCCTCACAGCTGGTATCCATTTAGGGACCACATCCTGTCATCTCATGACACCTTCACACCATCTCCACTGCAATCATACCAGAGTACAACAAGATCATCTCATGCCTGAAAATTACAGTAGCTTCTTTCCATGGCCTCAGTACAATTCAAACTGAGCTCTGATCAGGTTCTGCCTCCCTGGAGGATCCATTGTCTTTCCAGCCTTGCCTTCCAATGCTATCATTTCAGTCCTTGCCACATTCACACTGAGCTCCTTGAGATTCTCTGAACCTGACTCACAATTTCCTAGTCCCTGTTCATTGCTTTTACTTGTGCCCTTTTACCAGAAATATCCTCCCACCTCTCTGCCACACAAGTTCCTAGGAGGCCCATTGCAAATGCTTCCTCCTTCAGGAAGCCTTCCCCGAGCCTCCCTGCTGGAAATAACTGTCCTCTCCTCTTAAACATCCTGTGAGCTTTCTCTCCAGGTTTAGCACAGTAGTTAAGAGCGCGGGCTCTGGACTTAGCCTTCCTGGGTACAGAATCCAGCCCAGTTCTCAGGCAATTCACATAACCTTTTCAAGCCTCAGTTTCCTCATCTGTAAAATAGAAAAGGTTATTTGCTATCTCATAGGGCCCTTGTGAGATTGAAATGATGAATCTGTGTGCAGTGCTCCGGACAGTGACTGGCTTGGAGAAAGTGCTATATTGGTGTTATTATTAGTAATGTGACCTCCTTTACTGGTCTAACAGATCCTCATGGGCAAAAACCAAGTCATACCCATGTCATCACCCATGCTTGAGGTGCTCAGAGACTTTGCTGACTGAACTGAGGCTACTTGCCCCCTGACACTTCAGGCCTTTGCAGAACCCAGAAGAAAGGGAGGCTGAGAAATAGGAAATATTCTCCCCACCCTGATGTCTATGTAGCCTAGGGAGCAAGCCAGCCTGAGGCAGGCCTCCAGCCTCCTGCCTCTCCTTGAAGGCCATTATGTAGCTGAAATTCTCTGTGCATGGGGGTGATGGAGACAAATTGGAGCAAATTCAGAGGAATGAAGTCCTTGAGCCCTTGGGAAAGGGCAGGCCCAGCTGAGGAGAAAGATGAAAGCGGTTCCATGTGTGTGGCTTGGCTGAAGGACAGCACTGGGTGTGGCAGGGGACATGATAACTGGAGACAGGGATTCCAGTGATACAAACAAGCTGAAGAGGGGGAGGACGGGGAGCTCCATTGTGGTGGGGCTGTTCTGCTTAGGCAAATGGGCTCTTAAGATGAAAGCCTAGAGCTTCCTGGAGACCCAGGCAGGCCTGTAGGACCCCTCTTCCTACTGCCCTGGGCAGAGGACTATCCACACTGCTTCCTAGGGCTTGCAGGTCTGTGCAGTCCTGGCTCTGGGAGGGAAGAAATGAAGGCTAGCCTCTGCCCCTGTCTACCCATAGCTGTCTGAGACTAGGTCTGGGGTGGGCTTAGCCAAGGATCTGAGGTCCACCAATTCACACAGCCTGCCCTGAGGAGTGTTGTGCATTACTTGCAAGTCCAGGACAGGCCTGCTGAATACTGAGCTCTCCTTCTCCCCCCTTTCCCAGCCCCCTCCCCCTAGCTTCAAGCCATTGTTTTCAGACCATGGACCTCTGCCCTCTTCTCCCGGGTACTAAGGGGTAACTCAGGGGCATTGAGAGGCCAGGAGGAAATATTGGAAATGGCCTCTCCATCCTCCCCTCAGATCCGGGCTTCATCATCCTTGGGCCAAGATAAATAAAGTAAGCAAGGGAGAGGCCTCTGCATGCTCAGCACTGATGCCTAAGCAGCCCCTGATGTGGGATTGGCAGGCTGAGCTCAGTCTACCCAAAGCTGCTTTGGGTGCCTTGCAATCCTTCTCCCAAAGGAATTTGGGAGAGGTGGTGGGGCCAGCTGCCCAAAAATCAGTGCCAGGAGGAGTAAGCAGAATGCCCTCTTCCTGGGAGAGAGCTTTCCTGCGGAGCTAAGTCTATGAGAGCTCTAGAGGGAGAGCTAGGGCACCCAGGAGAAGGGAGCAGTCTGGAGATAGGAGGAGTAGCAGCAGGCTCTCCCCAGCTAGACCCCCAGCTCTCTGAACTTCCCCTTGTTAGCCTGCCCAGGACCTTGGTACTACTTCCCGAGCTCAGGGAGTTGGAGTGCCTTCAGAATGGGGAATCAGGAGGACCAAAGGCCCCGAACTCCCAAGACAGGAGGGTTCCATGGAGACTGCTGCTGGGGACCTTTCACCCTGACCCTTAAGAGAGTCAGACTGAGCCCTTGAAGTCATGGCTCAGTCATAGCATAAAGAGCATATATCTTGTGTGAAACAGACCTGAGTTCAAATCTAGTCTCTGTGTCATTTTATTGCTGAGTCCTTTTCTCTAAACCTACTTTCCCATCTTAAAATGGAGAGCAGAATCTCCACATCACAGGCCCATTGGCAGGAGTCAATGAACTAAAGATGTGCAAGGGTCCAGCATATATTAATAGTAGGCATGAGCTTCTTTTTCTTTCCTGCTCTGGCTGTGGGCCTCAGGTGGCCATTTGAGGCATGGTACTACAGTATCCCAAGAGAACAGCTCTTGGCCAGATGTTATTCCTGGGTTAACTCCAGGGAGTCTCAGTTGGCTCCTCTCACCCCAAGGTCATAGAGTAACTATGGAGGTATCAAAGCCCTTGCAACCTGGGCCATGTGGGATTGGCTCTCTGACCCTCTCAGTTTCTCTGCAGCAGTTCTTAACCTGTGGGTCACAACATTAGGAAGGTTGAGAACACTGTGCTAAAGAGGCTTCTTCCCTCACAGTCTTTGGGCTATCCCTTCATCTTCAGTTGTCTCTGCCATAGCAGATCTGAACATGGCCCTCTCTGAAGCTCCAGGCAGACTTCTTTGCCAGTTCTCTGGTTGAACCTTAGCTTTGCCCATGGAGATCTTTCTTTCAGTTCTATTAGTATCAGGGTCATTCTTTGCCTTTTAGACAAAGAATACCAATACCTCCACCATGCTCAAGGCCAAGAACCCACACCTGGTGCTGCTTTGTCACTTGCTTCATTTAGAAAAGTCATTGGAACAAGGGCTGGCCTGCAAAGGTCTACCCCACAGAGGCAAGAGCCAAAAAAAAAAAAAAAAAAAAAGAGCCTAAAGGTGAAGACTAGGAGATCTCAGGGTTAGTTCCAACTCCTCCAGTTTGTTCTTGTATAGTCTTTGTAAGCCACTTTCTCTTCAAACCTCTGTTTTTCCATGATTAAAATAGACATCCCTATTCTTGTACCCAAGGGCAGTTGGGAAGTACATAAATGTTAATGGAGATAGAAAGAATGTTTTGGCTTGGGGACCTGTAACTTAACCTTTTGGCTTGGTTAAGCTCTATGACAGTGAAGGACATACAGAACATGCAGGGACCCCAATCCTAATTGCTGTTGCTCAGCTGTCTTCACTTGGGTAGATGCCAAGGTCATCCACTCCTCACAGATCATTGATTCCCCTCAGTTCTTTGTGAGAAAAAATGCTCCATGGGTTTGGAACCCTGAAGATTGTCTAGAAATCCTTTGTGTGTAGCCCAAAACCTTCTTGCTGCAGTTCCAACTCAGGCCTTTATATGCAAGGCACATCTTAACATGGCTTCCCTTTTCTCTCCCCTTCAACAACTGCCTTATCCTCAGAGGAGAGCATAGAGTAGAGGAAAAAGAGTGGCCCTGTGCTTGGGATGGATGGAACAGACCATGGGACATCATGACTCTTCCTGAGACCCTTCAGCTGTCTCACACTCTTGGCCTCACCTTCATGTCACTGTGGCCGGCACTGCCCCAGATGGAATACTTGTGGTCTCTCACAAGTCACCAGTATGAGAACTAGGACACCAGCCCTGATATTAATCTCTCCTGGCGGCTCCGTGGCATTGATAAGCCCCAAGTTTATGGCAGAGGAGAAATGAAGCCTACGTTACTCCCACCAGGGTCCAGGCCCCACCCAACAGAGCTAGGGGATGTCCTCCAAAGGGCAGCAAGATCCACAAGCTACCCCTAAGGGTACAGTGGAGGTGGGGTGGCTGGTGCTATGTGCTGCTCCCTGTAGGCTACACTCCTCTCTAGGCTGGGAGAGAGGGCGTCCCCAGCATTTGTGGGTTTGAGGTTAAAGGGGACACCTTCTCCAGGAATCTGCAGCCAAATTGCTGAGCTGTTCACAGTGACCTGGAGATGATGTTTGGAAATCTGATTTGTGATAACATAATGTTCCTTTTAAGTAACGCTGGCTGGAGAGGGAAAGAGGAAAAAACGACCAAGAAAAACAACCTTATTGAGGTTTAAAAGGGGATGCTGTTGTGGCCGCCTCCTTAATCTCCCAAATCATTTTCCTCTCTTCCCCTCCTCCTCCTACCCCAGACCTGCTTTTGTTTATAACAATCTCTTGGAAAGAAAATTGAAAGTGAAATCTGTTTCCTTGCTTAAAGATATATATTTAAAGGGGGGAAGAAAGCACTCTCTCCCCACCCCCACCCTCTCCTCCCCTGAGCCCTGTGGGTAATTGGAGGGCTGCCTGCTCTGGGCTGGTTGGTCAGCATGGGCTCTCTGGTGCCCACTCATCACCCCATCACTGAAGGATCATTAAAGCAGGAAAACAGGCTGGGAGTGGGATAGGAAACTGGGGGGGGGGTGCAGCAAGGGCGCCACTTATTCCCTGACTCCAGGCAATGTTTATATGGTGGCTGGAGGCCAGCAGTTCACTATCTCCAGAGGAGAATAAATACAGTATGAGGGGACAAAGTTAGACACAGGCAGGACTTCCACTTTCATTATTTAACATGGCATGATTAGCCTAGGAATGAAAAGAGTTGAGAGATTTTAGCTGTATTCCTTAATGAATGAGTGACCCCACCTTTCTGGGCTAGGGCTCATTTTGAGGCAGAAGGAGGGTTAAGATGAAACATCTGTGTCACACAGCAGGCAAGGATTAGGTGGAAGCCAAGGAGACCTCCCATTGAGGAGGGGATGCTTGTGTAGAGAGATGAACTCAGTGTGGGAAGGGTGATGGATATCTAGGGAGGGACGAACATACCCAGCAGTGGCTACCATAGCTATTGGCCTACCAGCAACCCTCCCACACAGACATGTGCTCATGCCATGCTTCTCTGCCCTTCCAGGGCATGTGCCTGACATCTCTGGGGGCATCTTGTGCACCACCCACTGCCTGACCTTCTCCCTGGTGTTCCACAGCTCCTTGCATACTCTGAAGCCAGACGACAGGCTGAGCAGGGCAGGATGGGGCAGGCTGAAGGGAGAAGGAGGTGCAGAAAGCCCTCCATGCAGCCAGCATGGCTGCCTGCTAGCCTGAGATGGTTTCCTCCAACCTTGGCTTTTCAGAACACCCACTTCCCTGGCCCTTGGTGCTGGGACCCCTGCCTGTTGGGGGCTGTACTTCAAGAGAAGGAACAGAGAGGGATTTTTGGTGTTCTTTTCTGGGGGCCTTGCTTCCCCCTACCCCATCCAGGGCATGTTATTACTATCAGAAATATCAGATGTTTCAACTCAAATTAAAGTCAGGTTAAATGTCTCCACTGCAGAAATCCCACATGGTTCCAGATGGAGAGAAGGGACTCCCTCTCAGCCTGCTTCCTTCTTTTCCTCCCTCCCCAGGAGTAGAACAAAAGCATTAACTTATAGTATGTTTTCAGACCATTCAATCCATTTTCTTCATCTCATAGATGGGGAAAGTGAGGCTTAGAGTGAGGAATGACCTTGCTCAAATTCAGTCAGCAAGTTAGTGGAAGAGCTAAGACTAGGACTTTGATCTATAGCTCACAGTGTTTTTTTTTTTTTTTTTTTCACAGCACACATTTTCAACTCTGTCAGACCTGGACTTACTCTTGATCTTGAAAACTTCATAACTGCTACCAGTGATGGCCTAACATATCTGATGTTGGGACAAAAGAAGGAGGCAACTTCTCTTAACTCCTCACCTGCAAAAGTCACATACAAAGGCCATGCAAAGGCTTGATACAAAGGCCATAAAATCATGGGCTTGTCTCTACGCTTCTCTGGAACTCAAGTTCCTCATCTGTGAAGTTAGAAATGCAAGAGGCCATTGTTTTTGTTTGTTCAGCATCCATTCCTTCTTTTTCATAATAGCTGCCAAAATTTTTATGAGAAACTACCCTTCTAATACTGTAAGTCCATATGAGTCAGCTCCACAGCCGACAAATGATCTAACCCTGCTCAACTAGAGCATTCCATCATACTGGCTGGAGTGATTAGTTTATACAGAGTCATATGACTGCAGCTGGCCCAATGAAAACAATCCCTGAAACTTTTGATAATCATATATAGAGGAGACACATTGGGGATTGATGAGCTAGAAGCCATAAACCTACAATTTCAGGAGCTCTTGGAGAATAGCCTCCCTGAAAATAAGGCCCACAGAGAGCAATGGACATCCAAGAGATGTACAGACTTCATTTGAGCCTGAGATCTAGCATTGCCTGATCAGACCACCCTTATACTTGTTATTTATGTGGGCTAATAAGATTCCCTTTTGGCTTAGGCCAGTTTGAGTTGGATTCTTACCATCCATAGTAAAAAGAGAGATTGAAGACATCACTAAATGGTAAAGGAAGGGACCATAGGTGATTGCCTCGTAGAGACTTAGAGAAAATGTGGTGAATGAATGAGTGTCTAAAATAGTCATATCTTTTATAGGCTTATACAAAACTTCAGACATTTGCCAGCTGCATTTTCCAGCTGGCTTGCCTGTAGTAGACAGCGTATACACTTCGAAGTATCTGGCTTTAAACATTTGTTCCTCCATTTCCCATCTATATGGTCGGGGGCTAACTTTTCCTCTAAGCCTGAAGTTTAACTCAAGCAGATGTCAAAAAGCTAACAGGTCTAATTCAGGGGAGTGAGATAAGGCATCATAATAAGACTTGGAATGTTAGGACAGCAGATATTTACAAGACTTTTTTCTAAGGGAAAGGCATTGATGAACATCCTTAGAGGTAGCTGGGGCAGGGCCAGGCAGGTACACCTCATAGGGGTCTTGTAGACTGTGTACAACTCTGGGGAACTCTGTCCACAAAGTCTATGATGGGAAGGGAGTGCCCTAGAGCTCTGCAAACGTACATGGCAACCCTAGGGATGTGGCACATTGAAATTGACACCCATGTCTTCTTCACTGAAGGAACATTCAATTTTAAAGAATTGGAACAGCAAGAATGATACTATTATAAAGCTATTGTTGGAAATATGGTGCAATTAGTGGTCTATTGTGGCCAAGGGACCTGGGAATACCAAAATATGGTTCAAGACCAAAGTTAGCCCTTCCCACAAGGTTCCCAGGAGACAAATGTGTACATAGAACAATGGGCAAAAAAAGGTAAAGTAACATTTCATTGTTAGCTGGGCTTTGGGCCTCAAACCTTGTGAGCTCTTATACACCGGGCAGGATTGTACAGCCTAGCCTTAAGTCTTGTAAGACCTCTTCCTACCACAAGGCCAAAGCTAAATCTCACATATTAGTTTACTCCTGCTGACTTCATGAAATAAAGGGTCAGAAAAGAATGATAGCTATTTCTAAACCAGCATACAACACCTGCCATGTGGGTGAAAGAGTAAAAGAAGAGCAATCCACATCCCTACCCTGATAGTTGGGGGATAGTGACTTGAGCCTCTAATTAAAGGTGGGCTAATCAGTGTCCTGATAATTGATGGATCTTCCTGGTGGGAAGAGGAGAGCAAAGAAAGGGATTGCAGAAGGGAGGTTTCCTTAGTCCTAGCCTACAGATATCAGTGAGCCCCAGGTTAAGAAATAGGTATGAGGGGGTCAGGTGTGGTGGCGCTCTGGGAGGCCGAGGAGGGTGGATCGCCTGAGCTCACAGGTTCAAGACCAGCCTGAGCAAGAGCAAGATAGCTGGGAGTTGTGGCGGGTGCCTGTAGTCCCAGCTACTTGGGAGGCTGAAGAAAGAGAATTGTTTGAGTTGTGACACCACGGCACTCTACTGAGGGTGACAAAGTGAGACTCTGTCTCGGAAAAAAAAAAAAAAAAGGAAAGAAAGAAAGAGGTATGAGGAGAATAAAATGGTGGACTGAGTATACATGGTAGACTCCCTCTCATAGCCTAAATCTCTAGAAATGATAGATGCTAAAAATTAAAAAAAAATAACCATTCTGAAATATACTTGGTGACCAATACAAAGAGACAACAAAGAGGCTGAAAGGAAGGTATTTTCAGATGCTCAAACACTAAAAAATGTTGTGAGTTACAAGTTCTTTCTGAAATAACGAATAGTAGATATATTACACTAAGAAACAAAATGAGTTCAAGCATGTGAAGTAGGAATTAAGAAACAGTGAGCAAAGAAATAAATAAACCTGTGAGAGAATATGTCAACACAAGAAGTGATGGGGTGGCAACATTGTGCAGGGAGTGTAGGATTGCAAAGGGGGAGCAAGGGTATGAAAATTTATACTGCGTGTCTTACCTTATATGGAGGGAGAAAAGATATGAATTAATATTAAGTATTGATAAAGAATGTATATGCCCTAAGATGTGTATTAAGAACATGGGGGTAAACCTTAGAAGCTTAGAAATAAAATATATACTATTTCAAATCATTGCTGAAAATGTAATGGAACAGAGAAAAAATTCTGCCCATCCAGAGAAAGCAATAAGAAACTAAGGTAAATAAATTTTATATATATATATATATATATATATACACACACACACATATATATTTGTAGAGGCTGAGCGCTGTAGCTCAGTGTTTAGAGTGCTAGCCTTGCAAACCAGGGGCCATGAGTTTGAGCCTCGTCTGGGACTGATTTAAAGAAAATGAATTATATACATTTATATATACACACATATACATATAAAATCATTATAGCTGCCCGGAATTAGTCCAAACATATAAGCAATCATAATAAATGTGAATGTTTAATTGCCCTATTAAAAGACAGAAACTCTCAGATTAGGTCTAAAGCCAGGATGACTACATGCCATTTATAAGACAAATATTTAAAACAAAATAACACAAAAAGACTGAAAATAAAAGAATCAAAAAAAAAAAATAGTGAAGTGCCAACAAAAAAGAAAGTAGTGTAGCAGTGTTAATGTCAGACAAACCAAAACTCAAAGCAAAAAGCATTTTAAAAAATAAAAAAATATTTCATTGGTAATAGGTACAGACCCCAACAATGGTACAACTGTAATGAACCTTTACAATGTAGGTTTAAAATCAAGATCAGCAAATCCACAATTATATTATAAGAAACACAACTTCCTTATAAATTTATACATCAAGAGCTAACTTACCAACTAACCTACAAACTAAATAAGGACATTCAGGGTGGAAATGATACAATTAGTAAACTTGAACATATGTATGTTTGTACTAACAGAAAATGCATATACTTTTCAAATGCATAATGAATACTTATAAAAATTAATGACATAGTAAACCACAAAGGAAAATGCAACAAAATTCTAAATAATAAAATTTATATAGGGTCACATAATAACCACAAGGTCAATAAAATAACAATTTAATGACAAAATAATAGTTTGAAATCTATGCCCTATAAATAAGAGGGGAAAAACACACTTCTAATCTGGTAAAAGGGAAATAAAAATGAAAATTATGAACTAATGCAAAACGAAAACCAATCAAATCTCTATACATCAAAATTGGTAAGGTGTAGCCAAAGCAGTACTCAGAGAAAAATACATTGCCTTCAATAAATTTATTAAAAATAATAATGATTGAAAATAAATCATACTTCGGAGAGCTAGGAGAAAACACAAATAACCACAAAGGAAAGTAAAAGGAATAAATTAATAAAGATAAAAGTATAAACCAATGAAGGAAAATATGAAAACAGCTGAGCAATAAATTGACAAGCATTCTTTCTAATAAAGAAAGAGAAAAGACATAAATAATAATAGAAATGAATCTCAGCCTTAGAGGAAATTCTTAAATTTTAAAAATATGTTTGAAAAACTAGATGAAATTATTTTCTAGGAAATAATAAATTACCAAAACTGTCTAAGAAGTATATAAAACTGGTTAAAATGATAACCATGGGCTCAGCGCCTATGGCTCAACCGGCTAAGGCGCCAGCCACATACACCTAAGGTGGCAGGTTTGAATCCCCAGCCCGGGCCCACCAAACAACAATGATGGCTGCAACCAAAAAATGGCCGGGCGTTGTGGCGGGCGCCTGTAGTCCCAGCTACTTGGGAGGATGAGGCAGGAGACTCGCTTGAGCCCAGGAGTTGGAGGTTGCTGTGAGCTGTGATGCCATAGCACTCTACCCAGGGGGACAGCTTGAGGCTCCGTCTCAAAAAAAAAAAAATGATAACCATGGAAGGAATTGGAAGGTTAAAGATCTATCCTTAAAACTTGTGGTACCCACCCTCTAAAATGGCTTAAAATATAGTCCCTCCCTCCTTATATTCATACCTTTGCTTAATCTCCTCCCCTTGAATGTGGACTGGACCTTGTGACTTGCTTCTAGTGCATAGAATGCAGCAAAAGTGATGAGGTGTCCCTTCTAAGATTTGGTTATAGAAAGATGGTGACATGCATCTTTTTGGCACTCTGGTTCTCCCATGCTGGTCTTGATGAAGAAAGTTGCTGTATTTTGCACTGCTATATGGAGAGACTCACATGGCAAGGAACTGAGGGAGCCCTCTGGCCAATATGGAAGGAAGGAAACCTCCCCCCTTCCACTGAAGGTTTGCTGAAAAATCAATTCACAATAAGACAGATTAGTAAGAGAAAGAGATTACAAATGTATTTACTGTGCACATGAAGAGAACCACAGAGTGATTACCCAACATCTCAGTGGGGTCCAGGAGTTAATATACCCTTATTATAGAGAGGAAGGGCAGATGAGGAATATAGGTAATTCTGTTGAGAGACAGTAGATTGTTACTAGGGAGGATGAATAGATACTTGGGAGGATGAATAGATGTGGGGGGAAACAGATTGACTTGTAAATTATTATCTTTGGAAATTGTTAATAAATTAACCTGACAGACAAGTATCATCTTTCAAATGTGTTGGACCAGGTCTGATAGCATTCTTGATCTTATTTCCTGCAATATATTAGGATAGCAGGGAGGAAAAGGAAAGACAATTGCTCTTCTTAATGGGTTCATCTGGTTCTTAAGAAGATAGAGGGAAAGCACTGTTAGGCCTTTAATTCAAAATACTCTTCATACGCAAGAGTCATATTTTGAGGTGAAATTCCCTGAGCTCTTTCACCAACACCCAGAGAGAAACTGAGGTCCTCAGTACAAAAACTCACAAGGAACTGTATCATGGCAACAGCTATATGAGTGAGCTTAGAATTGCAGCCCCAGCCAACACCTTGATTGCAGCTTGTGAAAGACTCTGAACTAGTGGTATCCAGATAAGCCATACCTGGTTTCTTGACTATAGAAATTGTGAGATAATAAATGTATGTTGTTTTAACCCATTACTTTTATGGGTAATTTGTTACACAGTGATATATAACTAATACAAATATGGGCAACAGGTTCAGATGATTTTCTTATTTATGTAACTCTTCCTGAACACAGAAAAAGATAGGCGGTTATTGAATGCACTGTAGGAAGTTAGATAACCTGGATACCAAAGATAGACAACAGGTTACATACCTAAAGAATATTACAAGCTAATCACATCAATGAAAAAGCCATAACTAAACTAATTTAGCGAATGAAATGGAGTGATGATTGAATCATAACTCTGTAGAATTTACCTCCAAGAAAACAACATTTTTCAAAAAGCATTTAGTACTTATTATGTACTAGGCTCTGTTATAGGTTTTAAGTTCTTTTGTGTGTGTGTGTGTGTGTGTGTGTGTGTGTGAGAGAGAGACAAGGTCTCCCTCTGTCTCATGGGCTAGAGTTCAATGACATCATCATAGCTCGCTGCAACCTTATGCTACTGGGCCCAAGTAATCTTTCTGCCTCAGGCTCAGGAATATCTGGGACTACAGGCACATACCATTAAGCCTGGCTAGTTTTTCTGGTTTTTGTAGAAACAGGGTCTCACTATGTTGTTCAGCTTGGTCTTGAACTCCTAGCCTCAAGTGATCTGCCCACCACAGCCTCCCAAAGTACTAAGATTATAGGTGTGAGCCACCACTCTTGGCCCCATATTCTTTGTATGTATAACATATTTAATATGTATTTTTATATGAAATATATTTTAACTTACGTAATCTGCATAACAACTTCATGTGGTAGCTCCTATTGTTTATAAAAGGAGGGTAGTAGAAGTTACATAAGTCCACAGCTAGTAAGTGGGAAAAAACTGGGATTTGAATCCATGTTCCCATATTGTCATTAAAGAATAATAATTATATCATAATTTTAATAGATTATTTTTTTAAAACATGCAAAATTAAACATCAATTTTTCTTTTTATTTTCTGGTTTTGAATTATTTACTTTTTCTTTCTGGGGATTTTTCTGTATTTTCACATTTATATAATGGGTTTTCTCCTGCTTTTTCATGGAATGGTTTGCAAATACACAGTATAGTGTTAGATTATATATATATTTTTTATTTATATATATATTAAATCATAGCTGTGTACATTAATACTATTATGGGGTACAGAGTGCTATTTCTATATAAATATGAAATACTTTCATCCAACTGGTTAACATAGCCATTTTCTTAGTTATTGTGTCCATTTTTCATTAAAACAAAACTTTTGGAAAACTAGAAGAAATCAGAAATTTGTAGCAAATGTCAGATTTAGCAGCTAATTATTAGAAGCTTTACTTACCAAAGTGAAGAAAAAGACAAGAGTGTCCACCATCACCATTCTTTTCAACATTGTACTGAAGATCCTACCCAATGTAATATGGCAAAAATATATAAATATATTAACGAGTATAAATATTAGAAAGTAAGATGTCAATTAACATTATTTGCAGATAATACTATTGTCTACCTAAAAAATCCAAATGAAAAATTATTAGGATTAATAAAAATTCAATTTTACTTGACAATTGTAATACCAGGATTAAAAATCATTAGACAATCCCAAAGTATCTGAGATTAAATAGCACACTTCCCAATAACACATATGGATCAAAAAAGAGGTCTTAAGGGAAATTTAAAAATATTTTGAACTAAATGAAAACAAAAATTCAACTTAAAGTTTGTGAGATACAGCAAAATCAGTGGTTTGAAGGGGATTTATAGGACTGAATGCATATACAGTCATGTGTTGCTTAACAACGATCCAGAACATATTCTGAGAAATGTGTTGTTACTTCCATTGTTGTGCAAACATTATAGAGTGTGCTTACACCAACCTAGATGATATAGCCTATTAGACACCTAGGCCATATGGCTACAAATCTGTACAGCATGTTACTGAACTGAATACTATAGGCAATTATTACACTATGGCTAAATATTTGTGTTTCTAAACATAGAAAAGGTACAGAAAAATATGATATTAAAATCTTATGGGATCACTATGGTACATGTGGTCTGTCATTGACAGAAATGTTGTTATGAGGCACATGGCTGTATTACAAAAAGAAGAAAGATCTAAAATCTGTCATCTAAGCTTCCACTTTAGGACACTAAAAAAAGAAGAGCAATTTAAACCTGAAGAAAGAAGAATAAAAGAAATAATAAAAATTAGAACAGAAATCAATAAAATTGAAAAAGGGAAAACCATAGAGAAAATCAACAAAACCAAAGGCTGGCTCTTTGAAAAGTTCAATAAAATTGATAAATCTCTGGCCAGGCTAACAAGAAGAAAAGAGAGAATACACAAATTACAAATATCAGAAATGAAAGAAGAGCCATCACTACTGATCTTTCAGATGTTAAAAGTATAATAAAGAAATACCATGAACAACTATAAGCCCACAAATTTGATAACCTAGATGAAATGAGCAATTTCCAAAAACAAAACAAAACAAAACAACTATCTAAACTCATACAAGGAAAAATAGATAATTTTAACAAGCCTTTTATCTATTAAAGAAGTTGAACCTGTAATTACTAACCTTCTGAATAAAGAATACATGAAGCCTAGATGGTTTTACTGGAGAATGCTACCAAATACTTAAGGGAGAAATGATACTAATTTTCTACAATCTTTTCCAGAAAACAAAAATAGAGCATGTACTTCTTAACTCATTCTGTGAGGCCTGTATTACACCAATACCAAAACCAGATGAGATAAAGACATCACAAGAAAGGACAACTGCAGACTGATTATCTCTTATGAATTCAAATGCAAAAATCCTTGGCAAAATATTAGCAAAGAGAATCCAATAACGTATAAAAGGAATCACATAGCTTGAGCAAATGGAATTTATTCCAGGTATGAAAGGTTGGTTCAAAATAAAAAAAAAATCAATTTTAACTTCTTTAACAATAAATTAAAGAAGAAAAATCATATGATCATATCAACTGATGCACGAAAAGCATTTGAAAAATCCAACACGCATTCACAATAACTGTCAGTAAAGTAGGAATAGAGGGGCATGTCTTGAATTTGATAAAGAGCACCTACAAAAATCTATGGCTAGCATCACATTTTATTTATTTATTTATTTTTGATAGTTATCCACTCATTTATTCATTCATGCATTCATTCATCTGATGGTATTTATTTATTTAATTTTTTTAATTAAATCATAACTGTGTACATTAATGCATTTATGGAGTACAATATGCTAATTTGATATACAATGTGGAAAGCTCACATCAAACTTGTTAACATATAAATCGTGTTTTAACGGTGAGAAGCTAGATTTCCCTGCAAAGACTGATAAAGGAGAAAAAGCAATTCAATGAAAAAAGGGGGAGTTTTTTCAACAAATGGTGCTGCAACAAATGGATGCTCATAAGCAACACACACACACGCACACACACACACACACACAGAAACAAGAACCCGAGCCAAACCAAAACAAACAAACAAACAAATACCCCAAACCTAAACACAAACCTTACAACTTTGACAAAAGTTAATTCAAAATGAATCATAAGTCTAAATGTAAGACACAAAACTATAAAACTTCTAGAAGAAAACATAAGAGAAAATCAAGGTGACCATGAGTTTGTGGTGAGTTTTTAGATACAACACCAAAAGCATAATCCATGAAAGAAAAGATTGATAAGTTATACTTTATGATAATTGAAAACATCTACTATGTGAAAGACACTGTTATGAGAATCCAAAGATAAGCCACAGACTGAGAGAAAATATTTTTGAAACACATATCTGATGAAGGGCTTGTATCCAAAATATAGAAAGAGTATTTAAAATGAAACTTAAGAAAACAAACAACCCAATTTAAAAATAAGTGAAAGAGTTTAACAGATATCACATTAAATAATATATATAGATGGTAAACAAGCATATGAAAAGATGATTAACGCCATTTATCTTTAGGGAATTGCAAATTCAAACAACACTACACACCAGTAAGAATAGCTAAAATCCAAAAACTGACAATAGCAATCAGCAATGAGGATGTGGAGCAATGGGAGCTCTCACAACCAAATTTTGGTTTCTAATACCATTTTCCAATAAAAGGAAGTGGGGCTTCTTGAAGAAATGGCTGATTTTAGAACTAGGGCCAGAAATATAGGCCTGGAACATTTTACAGTATCAGAAAGTAGGAAAGTTCTCAAAAAAACAAAAACAAAAAACAAACAAACAAACAAAAAAAACAAAATAAAACAAAAAAACCCCACCAAACCAAATAATAAACAAAGAGAAATAAATAACATATTGTTGGAATATGTCAAAGGAGCATAGGAGCTAACTAAAAGAGTCCCTGCTAGCCAAAAATAGAGCTCTGAGCAACAAAACAAATATAGTATTATATTATAACCCAAAGTATAAAAATAAATATCAGCAAATACATATTGATGTAAATAAATGGCTAAATAAATGGCTAAATGGGGGAGAAGAGACCAATCTTCTGTGCAGAAGAATTCCAGATAATTTATGTAGATACACTGACTTCAAGAAGATGGAACATAGCTCTCACCCTTTTAAGCATGGGCTTCCATAGTAAGTTTTTCCAAAGGGAAAGGAGGAAAGATAACTTCACACTGGAGACACCTGAGAAACTCTGCCTCAGCTAGGTTAACACAGTAACATCAATAGTGACAAGTTATGTCAAATATATGTTCCCTTCATATGACGTGATGAAGATGGCACATTATCTCTATGCTCCTCCTCCCCAAAACCCATAACCCCAGTCTAATCATGAGAAAAATATCAGCCAAATCCCAATTGAGGGACATTGTACAAAATTACTGAACAGTATTCCTCAAAACTGTTCAGGCCATTGAACACAAGAACAGTCTGAGAAACTGTCACAGCCAAAAAGAGCTTATGGAGATACGACGACTAAATGAAATGTGGTGTCTTGGATGGGATTCTGGGACAAGAAACAGGCATTAGATTATAACTAAGGAAATATGAGTAAACTATGGACTTTAGTTAATAATAGTATATCATCAATATTGGTTCATTAATTTCCAGCACATATATCATTGTAATTTAAGTTGTTACTAATATGAAAATGAGCTGTAGGATATATGGGAACTGTCTGTACTATCTCTGGAATTTTTCTGTAAATCTGAAACTATTCCAAAATGAAAAGTTTTACTTAAAAAGAAATACATGAAAATCAGCAATCAGCAATTCAAAAATAAAATAGATAAATGGGTTCCTTTCACAAAAGCAACAAAACTATAAAATACCTAAGGAAAAACCAAACAAAAGCATGCCAGACATATAAAAAGAAGACTATAAAATTTTACTCAAGAACATTGTAAGAAATCTAAATAAATGGTGAAACATACATGCTCTTGGTTAGGAAAACTCAATATTGTAAAGATATCAGTTTTTTTCCCCAGGCTAATCTATAAATTTAATTCAATCACAGTCAAATTCCCAGCAGGAGTTTTCACAGAACTTGACAAATTGATTAGAAAATTCATGTGTGAGAGAAAATGTGCAAGAATAGCTAAGACAATTTTGAAAGGAAAGAACAATGAAAAAGGAGACTTGCTTTACTATACATCAAAATATTTTATACATTTCTAGGAATAAAAACTGTGTGCTAGAGCTCTATTCGAAACAGAGAACAATGGGTATGGCATGAACTGAGACCAATCAGAATGGACAAGGGCTCCTAAATAGCCAATTTGGCTTGAGGCATGAGTACTGGCCTAATAATCATACCTAGTGCAGGGGAAGAGATATAGAACAATGAAAATGAATAGAGAGCAGAAATCCATCCATGTGTATGTGATAATCTGGTATTTAATGAAAGTGGCTTTTCAAATCAGTATGGAGAGAATGGTCTATTCAACAAATGGTATTGAAGCAATTGGCTATGTATTTGGGGAAAAACTTACATCCTTTTCCCACACCATTTAAAAATGAGATAACAGACAAATTAAAGGCATAAAATGTAAAATACAAAAGATAATGCTATTATACAAAAATATTGAGAAGCATGGTTATAATATTGATGTAGGTAAAACCTTCTTTTAAAGAAACCACAGAAAGCAAAAGCTCAAAATGAAAAGATTGATACATTTGATGGCATCAAAATTCTGAAATATCGCTGTGACAATAAGCACCATAAACAAAGTTAAAACACGAGTGACAGATTGGGAGAAATGATTGGCAACTTTTATCTACGGTGGTGGCCTTCCTTCTGTTTCTCCACCATCCTTCTTTTTTTTTTTTTTGCTTTAGCATATGCATATTTACTATTCCTAGGGTCTGAAATACTACATCTGTCCCCAAATCCTCTTGAGGGCTGAATGACTCAGATTTCACCTGGTCAGAGAGGGCTTACCAAACTGCCCCGTCCAAAGCAAGCACTCCCCACCTTTCAAAATCCACCCTGTCACCCTCTTCCCTTTTCCTCAGAGAAATGTTATTGGCAACAAACATGCCTGTATATTCATTCACCATTTCTCTGTCTGGCCCCACAGGAATGTATGGTCTGGGAGAGGAAAGAGTTGGCCCATCCTGTTTCCTGCTGTATTCCCAGCACCTTGCATAGTGCCTGGCATACAACAAGTACTCAATAAACATTTGTTGAATGAATCAATGCACTAATCTATAATTTATAGTGGACTCCTAGAAACAAGGAGAACCATCTAAAATAAAAACAGCCAACAGGTATCAATAGAGGATTTTTAGACGAGGAACTACAGGTACCACTGATAAACATGTTAAAAGATATTCAGCCTCTCAATTAATTAGCAAAATAAAATACAAAAAGTACTTTTTAATCAATTCACATAGTTTGTAAGGCTTATGAGGAAAACCAGAAGGTCCCTGACTTAGCATTTTCTACGCCCAGTTACAACTCCTTAGAGTCAAATATTTTCATCTCTTTGAGCAGAAAAATATTTTGCTCCATATTTCTAACTTATGTACTGATATATTTTGATTTTTTCATTTTCGGATATTATTATATTTATTGACTCTTCATTCTGGAAGGCAAGGACTTAGCTCTCTTATTAGTCAATCACCTAAATAACCGATACACATAAGAGTTTCCCTCCTTCTCATTGTCCTGATGTAGCTCTGTCAATATTCAGTGCCTGAATTAATAATACTATGAGCCCTCTGGTGTTATTTATGCCCTTTCTTAAACATTTTTTGTGTTCACCAGAATTAATAATTGCCTCAATTTTTTGTGTGTTTGCTTGATTTTCTGTGTACTTATAACTTAATTTATCCCTATATGGTCTGCCAGAAGAGTAAATCTCATTTCAATATTCACAAACATCTTTTTCCTAGAAACATCTCTCCTGGAATCCTCCATGATCCTGTTCCAGCTGGCCTGCTTGGGCTGTAGGGCTGCTTGGCTGTCTACTTTCTGGGGACTTCCCTTTTACCATCATCGTGGAGATTAGCTCCACCTTTCTCTTATGTTAGATTCCTCTTTTTTGGGTTTTATACCTACTTCTTTTTTTTCCCATTTATTCTTCATTTCAATAGATCAGGTCTTTCAGGAACTTCTTAAGAAGGGAAGCACGCAAAAAAGGTTTTGGCAATATTTTCATCTGAACATGTCTTTGTTTTATCCTCATAGCTGATTGGTAGTTCAAGTATAAAATTCCAAGTTGAAAATCATTTCTCCTAACATATTTTAAGACATTGAGCTTCCAGCTTTAAGTGTGTGGTTGAAGAATTTAGAGCTGTTTGAGGCTGGATATGCACCTGATTTTTTGCCTTCTGAAACCTTTTAGGATCTCTTTGCCATGTGTACTAAGCTTTGAGAGTTATGAATTACCACCACCTTGCTGTCCCTTCTGCTATGAGCCTGATGATAACCCAGATAGAAGCCACTCCTTCAGCTTGGGTCCTGGCTAGAAGACAACAAAGAGCAGAATTGTCGTGGACATGCAGATAATTTATGACATTACCAAAAGATTACTTTGTTGTTGCAAGTTATTGAGATGTTGTGGTTGTTTGTGTTTAGTTTTCTTCTGCTCCCTACTTTTTGCCTATTTCCTGTGAATTAATTTTTGTTTGTTTTGGTAAAGACCTTCCTCATTAAAGGATTTCCTCAAATATCTGGTGATCCTTGGCTATCTGCTCATTTCTAAGAGTGAGGAACTAAAAGGCTTATTGGAATTTCACGTGCAAAGTGTAAGGTTTATCAACTGATCACAGTAGAGCGAGTTTTCTGGACTTTTTAGGGGACACTCAAATATCAGATTCCCCAGAAAGGAAGCCTCCAATCTCTTGCAGAGGAAGGGAGATAATATAATACCATGGCTGCCTGTGCTCTTAGAGCTAAGGGAAGAAGAGGACATGGAGGGCCCCACTGTCCGGCATGTAGATTATGACTTTATTTCCCTGCTCTGGTGATGTCTGGACTATATCTAGTACCTTCATATCCAGCCTCCCTGGCAAGTAAACCTCTGACATTCTGCCACTATGGAAGAAGAAATTTGGAACTCTAATTTTTCGCATACAGACTTTCAACCAATCCACTTGTTTTCAGCCCAGATATACCCAACTTCAATGAGGTATTTCATGAGCCTCATTGCTGAGCATTTCTGGGGTTTGTGGAATGCATGGGTCTGCTTTAGGTCTTCTTCCATTGCCAGCTTGGGGTTCCTCTTTCTCTAGTACTCTTCCATCTGCTTTCCAGCTTCCAACGTTTTGTTGCAATCGTCTCCTGTCTTATTTTCTTTGTACTGTCATTTCAGTAGGACTTGGGAAGGAAAGAGCACTAAAGATATTTGTTAAATCTGCCATGTTTAACTAGAAGTCCTGAGTTATCAAAGATCAATAAAGTGCTAAATAAGACAATAGAGTGATCTAGTTTCTTGCCTATCATATTGGCAATATGCTTGAAAAGTCTTTGTAAGAATTGCCTCAGATCACCTTAATAATGGCTCATGGAATACCCATGGATAACATAGAAGGGAATGGTATATCTGGGGTCTGACCAATTCAGCCAATCTACCCTTCTCTTGACTTAAAGGGAAAGTGAGTCTTTTGTAGCAGACTACAGAGATGAGGGGAATGGGGTCTGCAGAGAATTGGGTTATTGTTGAGAAAGGAGGGTAGAGATGTTTCAAGATCAAGGGGAGTTTACATTGAATGAAGTGAGAATTCGAAGGAACTAGAGGTCAGGTAGAGAGGCTTGGGGAAAAATCAGTAGGAAGAATGGCGAAGAAATTGGAAAGAATGTTGTTGAATGGAAATGAGCCTTTTAGAAGAGGTAGGAAGATTGTACCAGGAAAGTGGCGTGAAAAATTATTATTTATAGTTTTCTAAAATTAAGATGGACTCTGTCCTAATTCCTGCCCCTTAGTCAGGGCCACTGACTTTATCCATTCTAGACTTGCTTCCCTTGTTCTAAGATGGGAGTGGTCCTGCCCAAGCAGGATCTCTTTTTCCTGTGATTAGACAATGCGATGACCAACATTCTCACCCATGTTGTCAGCTAGATTGAGAGAGGAAGGGCCCAGCTGTGCCTATTTATATATTCTGAAGCCAGGGATTGCAGATTAGATAGTCCACCCATCCTTACCCCTCTCCTCCTCCCACCATTAGGCTGAATTCTTGCTCCCTCCTCTAGACTTTCACAGTGTTCTTTGTTCATTCATTTGTTAAGTGCCAATTAAATACCAGACATTGTCATAGGCACTGGAGGTACAATAGTGAACAAAAATAGGCAAAAATTCCTGCCTTGGTGGAGCTGATGGCCTAAGCCTAGGCTGGAGAGACAGAGCCCTGAGAACAGGCTGAGGGTAGAGAGGAGCTAAGAAGGGACATACTATGTGTCTTATTCTCAATAAATAAGAACAGTTGCCATAGCTTATTCTGGAATTGGTAGGGAATCTGAACTTAGAATATCAAAGCAGAAAGGGTTTATAGTAGCAATTACTTCTCTCAACCTCCATAGCCACTCTGGTCAGAGCCATTATCATGTCTCCTCTGGGTCACTGTCATAGCCTCCTAAGTGATGTCCTACTTTCCTCTTTGGCCCTTCAGCCTATTTGTATGATAGCAGCAATAGTGATCACGCTAAAACCTAAGTAAAGACTTTGTCACTTCTGCCCTGCCCTGGCTCCTCATTTCACTTTGGTAAAAGCTAATTTAGCCTTACCATGGCTTGCCAAGTTCTGCCTGTGTTAGCACTCTTTTTTTTTTTTTTTAATCCAAATTCACCTACTACTTCCCTCTCCTTCACTAACCCTGCCTTCGCCTACTTGATCTCTTTTCTCTAGTACAACACCTCAAGCTCCGCTGACACCGCAAGACTGCTGCACTTTCTGTTCACTCTGCTTGGAATGCTCTTTCCCCTAGCCTGTTCTTCACTGCTTCAGGAAGCCCTTCCTTGACCACTGTATTTTCAATTGCACCACCACCCACCTAGCTGCACATTCACTCTTCTCATTTGTTGTTTTCTTCTTCTTCGTAACACTTCTTGCCACCCAGTAGACTGTCCACATTATCTACCTTGTTTGCTGTCTGTTTACTCTCACTAAGACACAAACTCTGTGAGAGCAAGGACTTTTAAAATTGATTTTTGTCTGTTTTGTTTACTGCTGTGTCCTTGGCATTTAGTCCAGGCACACAGTAGGTGCACAACAAGTGTTTGTCGAATGAACAAATGAATGAATATATATAGAAAGTTTTGAAAACTTTGGTTTAGCAGTCGAGGACAGGTTTGTCTGACTCTACCAGGCCTTCTTTTCACCCCCACTACACTTACTTCTTGGGAGGGAGCAGGGAGATGAAACATTGGGTGTGCTCCCCAGTGAGTGGGGACATCACTCCTTCCTGGGGAAATCCTCTTCTGAAGACCCACAGGACTTATGTAGATGACCACCTTGAAGCTGAAGGTTCTGAAACTTTGAAGTTTTTATTTTTTTCAAAATAAAAATAGTTTCATTGCTTGTTTTCTTCTAATGTAAAAGTAATAAAGGTTCACAGTAAACAATTATTAGGTGCTCCATAAATATGAATGTGTTGCCCTTTCCAACCCTGCTCCTCCAACACCTCTCCTGAAAGTTGCCTATCTTGTTTACTTCCCTTAACATCTATATCAGAGATCTCTTTCTGTATCAATACTGAAAGAACGACATCATTGCTTTTAATAGCTACTGAGTATGAATACTTCATAATTCATTTAAGCAATGCCCTGTTTTTCACTATAATAAATGGCCTGGCAGTGAACATCCTGGAACATACATCTTTGCTTTCTTGACCCATTATTTCCTTAGGATGAATTCCCAGAAGTGCAATTTCTGGGTCACTCATGTTCCCCATTAGAAGATTTCTGATACTATTGTCCAAATGTGGGAGGACTGAAGTTCTAAAGGAATTGGAGCCACCCTCTGCCCTGTATTTTTCTCACATAGCTCTCTTGTCTGTCTCACACTGCTTCCTCTAAGGGAGCCCATGGAGAACAGTGGTAAAATACTCATAAAATACTTCTCAGTGATGGGTTATTGTGTACTAGGCACTGTTCTAGATGCTTTACACATATTAACTCATTCAATCCTCTTAATGGTCTTAAGAGTTACATAATATTACAACCCTTACTTTATAGATGAGAAAACTGAGGCTAAGAGAGGTGAAGTAATTTTCCCAAGGTCATAAAGCTAGCAAGGAACAGGTGGTAGATTCAAAGCCAGGTAGTTGAAGACTGGAGCCTAGATTCTTAACACCTCACTTTCCTACACTTCCAAAGCCAGGGCTTTGGAGTATAACAGACTTGGGTCCAATTATCACTCTGCCTCTTTCTAGCTGGGTAATGTAAGGAAAATCACTTTACCCCTCTGAGCCTGTGTTTCCTCACCTGGTTTTCAGGAGGATTCAAAGTGCTAATGTATAGCAAGAGGCACACCACACAATTGCTGCCTCATAAATACAAGTTCCCTGTCCCTCCCCACACCTTTTAACACCCCTCTCCTGGACCCCATGACTAGAAATCCCGTGAGAAAAAAAAAAAAAAAACAAAAAAACCCCCGAAAGCTTAACTCTTAGTCTGAGGTTTCCAAGCCATGTGTTCCTGGCTCTTTCTCACGCCATCTCCCCCACAGGCCAGAGCCTAGGAAGTGTAGATTTCAGAAACTGTGTTCCCACAAACAGCCAGATAACCTCATGGTGGCAGATAGAGGGGCAGGCCAGCTTGCTAGCACTTCCCTTTCCAGCCTCCCATGCTGGAGGTGGGGCAGGGAAGATGGGTGACTCCCCTCGTCCTGCTCCCACCTTCCCTGCTCCCTAGTTCACAGGCTCAGCTCGCCTCAGATTCCGGGCCTCTGAAATCATTGCTCCAGACCATTGGACTGGGCCACCAGCCAGCTCCTCCAGCCCCAGGCTTGCCGGCAGAGTCTTCGCCTTTGCTCCCTGAAGACTAATCACTGTCCTGTCAGCTTGGCCCTCTTCCCCTGTATTATTGTACAGAAATAGCCCTGGGCCCAGCTTCTCCTCCCCTCCCTTCCCGGACTCTGATCTCTCCCATCTCATCGCATCCCATTTCCTCCTCCTCCCTCCTCTCTCCTGCTTCTGCTCCTTTATGGCTGAAATTTGACCTCTGCCTCCTGGAGCCTGGCACAAACCAGATAGGTCAATAGGGCAGGGCAGCAGCCTCTCAGAAATCCTCCCCATAGGACCAGAGGAGGGAGATTGGAAGGAATGCCAGTGCTGGGCAAAACTGCCTGTCTGGAGGGCCAAGTGCATGCAGAGCTCTAGCATACTCACTGAGCTGTTGCATTTGGCCATAGGAAACCTCCTTACTTCCTTTTTTTGTGCGGTGGTGCTTTGTCTACTCTTGACAGACCAGACAGGTTAGGACCCAAGTCATTTTTCTACACAACTCTGAAGAGTTGTGGCAATAGTCAGCAGCAGGGGCCACCTGGGGAGCTGTGAGGGTCTTTCATCCCCCCCAGGAAGTCACAGCAACTGGCCAGGCAAAACTAGGCAGTCCAGGTCAGGTGAAGAAGGGGAAGCAGTAGGGTTCTGGCTGCAGAAGGCAGGGCCCTAGGAGGGACTGAGAGGCTTGATTCTATTCCTTGAAGGCACAGTAGGCAGAATCTCAGGGAACGGGATGGGTACCATGGTGCTAGAAAGGTCACCCAGAAACCAAGACAGAGGTGGGCAAGGCTGGGACTGGGGCACTGATACCATTCAGACCTCATAACCAGGACAGAAGATCCATGCCATATCAAAGCAAGCAGGGGAGCAGGACAGAGAGGATTTAGAAGCTGGGAGTAGCAGGGTGGACCTGACAGTGCCCAGAGTCAGAAGGGGTAGTGGAGAGAGATGAAGCTAGGCCTGAAGGTGGGGTCATGGAAACAATATCAGTTAATGAGTGTTTCTTATATGCCAAGTAGCACTCTTCTAAGAGCTTTCCACAGATTAATTCATGTCCTCATTACAGAAGTCTTATCAGGGAGGTACTACTGCTGTGTTTGTTTCAAAAATGAGGAAACTGAGTCATAGGGATGTTAAGGAGCTTGCCCAAAGTCATGCAATAAGCAGCAGAATCCAAATTTAAACCCCAGTAGTTCTGCACTATAGCATTTGTATAACCTCTGCTCTCGGGCATGGTGGGTGGCTACCTCTGAGAACCTAATTGAGGTAGCTCCCCTGAGTTCCTCCTCTGGTGGACAGAGGAACAGCGCAAAGCTCCAGGAAGCCCAGCTCTGCCACCCACTATCTGTAGGGGCAACCATGGGCAAGCTGCTACCTGCCCCCCAGCTTTAGTCCTTCATGTATAAAATAGGCCAATAGGATGACCTAGGCTACAGTTAGAAGTAACTCCTTCCTGCACTGTAAGAAATAGCCCTGGCTCAGCCACACATTGTTGTGCCCTGACTGGCCTGACCACGTGAGCTGCTCTGTGCCCTGCAACTCTGATCCGCAAGCTCCTGCCAAGGCTGTCCTACTGTGGCCGTCATCATAGGTTGGCAGGGTTGGGGGAGGAGGTGGAGTTAGCAGGGGTGGAGCTGGGGTTAAGGAATGGGGCTCAGGGCCTTTAGGGAGGCCTCTCTTCTCCCCAAACCTGTCCTGAATGGGGATGAGGAAATTCATTGTTTCCCCCAATCCCTCTCGTAATTTCTCAAATTCATCATTCCTTGCTAAGAAGAAGGAGCCAGACCACAGTGGTTTGGAGCCAGGTCAGACCTTCACCGAAGCTTTAGGGGGCTTTGTCCAAGTCTGTAGCATGATCCTCTATCCCTAGGACAGCTCCCTCCACAGTCCTCCACTTTGCTCTGGATCTTCAAGCCAATCATTTCCCTTCCTGGATCCCACAGCCCTTGGCCTTGCATCTCTATATCTGGCAGATGGAGGGCCCCTTGACCCAGCCCCCATATCCTCAGTGTAACCACTAAAGAGGGAGGAGAAAAAAGGGGGGAGGGTTGGGTGAAATGGGACGGGGAAAGGGATGGAAGGACTATCCTAGTAAGAAGGGCATTCCTCCTCTTCCCCACCAGGAGCAGCCATGGGTCCTTGGCTTTGTGACTCAGGATTCACAGCGAAATCACCCTTAACCAAAATCAACATGTGCTTCTGGATGGGTTCAAATCCCAGCCCTGCTTCTTCCTAGCTGCATGCACTGGGCAGAGAACTCAACTTTTCTGAGCCTGAGTTTCTTTACCTCTTATTTATTTTATTTTTTTTTTATTAAATCATAGCTGGGTACATTAATGCAGTCATGAGGTACAGTGTGCTGGTTTTATATAAAATTTGAAATATTTTCATCAAACTGGTTAACATAGCCTTCACGTCATTTTCTTAGTTATTATGTTAAGACATTTATATTCTACATTTAGAAAAATTCACATGTACCCTTGTAAGATGATCATACCCTAGGCATGATCCCACCAATCACCCTCCCTCCACCCAGCCTTCCCCCACTTAAATGAGCATATTTATAGCAAATACCTCATTGGCTTGCAGTGGGCTTTAAGTAAGTCAATATGTGTCCAGTGTCCAGTACAGTGCCCGCATACCAAAAGGCTAAAAAAATGACAGCTGTTGTTGTTGTTGTGCTTATTGTTGTTACCAGGCCTTATCTGATCTGTAGCTACCTGACGATTTCTACAGAAGTAAATGAGATGATCACAGAGGACACTAGACAGTGTCCTGTGGGCCTGTGCCCTGTACATAAGTGGATTAAATGACATCTGACCCATGAGTCCTCCATAACATGCTGGCCTAAGAAACATCGAGACACGGTCCAGGATCAGGCATTGGCCAAGGGACTTTGGTGCCTTCCCCTCCCTTCTCTCAAATGGGCCCATGTTTCCAGCCAGGGGCAGCCTCAGCTCTTTCTCTACCTGCCCCCTTTTCAAGCTCATCTTTGGCTTTGCTCAGCACAGCCCTGCACCCTACAACCTCCACTCTTGCCCTCCAGAGAACCAGGGGTGGGGTGGTTTGAGTCCTGGAGATGGTCAAGGCAAAGGGAAAGAGAGGCTCTGTCTAGGAAATAGATTCCATAGGAAAACTAGCCGCATCCTTATTGCCAATCCAAGTCTCAGACCCCCAGGCCTGACTCAGAGGGTCTAAATGATCTACTGCTGTAGATCACCTCTTCCACTTCTCTTTCTACCCAGAAAATCCTGTAAGTTCTACAGACAAGAGAGACTGGCTGGCTTGGATTAGGAGATATTTCATCCATGTTCATTGATTGCCTCAGCACATAAAGGAGTGACTGAGGACCTTCTCCTTGAGGGATTCTCCCAGGGGACTAGCTTTGATGGCCTCCAGTTTCCCTTCTGCCCTGAGAGAAGAAGAACCTACTAAGGTTCTGAGGCAGAAATCAAGTGGCTCCATTTCCCAAGCTTAGGCATGCTACCTCTTTTGCCTTGATACAGAATTCTTCAGTAGATCAGAAGTCCCAGTAGCTTAGCTTCTCTCTGTTCCATTAGCATTTTAGGGGCAGAATGGCCCCCTCTGCCTGCACAGTACATCCGGCGTGGTCTGCACACCAGCATGTGCTATTAGGTCGCTGTGCTGGAATGTGAGTATTTAAGGTTCAGGTCCTGGTTCACCAGGCTCTGTAGTACTGAGAGAAGTCTCTGGCCCACAGAGGGGCTTCTTCTAGTTCTCTCCACTCACACACCTCTTATTCTTTTCGTCTAATTTCATAACTCATCCAGAAGGCACCCACCCTGGTCTGAACCACAATCATCATCTTTCACTTGGATCACTGCAGGAGCCTCATGACTAAGCCCCTGGCTTTGCCCTTGCCTCCCTCAGCTCAGCAGCCAAAAGGATCTTGACATGATTCAGTTAGATCATGTCCCTCTTCTGCATCCATATCCTGGGATGGCTGCCATCTCACTCAGAACAAAAGCTGAAGTTCTTAGAATGACTCTGTGGCCCTGCCCTATGTGGTCTGCTCTCTTCCTTTCAGCTCTCAGTCCTTGCCCCTAGCCACTCACCCTATCACTCTGTCCGGCTAGAATGGCCTCCTTGGTGTTCCTCAAACACTCCCACATGTTCCTACCTCAGGCCCTTCACAACTGCTGTGTCCCCTGCTTGGAATATTCCTCCCTAGATACCTTTAAAAGTCATTCCCTTACCTCCCTAGAGCTTTTGCTCAAGTGTTGCCACATTAGTTAGACCCTCCTGCCTGCCCTATTTCAAATTGCCACCCTCCTTCCCCCACCTCCCACCTTCCCCATACTCCTTCATATGTCAGTCTCTCTACTCAGTTACTGTGTTCATTATCTGTCTCCGTGGACTTAAATGTCAGCTTCATGAGAACAGAGATTTGTGTCTATTTGTTTGCACTTGTATCCCCAGTGCCTAGCACCATACCCAGTATGTAGCAGCCACCCGAAAGAAATAATCAGGAGCCCAGCTGGAAGCAGAGGAACCAAGGGAGGTTTTGAGCTTGGATCTTGGCACTCAGCCCCCAACGGCCCTTGCTTTCCTTGTCTGTGGCTATACAGGGCCCTTTTATGGTTTCTTTCTGAAGGGTTCCATTGCAGGATGGCACTTTAGAAGACTTGGGCCTCTAAGCAGGATTCTAATCCACAACTCCCTAATTGTCTGATCCCATAACCTATAGCAGGAAGGGAAGGGTTCTCAACCCAAGGATATGTCTACCCCTGTTCTTAACCTTCCCTAGTCCCTCCAGACAACAAAAAAACATCTCTAACTACCCTTTGGAGTTGGTGCCATCACCCCTACCTTGATTACAGTTTAAAGGGCTGGGTAGGAATTCCTAACTTCGGGGCCTCTGCTTATGAAACTGGCAAGCACTGTCTGGCCAAGCCAGGGACCTAAAATGACAGCTCAATGCTGGCATGAGGCCCCTGCCTATTTGCCCCAGTCAGGAAAAGCAGACTGGACCTGGGGCTCTGTGAGGTGGGAACACAGGCACTGAGACAGGGAGGGAGGGAGGAAAGGAGAGAGAAGGCCAAAAAGAGCAGGGAGAAAGAAGGGGAAGATGAGGAAGAAATGGGGGACACATTAAGAGGAAAGAGAGATAGCTCTTCATAGACTGCCAGAGCTGACAACCCCAGTGGTTTCTAGACTCCATTCTTTATAGTGCTCCAAGATGCCTCCAGGGCTTCTGGGGGCATAAAGTAAAAGCCCTGTTGGGTCTGTTGAGACTATTGGGTCCCGTTTCCTCTCAACCAGAACAAGACCTCCTTATCTGATTCAACCTTGGGCTTTCACATAAGGTTTTGCTTGCTGAGAAGTTTCTGCTGCTAAGATAGGAAGAAAGAGAGAGAGGAAGGGAAGAACAAAGAGAGTGGAATGGAGAGGGTGGAAGGAAGGAAGAAAGGAAGCAAGGTAGGAAAGGAGGGAGGAAAGGAAGGGAGGAAGGAGAGAAAGGAGGATAAAGGGAAAAGGGGAAGAAGATAAGGAAAAAAGGAAGAGAAGGATGAAAGGAAGAAGGGAGGAAAAAAGAAAGGGAAGAAGGAAAGGAGGGAGGGAGGAAGGAAGGAAGGAGGGAGAGGAGGAGTGGAGTGGATGGAAAGGGAGGGAGGAAGGAATTGGGTATGGAAGCTCTGGTACCTTTTTTTTTTTTTTGAGACAGAGCCTCAGGCTGCCCCCCTGGGTAGAGTGCTGTGGTAGGTATCACAGCTCACAGCAACCTCCAACTCCTGGGCTCAAGTGAGTCTCCTGCCTCAGCCTCCCAAGTAGCTGGGACCACAGGCGCCCACCACAACGCCCAGCTATTTTTTGGTTGCAGCTGTCATTTTTGTTTGGCGGGCCCGGGCTGGATTCGAACCCGCCACCTTAGGTGTATGTGGCTGGTGCCTTAGCCACTTTAGCCACAGGTGCTGAGCTGAAGCTCTTGTACTTAATGTCTATCCTCTGCCCCAAAACAGGTAGATCAGTGAGGGGGCTGGAGAGGGAGGCATCAGATCCCTTCCCTTCTGTGCTCTGGCCTTTGGAAAGGTCAGTGTGCAGCCAGAGGGAGAGGAGAAAAGCATGAAGGTACACTGCTTTTCTTGGGGAGGGCAGTGGGGCAGGGCTGCTGGAGGAGGAAGATTTATGATTTTCTGAGGAGCAGGAGGGCCTACAGAGGGGTTTCTAGGGTCCCACAAATAAGGAAGTATTTCCTACCAAATTCTGAAGATGTAAGCTGTCTGAGGAATGGATTACTTGTTGTTTACTCTTTGACTTCTGGGGGTCTCAGTTAAAAACTATGTTTTTCACTTTAATTAAGTCCCATTTGTTTTGTTTATTTTTGTTTTTATTGCGATTCCTATGGAAGTTTTCTTCAAGTCTTTTCCCAGGCTGATATCTTCAAGTGTTTTCCCCATACTTTCTTTGCAACAATCCCTTATATCAATGGGCAAGAGATGAATAGAACCTACTCTAAAGAAAACAGATGAATGTCTAACAAACATATGAAAAATGCTCATTGTCCCTAATCATCAGAAAAATGCAAATCAAAACTACCCTGAGATATCACCTAACCCTAGCAAGAATAGCCCACATCACAAAGTCTCAAAGCACAGATGCTGGCATGGATGTGGACAGAAGGGAACACTTTTACACTGCTGGTGGGACTGCAAACTAATACAACCTTTTTGGAAGGAAGTATGGAGAACCCTCAAAGAACTCAAACTAGACCTCCCATTTGATCCTGCAATCCCATTATTGGGCATATATCCAGAAGGAAAAATATCCTTTTACCATAAGGACACTTTACTATAAGAACACTAGACTGTTTATCACAGCTCAATTTACAATTGCCAAAATGTGGAAACAGCCTAAATGTCCACCAACCTAGGAATGGATTAACAAGCTGTGGTATATGTACACCATGGAATACTATTCAGCCATTAAAAAGGATGGAGACTTTATGTCTTTTGTATTAACCTGGATGGATGTGGAACACATTATTCTTAGTAAGGCATCACAATGGAGAAGCAAGAATCCTATGTACTCAATTCTAGTATGAGGACAATTAATGACCTAGTACACCATGGGAGGTGGTGAAGGAAGGAGAGGGCAAAGAGAGGGAAGGAGGGAGGCAGTGTGGAGGGTCATAGTGTGTGACACACCTTTGGGACACAATTATAAGAGGGACTTTACCTGATAAATGCAATCAATGTGACCTGGTTTTTTGTACCCTGAATGAATTAAAAAAAAAAAAAACATTATGTTTTTTACAAAGGGACAGAAAAGCAGAGCTACAGCTCTGGCCCACACTCTTGGTGAAGAATTCCACACTGTCTACTGCCCCTTTCTGAACCTGAGGCCTGAAATATCTGTGCCCAGGAAAGTGGCTTTAGGGGAAGATAGCAGCTCTCACAGAGGCTTTAGGGCATGGGGACCCCGGCATTGGACCTGGTATTTTGTCAGTCCTATAGGGGGCACACCGTGCGTGGTCTAGCTGGAGATTCCAGGGTTGGGTAGGGTTGGGGCAGGAACTCACTGCATTGAGTAGGGATAGGCTGGAGTTGGGGGTATTGAGAACTGACCCTAGAGGGGAGGTTCCTAGCCTAGCAGCTTTTACATGTTGGCGGCTGGCCGGCGGGCCTGACCCCTCCAGCGTTGCCATAGTGCTCTGTGGGTCTTCCCAGCAGCCTGCCAGGCAGAATGTGTCCTGGATGGTTTCCCAAGGAATGTAATCAAGATGTAAATGGGGGGCCAGGAGGAGCTGGTCGATAGGGTTGTCACCTCCTTAGGCCTGTGTGGAGTCTGGACCGGCCTAACCGGGAAAATCTTCTGGTTGGGCTCTGCTCCTGGCCAGAGCGGCTGTACAGTGCCAGTTTCCCCTCTCAGCAGGCCTGAGAAATGGGAGATGCCTACCAGGGCTAGCCCCGGACTCCCTCACTGGTCCTCTGGTCTACCTCATTCCTTGCACCCAGCTGGGCAGATAGCTCCCTGGGTGTGGGAAATGGGCTGGGACATCTGGCAGAAATTTGCAAGGGCTTTGGGACAGCTTTGCCTTATTAGAGGAGTTGAAAGAAAAGCTCCCAGGAGGCTCAGCTCTCACAAGTCCAGAGGCATGGGCAAGGATCGCCCTAACAGGGACTGCCACCTTGGGTCCATCTGCCTGGACCACAGTTGCTGGCTTACACAAGGGGAAGTCACATTCAGGTATCCCTCTTGCCTTCTGTGAGTGGCTCTGCTGCAACTCCTAACCTGCTGGCTCCCCTTTGAGACACTGCTCTTTAAGAGCCACTGGGAGCTAAGGTGTCAACAGCCAAGGGCCTATGTCCCCACCACCCCCAGACTCTAGAGCTGGGATGGTTCCACAAGGTGCCAGATATGTAACACACATTTTATGGGATCATCCCAAACCCCAATATGTGGTCCCATTGGCTCCACAAAAATATCAAAATGTTCCTCAAATGCCAACATTTTGGTATTCAAATGCCAAAGGCCTTTATGACACCCCTGAACTCCCATCATGGTGTCAGCATTTCAGTTAGTTCTGTGTTCTAGTCTCTGTCCTATCACTTATTAGGCTTTGCGGCCCTAGACAAGTCAAGCCTTTTCCCCTCTTGGCTCCTATTTTCCCCATCTTTCAAATGAGAGACTAGGTTATAACCTCATTCCCCTTGAGGACACTTCTGCTATAATTTCCCCTGTCAGACATTTCATGGGCCTTCTAGGCATGGGACTTCTGCTCTAGCCTATGCTGGATCTTCTGATCCTTCAACCCTTCCATTTGAGGAGATAGCAGATTAGAGCCATCCATTCTATGTTCAGACAGATCTTTGCTGAAGTCCCTGCTCTGCTGCTTCCTGGATGTGTGACTATGGGGAAGTCATTTTTCCTCTTGAAGCCTCACTCTTAACTCTAAAATGAAGCTTCTGAGACCTCCTTCTTTAGTGGCTCTGGGAATGAAATGAGCCCAGGGTGTGGAGTGTCTCCAGCAGTGCCTGGCCCATGTAGGAGCCTGGGAAACGTGTGTGGGAAGAAGAAAAGGCTCCAATGTGCTCAAAGAAACTAAAACTGTCCCCCCACCACCGAGCACTCTGGATTCTAAAGATGTAAATTTGGGGGACATTGGCTGGTACCTGCCCTACTCCAGTGTTCCGAGGAGTAGGGGTAGCATAAGGCTGGGGCTGGGAAAGAGCTTCTTTTAGTGGTACCTGTGCAAAGGCAGGGAGGCCTGCCCTGGGATGCAGTGTCCTCTACCTCCTGCTGCTGGCAAGAGCACTAGTGCCCCCCTGTTGAGTGGCCTCTAGCCAATGCCCACAGCCCTGCCTTACCAGGCTGGGGCCAAAAAGGAAACAACTGGCTCCAGGCCTCAGATTCCTGACCCTCTTACTTCGCTCTGCATATATGTTGGCCCCTGGTTTAACAGAAGCATGCTTCAGAAGCATATTCAGCTTCTCCATTTTATTGCAAGTGTGGACACAACCAAAGACGAGGTGAGAGGGGACCAAGGATACTACTTATATGCTGACTCTTCCTCTCATGTCTCTATCTCTCTCTTTCTTTCTCTCTCTCTCTCTCCTTTCTTCTCTCACTTGTCTTTCTTCTCTGCTCTCTGTATGATCTGAGCCCTGAGTCTCTGTCTCAACTTTTTGTCTTTTTCAGTTTTCTTCAGCCTCTGGCCTTGCATGGGCATATCTGGACCACTCTAGAAGTAGGTGTGTGGAAACTGGCAGCCAGCACTGCTCCAAGGAGTCAGGACCAGCGCCAGACTCCGGGCAGGCAGTATGGGACAGCATGAGCTTTAGTGGCCCACAGACTGCAAAGAACAATATGAAAGTGACACATACTAGCATTCTTTCTGGACACTCAAGAAATGTTTCATTCCTACCTTCCTTTTGAAGGCTTCTTTTTCTAATATTTTGGCCCCTTAACTACAGGCTCAAGCTTGGCAAAGTGACAACTCACTTTTACTCAAAATTCTAAGCTGTGGGCCAAGATGGGGAGCAGAAACCCTTGTTGTCTTTCCATCAAACTCCTAGTCTCCTTTGGAATCAGGTTATCACCTGAACACAGGGCCCTAGCCTCTACCACACACTCCTTGTCTCCTTCCAGAAGCCTTTGCCCTCCTTTGAGGGCCTAGACATATGTTAGAAAGTTCATCCACTCAACAAGAATTTGAGGCACATCTGCTATGTGCCAAACCCAGTAGGCAGAAGTAATCATGGCACCACTGTCACAGATCTCCATGAGAGGACAGGAGACAGGCATTTAACAAATTATAGCTGGGTTGAGTGTTTTTCTAAAGCAAGCCCAGAGTGCCCTCACCTGAAAGGCTGGACATAGGCCAAGGTTGAGGTATGACCTCCTTAGGGGAGTATTGTTCAAGGTGAGGCTGGAAAAGTCAGTAGAGGCCAAAGAATGAGTTCTGCAACCAGTTCCTTGTCCTAAGATTAATAGATATGCCAACCTCTTAATCTTACAGGTATTGGCTCATTTTTTGTTCTTAAGCACCCTAAAAGCAGGATCTATTATTAGCCTCATTTCTCAGATGAAGACAATGAGGCTCAGAGACGTGAAATGACTTACCCACAGTCACAGTACAAGGTCACATTAGGCAGCAGAAGGATAGAGTTCAGGCAGTCTTCCTATAGAGCCTGAGCTCTGCTAACTGCCTTCTGAAACATGAATGAGCTAGAAGCAATGGAAAGCACAAAGGCTTTGTGTAGGGCAGGTCTCACCACTGATGTGCTTATGAAAACACATCCTGGCAGAATGGATAGTGGTCTATAGGGCAAAAGGGGAAACAGCACCCAGGGAAGAAGCCACAGCAGTGGCCCATGTGAGACATGATGGTGGCTGGGACTTGAGTGGTGGCAGTGGAATGGAGTATAGGGGATGGACTAGGGAGTTATTTTTGAGGCAGAATTAGTAGGACTACTGGTACTATTCAGACAGAGCTTTCCAACTTACCCCACACTTCCATAGGCCATATCTAATTTGATCCACTTAAGACCTCTGTCAAGTGACTAAAGCAAGAATCAGTATTATCCCCATCCTGCAAGTAAGAAATCCGAGGCCCAGAGAGTGGCAGCAAGTTGTTCAAGATCACAGTATAAGTGTGTGTTTTCCAGCAAATGTTATTATTCCTGAGAATCTGTGTGGGCACATACACCTACCCAATCACACATGGATGTGTAAACACACACTGAGCAGGTACATAGGTGTGTGAGTGGACATGTAAGTGCAGGTATATGCAGACGTGTATGGATATGTGAATGCCTCTTGCAAATGTGTGCCTATGCAACTGCTACCTGAGGTGGACCCTTGGGATACAATCTGGGTCCTTGGTGTGTGGCTGAGTATGAAGGAAGGGTACGACACCAGCCTTGTCCCCTGATGCAGACATAGGACCACAAAGGAGGTTATGGGTGGCAACCATCCTTGTTAAAAGCTAGACAATCCATGACTCCCTGGGCCTGAGTTTGGGCTCTTGGGTTGACGGATTCAACACAATAATAATAACTACTTAAGTTATTAAGCACTTACTGTGTGTCATGCCCTGTACTCAGCCTGTCATATGCATTGTATTAGTCCGTTCTTACCACCCTATAAGTAGCAATAATTATCTCTGTTTATAGATGAGGGGATGAAGAGACGGAAGCTCAGAGAGGTTGAATAATGTGCCCAAATTCATACAGCTAGTAAGCTGTGAATTCAGAGATTCAGACTTGGACACTCATTCTATTTTATTTTATTTTATTTTATTTTATTTTAAGACAGAGTCTCACTTTGTTGCCTCAGTAGAGTGCTATGGCATCACAGCTCACAGCAACCTCAAACTCTTGGGCTCAATTGATTCTCTTGCTTTAGCCTCCCAAGTAGCTGGGACTACAGGTACCCACCACAATGCCTGGCTATTTTTTTGTTGCAGTTGTCATTGTTGTTTAGCAGGCACAGGTAGGTTCGACTCCACCAGCCTCCATGTATGTGGCTGGTGCCCTACTCACTGAGCTACAGGCACTGCCTGGACACTCATTCTTAAACACTCTGCTACTCCACTACACACACAGACACAGAGACACAGACACATGACTTCCTGCATCAGCAGCAGGTGCCAACCCAAACAAGAGGCCAGTTCTCCCAGGTAACCTGGAAACCACAATGTGGAAAAGACTCTGGAGCAGGGCTAGGGGCATAATGCTGGAGCTCAGAAGGCTGGGCAGCCCTATGCCCCCTCCCTGCACATGAGCCTGGCCCTGACTCTGCTGCTCCTGAGATTGGCTGTCTCGGGGACTTGCTCAGGTTTCCAGTCTCTGGCCTCCAGGCTCCAGGCAACATAGTGAAAATTTATGGCTTGAGAAAGTTCTTGTAAGTCCATTGCCCACATCCTCTCTCTCTGACTTTGCATGGTTTATCAAGATACAAGGGCTTTCCTCCCCGCTCTCTTCCTCTCCTTGCTGCAGGGCCTCCCTCCCTTTGTCTCTGGCCACAGCTTTCCCCCTCGCCCCTCCCACTGTTTACTGACCTTTCCTACCTCGGTTGAACCCACCATACACCCTGAAACTGCAAATAAAATTTCTTCTTTTTCCTTCCCTCTCATACTGGCCGTGAAAACGGAGGAAGGAGCATGGGTGAGAGGGACTGTTTGTGTGGGGTACATGTGCTTTGGTGTCCAGTAGGGGTGGTGGCAGGTCCAGGTGGGGAGGGGCTGTGCACCTGTGGGTCTGTAGGGAAGAAGCATTTCAAATATGAGGAAGGTGCACCATTTCATGTTTTTGTGATTACCACAGGGTCTGGGTTGCTGAACATGAGCAACAATATTTGTAGCATGAAGGTATGTATGTACAATTTTTGTGCCTATATGCATGCATGTCTCTTGTGGCTGTCAAGCTGTAGTTCGGCTCTTATTATGGAAGAACCTGCAAGCTCTAGTCAGAGAAGCAGTATATATGAACGGTCAAGAGCATGGACTTGGGGCCAGACTGCCATTTACTAGGCCTGTGACCATGAACCAATTCACCTTTGTGTGTCTCAGTTTCCTCATCTGTATAATGGGGGTGATAATAATATTGCTTAAAGAGTTGTTGCAAAGAATACCAGAATAAAAATTCATGGCACATAGTAGATAATCAGTAGGTGTTGGCTATTACTATATGCACAAAGGAGAGAACATTTACATGGACTGAGTTCTTACCATATGCCTGGCATGAGACTTAGCACTTTTCATGTAGTATCTAATTTAATCCTAGCTCTTAGAATGGTGCCTGGCCCATAGCAGATGTTCTATCATGTTTGCTGAATGAATGAATGAAGTCTCATAAAATCCTATGAAGTAAGGTTTTTTTACACATAGGGAAACTAAGAAAAAACTAAGATAGTCCCATGTGGACTGTGCCTGATGACTGCAACTTTGGGTCCCCTGCTCTTTCAGGTAAACCAGGTATATGGAGAGGGTTATGAAGTGTTATTACTTTCCCTCTTCATACAGAGATGAGGATATGGGTAGAGGTGGAGATATACTCGAGTATGAGCATGCACAAATACACCCCTAACAGGTCCTGGTTCCTCTAGAAGGTCTGGAATGGGCAAGAAAAGTTCAAAATTAAAAGAAGACCTCAGAATGGTTGGAGAGAGCTCCTCCCAGGGGAGGGAGAACAGTGTAGGCAGCTGGAGTGCTCAGCCTGGAAGTCAGGCTCAGTGTTCTCCTGGAAGGAACTTGGTAAAAAAAAAGCCAGACTTGCTATGCAATCTCTAACTCCTGGAATTTCAGAACTTGAAGGGACCTTGGAATTCACCAAGAGAACCTGGGCCATCGGGTTACTGATGAGAAAAGTGAGGCCCAAAGAAGGCAAGAGGGTCAGATGGTGTACCTAGTATCCTAGGTGATATCGGGGAAGATTTGGGACAATAGCCCCAAATTGTAGTCAGCTGGAAATGTCAGAAAATGATTCTTTGGGTCCTGGCTGCAGGGGCCATGAAAGGAGAGAAGGTAAGGGCTGAGCCCTCTCAGCACTGGTTAGATACAGGCCTTATGCCCAGGCCTGGCCCAGGGACCAGAGTGGACCCAGTGTGGCTTTCAGGCCAGCTCTGAGAAGTGAGAAGGGCAAAAGCAGAGGATGCTGCCCAGAATATACCTAGGCTGGGCAGGGTCCCCAGGGAGCACAGCCTGGGCCTGGCAGCGAGCACAGGGCTGGGGCTGCCCTGGCCCTTGTTTGTTGACTCTCACTCCTGCCAAGGGGAAGCTGTTCTGGATGGAGACACAGAGAGCGATTTGTCACTTGTTGCCCCTGGCTCCCGTTCTAATATGCCAGCCAACAGAGTGACTTCCTGCTCAACACTTGCCCCACCTGCAATGTCCCTGTGGTAACTCATGCCCCAGAGGACCTACAGCCAGGCCCTGGCTACATTGCCCCCTGCTGGAGTGTCAAAGCCAGAGACTTCTGCTCCCCTAACAATCCTCCACCTTTCTACAACCACAAAGTAGCCAAGCTGGGAGGTACCTTGGAGATCATTGGTACAGCCAGATCCAACCCCATGTTCACATCATAGGCAGGACTAGAGACTATCTAAGGGCATATGGAATCCCGGGCAAGTCTGGGACTGGCAGGCAGGCCTCTTGACCCCTAGCCATGCCTTTCCCACTCTTAAACCCAGTTGCTCCCTGTGGTGAAGCCCTAGGCCCTGACTTCAGTGCCCAGGGCAGTCTGAGAAACCATGACCTTGCCCCCCCTCAAGCACTCCAGGGAGCACAGTGAGTCCCAGACTGGACATGGACCCCTGCAGTCCTAGCCCAGCTCCCTTTGAGCAGGACCTCCTTCCACCCATTTGGGACACGGGCACATGGGCTACTCTAAGGGGATTTGGATCTAGGTTCGGCCAGATGGTGTGAGGGTGATGTGGGGAAACTGAAGCAAGAGAGCTGATAGTAATACCACAATGTATCGGGCATCTGCTATGTGCCAGGCATAACGCTAAGTGCTTTGCACACTTGCTTTCATGTCAAGGCTCCTAAAGGCCAGCTGGCACATACCTATATCACTTGAGAGCACAGAGACTGGGCCCTGTCATTCTCTGCAGCCAGGACCAGATTGTCAGTGCTTTTGGGCACAACAGCTGTGTTGTTCCTGTGGGAATCTCTCAGGAGGCAGCCAATCACCAGTCTTTAGGAAGCTCACATTCTGAGATAAACCACTCCTGAAATAGATGGCAAGAATCAATGCCACCTAAGCCCTCAGTGGGTTGTTTTTCTGACTGTGGGGGCAGCTCTCTCCCAACTGATAAGCATGTTTTTGAAATCATCCTATCTTCTGGCCTCTCAATCCTGATGGGATACCTCAAAAAGGCCTCATCCAAGAGGGTTTAGAATAGGGAAGGATGGAATTTAGCTATGAGGAAATGAAAGGACATTTCAGAACTAGAGAATATGAGAAGGAAGAGAGGAGGGTAGAATTATTTTAAAGGGCTTGTCCCCAAAGCATGTTGGGAACAAAATGGTTCTAGCCAATAGGATAGGGAAGAGAGTTCAATTTACATGCAGCCAAGGGCCATCTCTTAAAGAGGGTGATGGCAGACTGAATTGGAGGTTTGGTGAGGCAGAGGTTGGGGCCCATGACTGGAGGTAGGAGGTATGGTAGCTAAGGTGTCTTGGCAGACTACTGGCACCCATGCTGAGTGACTCTTTTGTTTAAAGAACAAAGCTCTGGTGGTGGGTAGGGAGGAGGGTGACAAAGGGAAGGAGCTTCAGGGAGTGAACTAGACCTGCTGAGTTCAGATCAGGGCTTCACCACTAGCAAATCACCCAGGAAACTGATAACCATGTCCCTAGTAGGGGATAAGTTGACACCAAATCTCACCACAAGCTTTAGCACAGTGTACCAACAACTCTTGAGATTTCTGGTCCTCACTCCTTCCCACCCAGGCCCTCCTTGAGCCAGTATTTCCCCATGTATTAGTAATAGCTCCCACTCACTGAGTACTTATCCAACTGCTCTGCTTGAATTAAGCTTCCCAATAGCCCTAGGATTACTACTGGCATTCAATAGTATGGATTAGGACACTGAGGCACACAGAGGTGTGAAATCACTTTGCTTGAGGTCACCTGGCTAGGAAGGAGGTGAGGCTGAGATTAGTGTCTGGTTCCATAGTCTGTGTCCTTAATGACCACTCTATAGTGCCTCTCCTCATAGTGATCCTGGAGGGCCAAACAATATAGTGAATGTATAGTCCTTGGCGCCGTGTTTGCTCCACCATCTGGGCTTGGCAAATGGACAGCAGCTATTCTAGTTAAGCACTCTAAATGTGGATTTATTGGACCCCGGCAGCCATTGAGATGAGAGGGGAACCACAGAGGACTTGGGGAGGAATGGTCCTGTTTTCAGAGCAGAAACTGAAATGCAGGGAGAGAGGCAAGCCCTAGAAGGCCAGAGACAGGATTCTGGAGAATGAAAAATTTTCTGTGGTCCAAAATGCTGGCACAGGTACCCAGAGATGATGGCAGCTGAAGAGGGCAACTGAAAGTTAGAGTGGTCCTACACTTGTAGGAGGCCCTGGATCAGCAGTAGGCCCAGCTCACCCAGAGGCATCAGACATGTACCTAGGTCTCCGGTGGGAAGTAGGGCAACCTGGAGGGAATGGAGTCCCCACCCCTGGAAGTGAGGCTAGTCAGGAAAATGAAGGACAGGAGTGGGCATGAAGGGAGCTACTAACACAGCCTACAGAGAGGCTATGGCCACCTGTCTCTGAGGAAGGGGATCAGAAGGCAGAGAGAGTGTCCTCTCAGTAGTCTGGATTTGGAGTTGACATACTTGCCAGGCCCAACTCCCAGGTCCTTCCCAAGTCTCTCTTCTACCCTACCACTCTGCCCTGACCTGGCTCATGTCTATTTACTTATTTGGACTTCCTTGTCCTAGGATGTAAGCTCTGTTTATTATCCTTGTTTTTCAGAAGAGAAAATTGAGGCCCAAGGTCACACAACAAGGGTACAGCCAAGTCCAGAATTGAACTGAAGCTATCTGCCTTCCAGGTTACCACGTGACCAGAGTCCACCACTGTTTCCTATCTGTGGCACATATCTGGTCACTCAAGCAGAAAGAGCCCAGATCTTCAGCTTCTGGGCCCCACTCTGGCCCTGCCCCAGGACTGTGGCTAAGTTCTTTCTGCACACTGGGTCTTCCTCTCTCAGGTGTACTATAAAGTGTATGGACGCACTTCTCTACAGCTTTTGGATGAAACCAAAAGTTTCTTCCTTATCTCCTCATGATCACAGCATGTCCAGTTCCTGCCTTAAGCTCCTTGGCTCCCAGGTAAAGGCTGCAGCAGGCCTGGGGCAAGGCATGCCCCACTACTTCCGGCTTGGGAGCCTTAAGCAGGCCATTTCCCCTCCAGAACACTTCCTTATGCCCAGCTACAGTGAAGGCACACTCCAGGACCACTGTGAGCCTTGCAGACAATAATGATGGATGCAGTTCCTGCACACAGTAAAGCATCATGTCAGGAGCTGGCTACATCTTCCTGTACCAAGGGTTATTATGATTGGTTCCTTGAATGCTTTCACTCTGTTCTCTCTGAGACTCTGTCTCCCTTCCACCTGCCCCCAGAGGTCCCTGGGCCCAGCTCTGCTTCATCCTAATGTGGAGTCAGATTCAACCAAGGGTAAGTAGGGTCCCAGGCATCCTTGGCTCAAGGAGATTCAAAGGTCTGGGGATAAGACATGAAAAACTCTACCAAGCCCAAGCCCAGAGATTGAGCTAATGATGCCACTTGGTCAGCCATGTTTACTGTGGCCTATAGTCGTTGCATATGCTCATCCCTCTGCTAAGACCACTATTATTTTTTGTCCCTGTCTCTCACAAGATAATACTATACTATCCTTCACTTCCCAGTTTAGATATCACCTCCTTCAGGAAGCCTTCCCTGGCCCCACATCTAGGTTGGATCCCTTCTTTGAGCCCCCACAGTCTTCTGAATAAACTGTACTGTAATGGTTTACTTGTCTTCCCCACTAGATTGGGAGTCCTTTGAGGGTGGGCCTGTCTAGTTCATTGCTGTATCCCTGGCATCTAACACTGGGCCCAGCACATAATAGGTGATGGCTTAATGGGTGAATTTTGGGAGAACAAATGAACGGTGTCTCTCTGGAAGGCCTGAGCTTTTCTACAACCATGGGGAATGCCTGAGCTTAGACCTTTTCTTGAATCTTAGAAATCTCTGGTTTGTTTGTCCCATGGTCAACTGACAGTGGGGCTAGACTCTCCATTGGAGGTACCCCCCCCTTTTAAGATCCATCCTTTCATTAGCAGGCTAGCCTGGTTCCTTCACTGCAGCTGTCTTCTTCCACCCAGGGTCTGATCTCCACTCAGGGATGCCCAGAACATTTCCCAGTAGGCTTATCTGAGCAAGCCTAAAGGCTGGTGCCCACCCTTCCTCAGAATTCTGCTTCTTGCCACCCTGACATATTTCCTTGGCTCAGGACAACTCCCTCCCTAAGCTGTCTCTCCAAGCCCCACCTCAGTCTCTAAGCCCCTTTCACAGGCCTCCTTTGGGACAGTGGTTCTCCAGGGGTGGTCCAGGGAATAGCAGTGGTCTGTGGGGCCTTCAAGTGGTCTGTGGGCAGGTCCAAAATTCAAGGCATGCAAAAATGTGTGGTGGGGTATTGGAGTTTTTGTTAAGTATATTTTCTATGACAGATTCAAATCTGTGTTTAAAAACTCAACAATGAATAGCTTTTCAGCACAGTCATAATAATGGTTATTTTATCTAGTCAAAGGGACATTGGACCATTTGAGATTTAAGAATATGCCAGGATAGAAGAGACAGGGCCTCCAAAGAAGTCCCTGGAATTAGGATAAGAATGCTTCCAGAATATTGCTCCAATTTTGCAAGTGAAAAAACCTGAGGTGACAGTGTAGGTGAGAAGATGGTCCCAAGGAGGCTAGTCAATCTCACCTGATGGGAAGCTAGGCCCCTAAAAGCATTTCCCAAGCAGCCCAAGACAGGGACCACAGTGGCCTCAGTAATCCAAGGACTTCAGTACTCCCACCTCAGACTAAGGCCTCCAGGGGCAGGGCTCCCACATGCTGCTGACCTCTCTTTGGCCTCATCTCCCAGCTCTCCCAACAGCCCTCAAAACTGGCCTTTTGGGGAATCCCCCCCCCCCGGCTGCAAGCCAAGCAGGCAAGCAGCATCCCCCAACATACACATAAATACAACCTGCATTCTTGAACAGCTGCCACTGCTTCACTGGCAAGCCAGAAAAAGGAGTGTGGAATGTATTTCCCTGCACCATTAGGGAGCCAGATAGCATGGGGGGGGGGGTCTACAGGGAAGGAGCTGAGAATAAAAAGGTAGGCTATAGAGAGAGAAGAAGGATGATTCCAGGGGCCAAAACTGTTGGGAGTGGGAGCCCTCTCTTAGGCAGTAGCCTTGGGAGCAAGGTGGAGAAGGCAGCTTTGGGCCTATATTTCCTAGCCTGTCCCCTGTGCCTACACTCATAAAACACAGGAAACTAGGTACCAAAGCTCTGTGGGCACACCCCTAAGGCTTTCCCTAACCAGAAATGAGATAAGGATGGGTAAGAAGAAAGGCTGGAAGCGACATAAAAAGGTTGAAAGGTAATTGATCTCTGCAGGTATTAAAATAAAATCATCATCCCAGCCTCCTTAGTGAGTACTAGCATCCAGCCCTTCTCAAGCTCATCATCAAGACACACTGAGTGTTGTAAGCTATTTGTCATTCTCTGATTATAATTAAATAATTGAGGATTATTAATTATTTCTTGTCTTTCTCTTTTGTAAAAATCAATTATGGCAGATTCATGGTTCTCCCTGTGGCCTTTTTTTAAATGGGAGAATAAGAAAACAAAGGAGGAACTTCTGGTTCCATATAAAAAATAGACCATGCTTCTCTTGATTCCTCTTGCTAAATAAGCTGAAAACTTTGGACGATCTATCTATCTATCTATCTATAACTCTAAAAAAATGAAGAGAAGGCAGACCAGCTAGGTAACTTAGGGCCCAAGGAACAATATGGTGGTAAGTTCCTAGATGCTGGAGAAACACCAATGGGATCAGACAAAAAAACCAATCAAAACAATCAAAAATTCAAACATCAACAAAAGTTTGTGCTCTGTGGCCAAAAGAACAGAAAATAGATATACAGCAAGGTAGAAAACTATTAGAAAATACCACTGTACTCCAGTCTAATGACACAGAAAAACACTGTGATTCTACCCTTTACCCATGGTAGCAAAGGCCTAGTGGGGCCCAGACTTTTGCCCTCACCTGGCTGGAACGAGGTGACCTAATCTGCCCCCGCACCCCCTAGCCACTAGGACAGTATTAGAGTAGGCTGAGAGGGAAGTCAGGACTTTTATCCCTGCTTAGCAGTAATGAGGCCTTCTCTGTTCCCACTGTTGGTGGTAGTCTCCTGGGGAGCCTGAAATCCTCTATCAACCTAAATAGTAAAGAGGCACTCCTCCCACCCTGAGGTATCAAAGGTAAAGTTGGAAATCTGGACTTTATCCCAACTAGGCAGTAAGGAAGTTGTATCTTCCTTTCCCTGCAAGTGTAGTGATAGAGGACTCCTGCTAAACAAGAGATTAAATGAGATTAGAGTCACATAAGGCAATATGCAAAATGTCCAAGTTTCAATTTTAAAAATGACCTATCATACCAAGAATGAGGAATACTTCAATTTAAATGAGAAAAGAAAATCAATAGATGTCCAAACTGAGTAGGCATAGATAATGAAATTATCTAACTGATTTTAAATCAGTCATCATGAAAATCATTCAATAAAGTATTACAAAGATATTTGAAACAAATGAAAAAAAAAACAGAAAATCTTAGCAAAGAAATAATAAGATATAAAGAAGAACAAAGTGTAAATTTTTGAGTGGAAAAATATAATGACTGAAAAGAAAAACTCAATGGGTAAGTTTAAAACAATGAAAGGAATAGAGGAGAGAATCAGTGAACTTGAAAACAGAGCATAGGCATTACCCATTCTGGACAACAAAGATAAAATGCACTGGATAAAAAAATAAAGAGACACTCAAGGACCTGTAGGACTATAAAAACAAACCTAAGATTCATGTCATTAGAATCCATGTCATAGAAGGAGAGGAGAATGCAAGTGGAGCTGAAAATTTATTCAAAGAAACAATGGTCAGAAACTCCCCAGATGCAGCAAAAGACATAAACTTACAGATCCAACAAGCTGACAGATCCCAAACAAAATAAACCCAAAGAAATCCTCACTAATACATGTTTAGTCAAATTTTTGAAAACTAAAGATAAAACGTATTAAAAGCTGCAAAAGAAATAACACCTTATTTGTGCAAGAAAACAACTCAAATTACAGTATATTTTTCATTAGAAACCATGGAGAATGCAGTGAAGGCTATGATTTCAAATTGTATGCAAAGCAGCACATTGTACCCATGATTGCATTAATGTACACAGCTGTGATTTAATAAAAAAAAGAAGTAAGTGGCACAATATTTTTAAGAACTAAAAGAAAAGAACTCTCAACCCTGAGTTCTATATCTAGAAAAAATATCCTATGAAGGGTAAAGCAACATCCTCAGATGAAGGAAATCTGAGGGAATTTGATGCCAGAAGACTTACACTAAAAAAAATAGCTAAAGGAAGCTCTTAAAAATGGAAAGGAAATGATAATAAAAGGATTACTGGGATATCAAAAAAGAAGGAAGAATAACTGAAAAGGTAAAAATATGAGAAAACTTCTTTCCTCCTTGTGAATTTTCTAAATTATGTTTGACAGTTGAAGCAAAAATTATGACGATGTCTAGTGTAGTTCCCAATGTAAGCAAAAGAAATATTTAAGAAAATTACATTAGAAAAGGGGAGTGTAGAAAGATATAAAAGAGAAGAATTTTATACTTTCCTTGAAGTGGTATAATGTTGAAACCAGTAGATGTTGATAGGTTATGTGTGCATTGAATTGAATGGAAATGAAAATACAACATATCCAAATTGTATAAAAAGTCAATACATTGTACCCTACAAATACATAAATGTATTCATGATCTATGTGAATATGACTTAATAAAAGGAAAAAAAATTCCTGGATTTTTCCATTCTTACAAAAAAATTCAAAATTTCTCTGTAAATCATTGATTTTTTTTATTGCTTCATAATAAAATAAAAAAGCTTCAATAAAGGCAAAAGAAGAAAATATGACATATCAAAATCTGCTTAATGCAGCTGAAGCATTGCTGAAATTTGTAGCACTAAATACATACATTAGAAAAGAAGAAAAATATAAAAATGATAAGCTAACCCCCTATCATAAGAAATAAGAAAAAATAAAAATGAACCCAAAAGTGAGCAGAAAGAAGGAAATAATAAAAATGAGTGAAGTTCTGTATGAAAGAAATGTGGAAGTGGCCACACCATCCAACAATAAGTGAAAAGCTGAACAAACTGAAAAGTCAACAACTCTTCTTAGATCTATATGAGAAATAAGGCCACAGAGTAAACCGCTGACCCCCAAATTGGAAAGACCAATAAGCAAGTACAGATAATCACAACTTACTCATGAGCAGAGACCAGACAGGAACCAGTGGCCAAGTAGAGAAATCTGAACTGTAATTAACGAATTTCTGAAGGCTCACTGTGGACAAGCCTAAGAGATAAAACTCCAGGGGGACCTACTCATGGGTAGGGGAGCATACTTTTAATCTCTTGGAGCTCTACCAAGTTCTTACCCTGAAGTCTGAAAAAAATCACTTCATGCTAACAGCAGGGGGAGGGGAAAAGAAACCTTTCTGAAATAAGCCAAAGTATTCTTTTCCTTTTCTTTTTTCTTTTCTTTCTTTTCTTTTTCCCTTTTTTCTTTTATTTTCTTTACCTCCCCTCCCCTCCACTGCCCCTCTCCTCCCCTCTCCTCTCTTCTCCTTTCCTCTTCTCTTATTTCCTTTGTGAGAGTAATCTCCTCTATATAAAGTCAACTAATTATAGATCCTATTTAGAAAATAGGAACCAACACCAACCAAACCAACACAAAAATTAGAGTTTGATTAAAGAAATACATATTATAGCCTAGCCAGGTTGATACATAAAAGTAACATCACACATTTTAAGAGTTTTTAATGTATTCTGAATATTTGGCCCTTAATAGATTTATGATTTGTAAATATTTTTCCCATTCTGTGGGTTGTCTTTTCACTCTCTTCATAGTGTCTTTTGATGCACTCAAATTTTTAATATTTATGAACTCTAATTTATCTATTGTTCCTTTTGTTGCTTGTGTTTTTGATGATGTAGCTAAGAATCCATTGCCAAATCTAAGGTCATGATGATTTTCCCATGTTTTCTTCTAAAAGTTTTATAGTTTTAGCTCTTCAATTTATTACTTCTTCAATTTTTGAGTTAATTTTTATATATGGTATAAGGTAAGCTTTCAATTTCATTCTTTTGCATGTGGATATACAGTTGTACCAGTAGCATTTGTTGAAGACACAGTTTTTACCCCATGGTAAAATGGCATTCTGGTCTTGGTGCTCTTGGAAACTATCAATTTACCATAGATGTATGGAATTATTTCTGCATTCTAAATTTTATTTCACTTATCTATATGTCTATATTTATGCCAATTTCACACTGCTTTGTAGTAAGTTTTGAAATCAGGAAGTGTGGATTCTCTCACTTTTATTTTTATTCAAAATTATATTGGTCATTTGTGATAGCTTGCAATTCTATATGAATTTTAGGATTCATTTTTCTATTTCTAGAACAAAGACAATTGGGATTTTGATAGATTATTAAATCTTAGACTTCTTTATGGAGTATTGCTATCTTATTAATATCATCTTCTAATCCATCAACATGGGGTGTCTTTCCATTTTTTAAGGTTATCTTTGATTTCTCTTGACAATGTTTTATAGGTTTTCATTTTTAAGGTCATCTTTAATTTCTTTCAGATTTTTTTATTAAATCATAACTGTGTACATTAATGCACTTATGAGGTACAATGTGCTAATTTGATATACAATGTGGAATTCTTACATCAAACTGGTTAACATAACCATCACCTCACTTACTTATTTGTTGGGAAAAGACATTTATATTCTACTCTTAATACTTGTGAAGTGTGCCATTGCATTGTGCACATTAGGTGAGGTCCCACCAAATACACTCCCTCCTCCTGGCCTCCCCCTCCTCTCCTGCATCCCTCTTCTTTCCTCCTTCTTTCTGGACTATAGTTGTGTTTTATCGTTCATATGAATGTGTAGGTGATTATATATTAGTTTCATAATAGTATTGAGTACATTGGATACTTTTTCTTCCATTCTTGAAATACTTAACTAAGGAGGATATGTTTCAGCTCCACCCAGGTAAACATAAAAGATGTAAAGTCTCCATATTTTTTACAGCTGCATAGTATTCCATGGTATACATATACCACATTTTGATAATCCATCCGTGGGTGGATGGGCACTTTGGCTGCTTCTATGAATTGAAAATTACAAATTGGGCTGCAATAAACATTCTGGAGCAAATGTCTTTGTTGTAAAGGGATTTTTGATCATATGAGTATATACCTAGTAGAGGAATTGCAGGATCAAACGGTAGGTCTACTTTTAGTTCCTTGAGAATTCTCCAAACTTCTTTCTAAAAGGGCTCTGTTAGCTTGCATTCCCACCAGCAGTGTAGAAGTGTTCCGTTTTCTCCACATCCATGTCAACATCTGTAGTTTGGAGATTTTGTGATGTGAGCTAATCTTACCAGAGTTAGATAGACATCTCAAGGTAGCTTTGATTTGCATTTCTCTGACGATTAAAAATGATGAGCATTTTTCATGTGTTTGTACTCCATGCAGAGAAGCTTCTGTTCAAGTCTCTTGTCCACAAATGCACTTGGCAGAGTGCCTTGGCATCACAGCTCACAGCAACCTCAAACACTTGGGCTTAAGCGATTCTCTTGCCTCAGCCTCCCGAGGAGCTGGGACTACAGGCAACCACCCAATGCAGCTATTTTATTTGTTGTTGTTGTTGTCATTTTTGTTTGGCAGGCCCAGGCTGGATTCGAACCTGCCAGCCCCAGTGTAATATGGCCTGTGCCCTAGCCTCTGAGCTATGGATGCCAAACCTAATTTCTCTTTCCTTATTGATTAGTTTGAGTACTTGGTGTATTTTAGTTATCAGATCTCTGTTGGAAACATAACCTGAAAATATCTTCTCTCATTCTGAAGGCTGCCTGTTTGCTTTAATTCCTGTTCAGAAGCTTTTTAGTTTGATCATTTCCTAGTAATATATTTTTGGTGTTGCTTCAATTGCCAAGGGGATCCTTCTTATAAAATACTCTCCCAGGCCAATTTCTTCAAGTGTCTTCCTTGCACTCTCTTCTAGTATTTTTATAGTTTTGTGTCTTAATTTTAAATGTTTTATCCAGTGAGAATCAATTTTTGTTAATGGTGAAAGATGAGGGTCCAGTTTCAGTTTTCTACAGGTCGCCAGCCAGCTCACCAAATACCGTTTGTTAAATAGGAAATATTTCCCCAAATAATGCTTTTGATAGGCTTATCAAAGATCAAATGATAAGTGGCTGGGTTCATCTCATGGTTCTCTATCATGTTCCATGTATCTACCTCTCTATTTTTCTGCCAGTATCATGATGTTTTGACCACTTTAGATTTATAGTATAGCCTTAAGTCTGATAATGTGATACCTCCTGGTTTATTTATTTTTTCTGAGTAATATATTGGCTATTTGAGGTTTTTTCTGATTTCATATAAAATGAAGCTCTATTTTCTCATGATCTTTAAAGTATGATATTGGTGTTTTAATAGGGATTGTACTAAATCTATAGATTGCTTTGGGCAGTGTGAACAATTTTAACAATGTTTATTCTTCCCATCCATGAGCATGGTATGTTTTTCCACTTGTTAACCTCTTCAGCTATTTCCTTTCTCAGAGTTTCATAATTCTCTTTATAGAGATCTTTCACATTCTTTGTTAGGTAAATTCCCAGATATTTCTCTTCTTTGGTGCTACTATAGAAGCAATAGAGTCCTTGACTATATTTTCAGGTTGACTACTGTTGGTATATATAAAAGCTACTGTTCTGTAAGTATTGATTTTGTATCCTGAGATGCTACTGTATTCCTTGATCACTTCTAAGAGTTTTGTAGTTGAGTCCCTGGTATTTTCCAGGTATACAATCATATCATGCATGAAGAATGAGCTCCTTTGAGCTCCTCTGACCCCATTTAGATACCCTTGATTGCTTTGTCTTGCCTGATTGCAATGGCTAAGACTTCCATTATTATGTTGAATAGCAGTGGTGAATTCGGGAATCCTTGCCTAGTTCCAGATCTGAGGAAAAATGCTCTCAATTTTATTCAATTCAATATGATATTGGCTATGGGTTTGCTGTAGATGGCCTCTATCAGTTTAAGAAATGTCCCTTCTAGAGGGCAGGGCAAGATTCCTGACAGGTACCAGCCTCCGATGGAAGCTCCTGTTCAGCGGGAAGGATAAAGTCCAGAAAACACCCAACAAAGTTGAAGACTAGGAGCCCAGCTGAGAGTCATACCTGCAGGACACCTCTACTGAGGCAAGCTGCGACTCCTGGAGTGCAACTTACAGGCATATGGAACATCTCAAAGGAAAAGTGTCCATCCCCTCTCCCAAGAGAGCTGTGTTTTTCTGTTTTCTCTCTGTCTGCTCCTGTAAGCTTCCTATAGGCAAGAGATGAACTGAGGACCTATTATCTCACTCCATGTGTGAGAGCTATAGGCAATGGTGTTTCCCCTAGAGGGACCCTGATGAGACTCTGAACACCCTCTTGCCAGGCAGAAAAATCGAACTAAAGTTTCCACTGCCATTTTGAATCTCTAGTCCACTTTCCCCTCCTTGCCTGCAGAGACAGTGAGAGGAAGCCCAAGAATAGCGTCCCCCCACCTGCGGGACCAAGTGCACTGTCCCAGCCCTGCAGCCACGCGTTTGCAGCCACTGCCTTTCCCCTGCCCTGGGGATGCCCTGGTGGGTCAAACCAGGACTGATCTGGCCATGCATGTGCCCCACCGTTGCCAATACCCTGTCACTCAGTCGCCATGGCGGGGCTGAACTAGGACTGATCTGGCTGCGCATACCCCACACAGCCACTGCTATTTCCCTGCCCCCAGTCGCCCTGGCAGGGCCGAAGTAGGACTGATCTGGCCGCACGTGTGCCCTGCACCACCACTGCCGTCCCCCTGTCCTCCAGTCGCCCCGGCAGGGCTGAAATAGGACTGATCTGGGCCTACGCATTCCCCACACAGCCGCTGCTATTCCCATGCCACTCAGTCACCTCAGCTGGGTTGAACAAGAATTGATCCGGCCACTGCCATTCTCCTGCCTCCTGGTCGCCCCAGTGGCCGAATGAGGACTGATCCTGCCACTGCTATTTCCCTGCCCCCCATCACCCTGGAGGGGCCTAACTAGGATTGATCTGGCTGTGTGAGGGTCCTGCACCACCACTGCTGTTCCCCTGTCCCCGGTCACCCCAGTGGGGCTGAACTAGGACTGATCTGGCTGTGCGCATGACCCGTGCCACCGCTGCTATTCCCCTGACCTCCAGTCACCCCAGTGGGGCTGAACTAGGACTGGTCCAGCTGCTGATCACCACTGCTGTTCTCCTGCCCCCCCAGAACCCCAGAGGGCCCCAAGAGGTCTGACCCTAATACACACGTTTCTGCACAGCCCTGCCATTCTCCTGTACCCCAAGTTGCCCCAGCACCCGAGAAATGGGAGAAGATGACACACACACCCTGTCTCCCTGGACAACCAGAAGAAGCCAGCACCTTCTCCCATTGCAGCCACTGACTGAACGGTTCTGATAGGGACTCCAGTGTAAATTCAGCATGAGGCAGAATCAGCGGAAAAACACCAGAAACTTGAATAACCAGATTTGATCAACTCCCCCAAGGAAAAAAGAGGAAGATGCAATTGAAGACCCCATCCATAAACAGATGGCTGAAATGTCAGAAATCAAGTTCAGAATGTGGATAGCAAATGAGATTAACAGAATAGAAGAAAGGAGGGAATGAAAATTTCAAGAAATTATTCAAAAGATATCTCAAGAATTCAATGATTCAAAGATAAAATGATCAAAGATTTTGAAATATTGAGGCAAGAGGTTGCAATCCTCAAAGATCTGAAAAATATGGTAGAATCCCTCAGAAATAGAATGCAACAGGCAGAAGAAAGGATCTCTGACATTGAAGACAAAGCTTTTGAACGAGCACAAGAGCTCAAAGATGAAAAGAAATGGAGAGCAAAAATGGATCTTTCTCTCAGAGAACTCCAGGAAAATTTGAAGAAAACTAATATTTGCCTTATACGAATCTGTGAAGGCGATGATGTTGCTTCACAAAAACACAGAGGCTTTTCATTAAGAAATTATGAAAGAGAACTTTCCAGACATGCCAAGAGAATCTGAAATTCAGATAGCAGATAGTTTCAGAACCCCAGCATGACTCAATCCAAATAAGACATCCCCCAGGCATACCATAATTAACTTCATTAAATTTAATATGAAAGAGAAAATTCTGAAAGCAGTTAGATGTAAAAAAACCATAACCGACAAGGGGAAGAGTATTAGGATGACTGCAGATCTCTCTGCTGAAACCTGTCAGGCTAGAAGAGGATGATCATTCACTTTTAATCTCCTAAAACAAATAACTTTCAACCCAGGAACCTGTATCCAGCTAAACTGAGTTTCATCTATGATGGAGAAATTAAATAATTTAATGAAATTCACATATTGAAATAATTTGCAATAACTAAACCAGATCTCCAGGAAATTCTCAAACCCATCCTCCATAATGACCAGTGGAATCCTCCACCACAAAAGTAAACTCACTCAGAAACTTTTGATCAAATTCCAACTTCCATAGTGGTGAAAGGATTAAAAATGTCTACTGGACTTTTGAGCAACTCGATGCCCAACATTTTACCAGGCTTATCAATAATTTAAATCAATGTGAATGGCCTAAACTGCCCTTTAAAGAGGCACAGATTGGGTGATTTGATACAGAAACTCAGACCAGATATCTGTTGTATCCAAGAATCACATATTACATTAAAAGATAAACACAGACTCAGGGTGAAGGGATGGTCATCTATATTCCAGGCAAATGGAAATCAGAAAAAAAGCAGGTGTTGCAGTTTTATTCACAGATACTTTAGGGTTTGAACCAACAAAAATAAGCAAAGATAAGGATGGCCATTTTATATATGTTAAGGGTAATACCCAAGATGATGAGATCTCAATTATCAATATCTATACACCCAACCAGAATGCACCTCAATTTATAAGAGATACTCTAACAGGCATGAGCAACTTGATCTCTCCCAGATCCATCACAGTCAGAGATTTTAACACCCCTTTGGCAGTGTTGGACAGATCCTCTAATAAGAAGCTTAGTAAAAAAATTTTAGATTTAAATTTAACTATTAAACTTTTGAACCTAACAGACATCTACAGAACATTTCATCCTAACAAAACTGAATACACATTTTTTCTCATCAATCCATGGAACATACTCCAAAATTGATCACATCTTAGGTCATAAGTCTAACCTCAGTAAATTTAAAAGAATAGAAATTATTCCATGCATCTTCTTGGACCATCGTGGAATAAAAGTTGAACTCTCCAACAACACAAATCTGCAGTCACATACAAAAACATGGAAGCTAAATAACCTTATGCTGAATGATAGATGGGTCAGAGACGAGATCAAGAAGGAAATCACCAAACCTTAGAACAAAAGGATAATGAAGACACGAGTTATAAGAACCTCTGGGATACCACAAAGGCAGTCCTAAGAGGGAAATTTATAGCATTACAAGTCTTCCTCAAGAGAACGGAAAGAGAGGAAGTTAACAACTTAATGGGCCATCTCAAGCATCTGGAAAAGGAAGAACATTCCAATACCAAATCCAGCAGAAAAAAAATAAATAACCAAAATTAGAGCAAAATTAAATGAGATTAAAAACAAAAGGATTATAGAACAGATCAATAAATCCAAAAGTTGGTTTTTTGAAAAAGTCAATAAAATAGATAAACCTTTGGCCAACCTAACCAAGAAAAAAAAGAGTAAAATCTCTAATCTCATCAATCAGAAATGGTAACGATGAAATAACAACAGACCCCTTAGAAATTCAAAAAATCCTTAATGAATATTATAAGAAACTTTATTCCCAGAAATATGACAACCTGAAGGAAACTGACCAATACTTGGAAGCATGCCACCTCCCAAGTTTTAGCCAGAATGAAGTGGAAATGTTGAACAGGCCTATATCAAGTTCTGAAATAGCATCAAATATACAATATCTCTCCCTAAAAAGAAAAGCCCAGGACCAGAAGGCTTCATGTCAGAATTCTATCAAAGCTTTAAAGAGGAACTATTACCTATATTACTCAATCTTTTCCAACATATAGAAAAAGATGGAATACTACCCAACACATTCTGTGAAGCAAACATTACCATGATCCCCAAACCAGGAAAAGACCCAACAAGAAAAGAAAATTATAGATCAATATTACTAATGAATATTGATGAGAAAATATTCAACAAGATCCTAACAAACAGAATCCAGCAACACATCAAACAAATTATACACCAAGACCAAGTGGGTTTTATCCCAGGATCTCAAGGATGGTTCAACATACATAAA
>NW_003852636.1:955363-964222 GCF_000181295.1 Otolemur garnettii | reverse complement strand
GTACAAGTGAATCTTTCTAAGAGTAGAATATAAGCATCTTCACATAATAACTAAGAAAAGGACATGAAGGCTATGTTAACCATTTTGATGAAAATATTTCAAATTGTATATGAAAACACCACACTGTACCCCATGATTGCATTAATGTACACAGCTATCATTTAATTTAAAAAAATACCATTTGGCAAACATGTATAAAAAAAAAATACCAAGAAATTTCATTAACCAGTACATTAAAAGGTTCATGTATCATGATCAAGTGGGATTTATTTCTGAAATTCAAGGATGGTTTAACATATGCAAATCAAAAATGTGATATAGCATTTTAACAGAATGAAGAATGAAAATGACATGATCATTTCAATAGATATAGAAAAAAAAATGACCAAATTCAACATTCTCTCATGATAAAACTCTCAACAAATTATAGAAGAAATTTACCTCACACAATAAAAGGCATATATAAATGCCCACAGATGATATCATACTCAATGGTAAAAGACTGAAAGCTTTTCCTCTAAAATTAGGAGCAAGACAAGGACAAGAACATTGTTACAACTTCTGTTCAACCTAGTGAGAAGAATTAGGTAAGAAAAAAGAATAAAAGGCACAAGAGTTAGGTGAAGTGGTTCACACCAGTAATCCTAGCACTCTGGGAGGCCAGTGTGGGAGGATTGCTTGAGATCAGGAGTTTGAAGCCAGCTTAAGCAAGAGCAAGACCCAAATTTTACTAAAAAAATAGAAAAATAGTCAGGTATGATGGTGTGAACCTGTATTCCCAACTCTACTTGGGAGGCTGAGTTAGGAGAATCCCTTAAGCCTAAGATCTGAGGTTGCAGTGAGCTATGGTAATGCCAGTGCACTCTACCCAGGGTTACAGAGTGGAAATCTGTCTAGAAGGAAGAAGAAAGAAAGAATGAAGGAAAGAAAGAAAGAAAGAAAGAAAGAAAGAAAGAAAGAAAGAAAGAAAGAAAGAAAGAAAGGAAACTAAAAAGCATTCCAATTTGAAAGAAAAAAGTTAAATTGCCTATGTTTGCAGGTGACATAATTTTATATAAAGAAAACCCTAAAAAACTCCACCAAAAAAGCCACCAAAAAAAAAAAATTCAGTAAAATTGCAAGATCAACATATAAAAATAAGTTGTGTTCCTTTTTTCCCCACATGCCATGTATTTTATTTTTACAAAAGATAAGTAAATTGGCACCAAGAATTGTAAAATGGATGACCATAACAAAAACAACAATGATTATAATGAGGAAAAAGAAACACACTCATACTATATTGTAATAGCGATTGAGATTTAGCCCAACCTGCTGTTGTTAACAGCTTTTTTTATAGTATGAATTGAAAAATCAGTTATGTTTCTATACACTTATAAAACTCTATCTAAAAAAGAAATTAAGAAAACAATCTTATCTTTAATAACATGAAAGGAATGAAATAAATTATAAAATAAATGAAAAATAAATTTAACCAAATGAAAAATAAACTTAACCAATTAAGTGAATGATCTGTGCACTGAAAACTGCCACCATTCATGAAAGAAGCTGAAGATGCAAATAAATAGAAAGCCACCCCATATTCATGGATTGGAAGAATTAACTTTGTTAAAATGTTTGTACCCTCCAAAGAAATCTATATATTTAATGTAATCTCCATCAAAATTCTAGTAGCATTTTTCACAGAAATAGAAAATACAATTCTAAAATTCATATGGATCCACAAAACATCCCTAGTAGTTAAAGCAATCTTCAGAAAAAAGAAGAAACATGGAGTCATCACACTTCTTGATTTTAAATTATGTTACACAGCTATAGTAGTAAAAACAGTATGGCACCGGCATGAAAAGACAAAAAGATCAATGGAACATAATGGAGAGCCCAGAAATAACTTATTCATGTGGGCAACTATTCTTTAACAAAGGTGGAAGAATATACAATGCGGAAAGATAGTCTCTTCAATATATGATATTGGGAAAACTGGATAGCCACATGCAAAATAATGAAATTGAACCCTTATTTTATATAATACAGAAAAATCAACTCCAAATGGATTAAAGACTTAAAGGTAAAACCAGAAATTATAGAACACCTAGAATCAATCAACAAAATGAAAAGGCAAACTACAGAATTGGGAAAACAATCACAAATTATTTGTCCAATAAGGAGTTAACATCTAACATATATAAGAAACTCATAGACTCAAAGGCAAAGAAAGCAAATAACTGGTTTAAAAAATGGGTGTCTTATTTCTGATTGCTATAATATAGTACTGGCTACTATGGGTAATTCATAAATAGACATTTTTTACCCAACAGTTATAGAAACCAGGAAGTCCAAAATCTAAGCAGCAGCAGATTGGGGTCTGGTGAAGGTCTCTTCCTTATAAATGACTACTTTTATGTGTCCTCACACAGAGGAAGAGGAAAAGAAGCTCCCTTTGGCTTCTTTAGTATGGCCAGTAATCCCATTTATGAAGATAGAGGCCTCATGACCTAATCACCTCCCAACATCCCCACCTCTTAATACTATGGCATTAGCAATTAGATATCAACATATGAATTTGGGGGGAAAATAAACATTCAGGATATTGCAATGAATAAAGGACCTAGATAGACCCTCTTTTAAAGAAGAAAGATGAATGACCAACTGGTATATGAAAAGGTGCTCAACATCACTAATCACCAAGGAAATACAAATAAAAACTACAAAAAGATAATACTTCACATGTTGGGATCATTACTAAAAGACAACAAGTGTTGGCATGAATGTAGAGAAAAAGAACCTTTGTATACTGTTGGTAAGTATTTAAGTTGGCATAGCCATTATGGAAAACAGCTTTGAGGTTCCTCAAAAAATTAAAAATAGAATTACCATATGATCCAGCAATTTCATTTCTGGGTATGTATCCAAAGGAAATTTAATCACTATCTCAAAGAGACATCTGTACTCTCAAGTTTATCACAGCATTGTTCACAATAGCTGAGATAGGAAAAGAACATAAGTACCTATTGATGGATGAATGAATAAAAAAGTGGTATATAAATATAAATATATATATGTGTACATACTATATATATATATATATATATATAGTGGAATATTATTCAGTCTTTAAAAAGAAGGAAATCCTGCCATTGCAATGATATAGACTAACCTGAAGGACATTATTCTAAGTGAAAAACTGAGAACAGAAAGAAAAATATAGCACAACCTCCATAGTTGACCACTTCCCTACACTGACCACCTCCTTAAGTTGACCTTATTGTCATAGACAAGACATGCACCACATCTGTACACCAGTACAGTAGGTCTAGTTCCTTATGGTGACCACCTCTGTATATTGACCAATTTGTTACAGTCACTGGTCAACTTGCAGAGGTTTTATTATATTGCATGATATCACACATACATGGAACTTAAAAAAGTGAAACTCATAAAAACAGAGAGTAGATGGCTCAGCGCCTGTGGCTCAAGTGGCTAAGGCGCCAGCCACATACACCTAAGGTGGCAGGTTCGAATCCAGCCTGGGACCACCAAAACAACAATGACGGTTGCAACCAAAAAATAGCCAGGCGCTGTGGCAGGCACCTGTGGTCCCAACTACTTGGGAGGCTGAGGCAGGAGACTCGCTTGAGCCCAGAAGTTGGAGGTTGCTGTGAGCTGTGATGCCACAGCATTCTACCAAGGGGGATAGCTTGAGGCTCTGTCTCAAAAAAGAAAAAAAAAAACAAAGGGTAGAATGGTAGTTACCAGAGGCTGGAGGATGGGGGAAATGGGGAGCTCTGGTTAAATGGCATAAACTTTTGTTTATAAGATGAATAAGTTCTAAATATCTAATGTACAACATGGTAACTATAGTTATTAATACCATATTGTATACTTGAAATTTGCTAAGACAGTAGGTGCTTTTTCACCACAAAAAAGAGTAACTATGTGAGCTGATGGATATATTCATTACCTTGATTGTGGTAATCATTTCATGATGTACACATATATCAAATAATCATGTTATACAATTTAAATATATAAATGTATAAAATTTTATTGGTCAACTATACCTTGATAAAGCTGGGGAAAAATGACTGTGTGTATAAGACCACCAAAAAGAATAAAATACTTAATAATAAATTTAATAAAGCAGGTACTATGCATTTTGAAACCTACAAAACACCTGAAAGAAAACTGATCATTCCCTGAGAGAGTTGTGAGACCATTCCAGTAAATCAAACATTCATCTTATAGGATTTCCTAAAGGAGAAGAGGGTGGTCCTAAAGGCACAGATGCTCTGCTCCAAGATATTATGGAGGAGAATTTCCCCAATGTTGCAAGAGATACAGAAATTCAGATAGTAGACAGCTTCAGAACTCCAGCAAGACTCAATCCAAATAAAGTATCTCCTACCCACATTGTAATTAACTTTGCCAAAGCTAATATGAAGGAGAAAATTCTGCAAGCAGCCAGATGTAAGAAAAGCATTACCTGCAAGTGGAGGAATATTAGAATGACTTGCAGATCTCTCAGCTGAAACCTTTCAAGTCAGAAGAGGATGGTCATCAACCTTCAATCTCATGACAGAAAACCACTTTCAGCTCAGGATCCTGTATCCAGCTAAACTGTGTTTCATTTGTGATGGAGAACACAATACTTACTGACTTCCACATGTTGAAGAAATTTGCCATAACTCTGAGAGAAAGATCCGTTTTTGCTCTCCATTTCTTTTCATCTTTGAGCTCTTGGGCTCGTTCAAAAGCTTTGTCTTCAATGTCAGAGAACCTTTCTTCTGCCTGTTTCATTCTGTTACCAAGGGATTCTACCATATTTTTCAGATCTTTGAGGGCTACAAACTCTTGCCTCAATGTTTCAAAATCTTTGGTCACTTTATCTTTGAAATCGTTGAATTCTTGAGACATCTTTTGAATAATTTCTTGAAATTCTAATTCCCTCCTTTTTTCCATTATGTTAATCTTATTTGCTATCCAAATTCTAAACTTGATTTCTGACATCTCAGCCATCTGTTTACAGATGGAGTCTTCAATTGCATCTGCCTCATTTTTCCTTGGGGGACTTGATCTACTCTGGTTATTCAAGTTGCCAGAGTTTTTCTGCTGATTCTTCTCCATGCTGGGTTTACACCATTTGGACTCCGTATCAGAACCATTCAGTCAGTGGCTGCCACCAGAGAAGGTGCCAGCTTCCTCTGGTTGCCCAGAGAGGCAGAGTGTCTGTCCTGAAGAGCCTCAGGGATGTGAGTCTTATTGTTCCTGGTGCTACAGCTGCTACTCTTCCCCTCGGGGTACTGCCCTTCTAGTGTGGTTCCTTCTCAACTGACCATCCTCTCATAATTCTTGGGCCTCCATCTGGGGATGCTGGGAGTGCGCGGCTCTAGCAGGCAGTTCTGGGCGCGCCCGGCATGGGTGCTGGGAGCCGGTAAATCTGCCACTGCCTGTGGGGTGTACATTGGATTAGCAAGCTGTTCTGGGCCTGCCCGCTCAGGTGCTGGGAGCAGGGAACTTTGAGGCCACCCGAGGGGCACACGTGGGTCTGGCAAACAGTTCTGGGCCCGCCCAACCTGAGTGCCGATAGCCGAGAACTCAGTGGCCACCCTGGGTCTAGCAAGCAGTTCTAGGCCTGCCTAGCCCAGGTGCCAAGAGCAGGGAACTTGGCAGCCGCCCATGGGGCACACGTGGGTGTAGCACTCAGATCTGGGCCCGCCCAGCGGGGGTGCCGGGAGTGGGGAACTCAGGGTTCACCTGTGGGTCAAGCAGGCAGTTCTGGGCCCACCCAACCTGGGTGCCGGGAGCAGGGGAACCCAGTGGCCACCTGCAGGTCTAGCAAGTAGTTCTAGGCTTGCCTGGCCTGGGTGCCAAGAGCAGGGAACTTGCACAGATGCCCACGAGCACACATGGGTGTAACATGCAGATCTGGGCCCGTCCAGCAGGGGTGCTGGGAGCAGGGCACTTGGGGGGCACCCACGGATCTAGCAGGCAGTTCTGGGCCTGCCTGACCCGGTGCCGGGATTCGGGAACTCGGCAGCCACTCGAGGTGTGCGCTCAGGTCTAGCAAGCAGTTCTGGGCTGGCAGGCCCAAGTGCCAGGAGCCAGAAGATCTGCCGCTGCCCACAGGACTCACAGGGCTCTTGCAGGTCTTGGGCCATGGGAGTGGGGATCACCAGTGCCTGGGGAATGTGTGTGGCTCTAACAGGTCTCTGGCTGCAGGACCAGGACTGGGCACTTGGTCCCGCAGGGGTGGGGCATGGTGCTCTTGGGCCCCCCTTCACTGTCTTTGTAGGCAAGGGGGGAAGTGTGGTCTAGAAGTTCAAAATAGCAGTGAAAAACATTCATTCAGTTTTTCTGCCTGGCAAGAGAGTGTTTGGGATCTCAGCAGGGTCCCTCTAGGTGAGTAGACTCCCCTTCCTGTAGCTCTCACATGTAGGGTGAGATAATAGGTCCTCAGTTCACCATTCACCTGTAGAAAACTTACAGGAGCAGATGAAGAGGAAACAAAGAGAAAAACACAACTTTCTTGGGGGAAGGGATGGAGACTTTTCCTTTGGGGTGTATTATGTACCTGGAGATTGCTTTCTTGGAGTCTCAGTTTGCCTCAATAGAGGTGTCCTGCAGATATCACTCTTCTCTTTCAGCTGGGCTCCCAATCTTCAACATTATTGGGTATTCTCCGGACATTATCCTTTTCTCTGGACTGGAGCTTCTTTTGGAGGCTAGCACCTATCAGCCATCTTCAATTTGTTGGTATTTTGTTTAGAATGTTTGCATCTCTGTTCATCAGAGATATTGACCTGTGATTTTATTTTTATACAGAGCGCTTGTCTGAGTTTTGTATCAGGGTAATAATGGACTCATAAAATGAGTTTGGAAATAATCCCTTTCCCTCACTTATTGGAAGAGTTTGAGAAGGATTAATATTCATTCTTCTTTTAATGTTTGTTAGAATTCATCAGTCAAGCCAACTTTTCCAAGGATTTTCTTTTTGGGGGACACTTTTTGTTCCTGATTCAATCTCCTTACTCATTATTGGTCTGTTCATGTTTTTTCTTTCTTCATGATCCAATCTGTCTGTGTATAAATGCTCACAGTAGTCTCTTATTAATCTTTGTTTTTCTGTGGTGTCAGTTGTAATGTCTCCTCTTTCACTTCTGAGTTTATTTGTGTCTTCTCATTTTTTTTCTTAGTTTTTCTAGCTAAAGTTTTGTAAATTTTATCTTCAGAAAGACCAATTTTTTCTTTCATTAATTTTTTTCTATTGTTTTTCTCATCTATTTTATCTATTTTTGCTCTGATCTTTACTTCCTTTCTTGTCCTAAATCTGGGCTTGATTTGTTCTTTTTCTAATTCCTTTATGTATAAATTTAGGTTATTTATTTGAGATCAAATTTGTTTTCTTAATGTTGCTTTATTGCATTTGTTACTATGAACTTTGCTCTTAAAACTGCTTTTGTTGCATCTCATAAGTACATTGTATTCATTTCTGTTTATCTCAAGATATTTTTTTATTTACTCTTTGATCTATCCATTGGCTGTTCATGACTATGTTGTTTAATTTTCACATATTCATGAATTTTCTAGTTTTTCTCCTGCTATTGATTTCTAGCTTTATACCATTGTAGTTGGAAAAAAGTACTTGATATGATTTCGATATTCTTAAATTTAAGGCTTGTTTTGTGGCCTAACATCTGATCTACCCAGGAAAATGTTCTGCTTGTGCTTCAGAAGAATGTATCTTCTGTTGTCATTGGAAGGAATAGTCTGTAATATGTCTGTTATATTCATTTCATCTAATGTGTAGCTTGAGTCAATTTTTTCATATTGATTTCATGTTTGACTGATCTATTCCTTTAAACTGGGGTATTGAAATACCTTCCTATTATTATCTTGCTGTCTATCCATTTTTATCTATTAGTATCTACTTTATATATTTAGGTGCTCTGATGTTGGATACTAGTTACATGGGTCATTAGAAAAGTTATGAGATACACAAAAATCAAGAAACATAAAATATGCAAGATCAGAAACAACTGAAGCCCTCCCAGCAACACCCATAAGCCAAACAAGTTGAAACTTACATGAGTGAATCATAAAGGATGATGTCAAGTGTGTTTCTTGGAAGTGAAATAATAGACAATAATACAGTCTATCTCAAAGCTTTTGTAGTGACCCACATATTACAATTATTATGGACTCTTGATGAATTAACTCCTTTGTCATTTTATAATGATCTTCCTTGTCTCTTGTTATGCATATTATGGGCTTTCTTTCTTTACTTATAGATTATTTTGTCTAACTATAGCTATCAATGCTCTCTTTTGCATAGAATATGTTTTTCCATCCCATTACTTATGGCTGATATATGCCCTTAACACTAAAGTGGTCTCCAGTAGGTGGACTATGATTGGGTCTTGGTTTTTGTATCTAATTGAGCCACTCTGTCTTTTGATTAGAGAATTTAGTCCATTTACATTCAAAGTAATTATTAATATGTAAGGATTTACTATTACCATTTTGTTAACTGTTTTGTGACTATTTTGTAATCCCTTTCTTCCTTTCTTTCTCTCTAGCTATATTCCTTTGTAATTTGAAAATTTTATATAGTGGTGTGCTTTCATTTCTTTCTCTTTTCTCTTTTGTGTATCTGCAATAGGTTTTTACTTTGTGGTTACTACAGGACCTACACTAAATATCTTATAGTAAGAGTCTGGTAGTATTCTACTTTTTAAACTGGTAGTATTCTACTCTTTTCTTTAATAATAAATTAACTTGGCTCGGTGCCTATAGCTCAACCGGCTAAGGCGCCAGCCACGTACACCTAAGGTGGCGGGTTCGAATCCCCAGCCCGGACCC